>NW_022990023.1:5855900-6234845 GCF_902827175.1 Gymnodraco acuticeps | reverse complement strand
GAGATAGAGATGGATAGATAGAGAGATAGAGAGATAGAGATATATATATAGATGGATATACAAACAGATAAATAAATAGACAGATAAATAAATAGACAGATAAATATGTAAATAGACGGATAGCATGAAACATGAAGGCCCTATAAAACATGTAGAAGATTTAAACTGAGTCTCTCTATGGAAATGTAAACATGCCTCATTGGATTCCCATATAAACTACTGTATAAAAGGACAACTGAACTGTTTCCTAATCTCCATTTCTAAAGCAGAGGTGGATTACACATGCGTGTGTCTCCGTGAGTGGGAAGGGGAGATGATGCATTTTCCCATATGGCATAAAAGATGATCCTTAAATCTGCACCATTCATTCCGCATTCAAACGAACGGCATGAATGAAGCGCTGCCACCGTCGGAGCCGCTCAGGAGCAGCACGCGGCTAACACTGACCAAACAATCACATTATAACGCACAACTATACGGACTGTATTTGCACCTATGAGCTGAATCGTGCCTCTGAAATAGCCTACTGTATTGTGATACATGGGTACAATTTCCAGGACTCAAACTGTGTCGAGGGGAGAAAATTAGATAATGAAGTACTCATTGTTGCCGTTTGAATACATAAGTGATTTATTTCTTAGGTGAGAGGGTTCTCAAGCGCAGGGAAAAGATTGAATCCCCCATTTTCCTTTGAAGGAAACAGTGAGCCTATACTTCTGTACTTATTTGGATTATGCACAGTGCTGGAATTGGGCCGGTACTCACCGGTACGCAGTACCGGCACTTCTGGTTCTGACCCATGGAGTACCGGCACTTCTTGCTCAGTACCGGCATGCTGGCGGTACTCCGGTACTCATGCACCGTGCCAGTACTCAACACTCTCCCGCCGTTCTTATTATACATCCATATATATATATATACAGCCGCCCGGTACTCAGTAGATGCGTCATGAGGTGCCGAACGGACATTCTCATCGCTCTAACCGCTGGAGTTTCACAGCGGCTGTCAGCTGTTTACTCCTGTCATTCAAACAGAACGTGCTGGAGAGGGGGCGGGGCTTATCTTCTCCATGTAAATACTGTGGTGGAAACGACTATGTCAAAATTAACCTATTTGACCGTGATTTAATAGTAATACACGTTTCAAAATAATAATAATAATAATGCCGAAGTAACAACATACTGAAAACTGTTAGTAAAACCATGTTTTAATGCTTTACAATTTACATACCTAGATGCACGTGTGTTGTGTTTATGCAGTGCAACTCCCACCCAGTGGGTGGCTATGTAGAGTGATAGAACAGAGCAGGCACGCCCCCGAGAGAAGGAAAGCAAGTCACGTCACAAATTAGCATTTCTAAAATGTTAGCCTGGATTAATAAAAGTGCAAAAAGACAGCGGTTGTCGCCGGAAGAAACTTCAAATACAGAGAATGCTGTGCCTGTGTTGTAAATTGTGTCTGATGGGGAGCTTTCTTTGGTTGATCCTCGTGCTCCAAGTTCTAGTGCATTAGCATTAGCACTAGCTCCGCCGCCTCCTCCAGAGCCTCTAACGTTAGCTGCTACTGGCGCAACTGCCACCACCAACACCGGGCAAAGCGATGCACCTGACTGCTGGACAACGGACCAGGTGCAATATTTTTGCAAGACCAATGCATGGCTCCTTCTTAAAGATAAGAAGCTAGGATGTCGGATATGCAGAGATGTCAATCTTTGGGAATACACACTGGACAAGGACTGAAACTGTCAACTGAATGGGGTGAGTGTGCAGTGTCTCATTTCGGTGTTGACAAGGGCAAACAACAAGCTAGCCTGAGAAAAAAAATCAAAGAACATAAAGAATCACAAGCCCATGTAAAAGCTGCTGACATCCTTACATCTGCTTCACGTGAAACTATTCAACATCAAGTGCAGTCTATGCATAAATCTGAATTAGACACCACTATCAGAGTTTTTCGAACGGCATATAAAATTGGCAAACATAGCCGGCCATTCACAGACATGCCAATTGATTTGAATGTACAGAAACTGAATGGGCTGAACGTGGGCAGGGTTTTGCACTCCAATAAAACCTGTGGCGAAATCATCGACCACATAGCTCATGAGCTGAAGAAAAAAATGGCAAAAGACATTACAGAAAACCAAAGAAAACTCTGTGTTTTGGTCGATGAATCTACCACTATTAGTGGTAAAACGGTGCTTGTTGTGTGTCTACGCTCAGCATTAGCTGATGCTGAGCCCGAAACGTTTTTTTGGGAGCTGATCGAGTTGGATGGAACAACGGCTGATGACATCACAAAGGCGTTAATGGAGTGTCTTGGAAGAGATTTTAACGAGGACTTTTTAGGTCAGTGTTTCGTTTCTTTTGCATGTGATGGGGCTTCAGTCATGCTAGGGAAGAGAACAGGCGTTGCTACCCAGTTGTGTAGTAAATTCCCAAGCCTGTTTGTGTGGCACTGCTCCAATCATCGTCTAGAGCTGGCAGTTGGGGATGTGGTCAAGGAGGTCTCAGGGCTCAATCATTTCCAGATCTTTTTTGACAAACTCTATTCCTTGTTCCATGCCTCCCCCAAAAATCAGAGGCAGTTAGCGCAGTGTGCGCAAGCAGTCGGACAGCGTCTCCTGGTGATAGGGCGTGTTTTGTCCATCCGCTGGGTGGCTTCAAGTGAAAGGAGCGTCAGAGCAGTCTGGGAAAACTACCGAGTGCTTCATGATCACTTCACAAATGCTGCAAACGACACGAGCAGGGATTCCAGAGACAGAGCAAAGTACAAGGGCCTGGATGATGTGCTCACATCTGCAACGTTTGTCAGAAATCTGGGACTGATGTACGATGCGCTCACAGAGCTCAGCGACCTCTCTCGGCAACTCCAAAAAAGAGAGATGACACTGCCTACAGCAGATAGGCTCTTAACTCGAGAAATACGAGTTTTTGAATCCATGGTCACCATGCCTGGCCGACACATGACTACAGTTCATACAGCTCTAGCTGAGAAGTCCTTCAAGGGTGTTGCCCTGCGTGAGAATGGCAGGCTTGTACAGATTCATGCAGGTCAGTTTTTTCCGCAGTATGGTAGAGAATCTGAGAAACAGAATGACTTCCACAACCTCCTCTCATGTCAGCACAAGAGAAATCCCATTACATGGCCGGGAGGCCCGGGACAATCAGCTAATCCAGGACATGAAAGTTATCCATCCTGGAAGTTGGCCTGAAGAGGAGTTAGACGTACAGTATGGGGACGTAGAGGTGCTACGTTTGTGCGAAGTGCTGAAAGTGGACAGAAGAGAGACTGTTCAGGGCTTTCACGAATACAAGGAAACCAGGGCATCCCGTACACCTGCTGCCATGGAGCCTCTACTGAAAGCAGTCCGAACCATCGCTGTCTCCACTAGTGAGTGTGAGCGGGCATTCAGCTGCATGAACGATATCCTTACTGCAAAAAGGAATGCTCTCTCTGTCAGCCGACTGTCCAGCCTGGTTTTCATTAAATGTAATGGACCATCACTAGGACAGTTCAATACGGAACAGTATGTGAGGTCCTGGCTGGCAAAGGGAAGGAGAAGTGCTGATGAAAGAGCCTGTCCAGCTCCAGCCCCTGATACTGATGTCCCCAAGGCCTTCTGGAGCCTTTTCTAACAATGTGAAGTATATTGCAAAGCAGCTCACCCAGTGAGAAGACTTTTGGCATAATGTGCCGATTTGTACAGATCCTGGAGATAGAAGGACTTCAGACCAACCAGGGAGTTATCTGATCAGCTTGGTGTTCAATGTAACTCTTTACCATGGCTCAGACTTTGTTACTTACAGTTACAGTTTCTCATTTTAGATTGTGCAAATTTTGCATTTGTTTTTACATGTTCTTTGTTCATGCTCTTTATCATTTTTCTGAGTTGGAAAGTTAGATTGCATCATAGTTTACTTTATACATATTTGTATTCTTCAGTGGTGAAGTATATTGCAAAGCAGCTCAGCCATGTGAGAAGACTTTTGGCACTTTTTCGTTTTTCGTTTTCTGAGTTGGAAAGTTAGATTGCATTCAAAATGTACAGAAATACTTAATTTTGTTAAAGCTTTTTATAAAAAATGCTTCTGACCAGAGCTTTGTTTCCTTGTCATTAATGTTGAACACCACCAGAAGGGCTCTCACCTGAAAGGTCTCTGCTTCATGTGTCTTCAGCAGAAGATCTAGACTTTGATTGCTATATTTTCAGTTAATATTGACCTTACTGAGCTTTAGCCATATCCGCTGCCTATCATAAAAAATGTTAAGTACAGTGAACCTTTCTAAAATATACAGTAGTAAAGAGACAAACCCACCAGCATTATAGTAGCCAAATTCTTGTTTGTGGGCTGTATATATAAAATTGACTTGAAAAAGTTGCTGATTTTAGAGTACTGGCACCTTTTTCATTCCAATTCAAGCACTGATTATGCATGCAAAGGAAAAATGCAATCTCGGTATTTTGATTTATTGAAATAAGTTGTAGTGTTAGCCGGAGCATGTAAAGTACATTTAAACTAGCTAGCAGCTTGAGGCTGTTGGTCTACTTAGCCACAGTGATACTTTGAGCTAAATGCTAACATCAGCATGCTAACATGTCCGACTGGATGTGTAAAGAGAACTGGATATAAATAAACAGACGATGGGAAATCACAACTTTGGATTTAGCTATTAGTACATTTGACTAGTCTTCCAAATGATTGATTTGAATAAAGGATATTAAAGAGTTTGTACTAAGAAGCTGATTGAGCTCAAAACAAGTTATCTGCTGATTTAACAGCCATGTCTTTCCAAATCTTAGTCAACAGACAAGTATTTTTGGGCTCAATGGAAATATATGACAAACTCTGAAGTAATTCCACAGCTTGTTCAGAATGTTAATGCTATATGCTGACGATAAAGGAATATATATATTCTTAGTTGTGCATACAGACCAACCAATATCGGACCAATCGCAGCAGGCACGGCTTAATTCAATGAGACTGAAATCTGTGATTCAGCCCTTGTTTTTATTGTTAAAGCAACAATAGTAACAATTACATATGGTTGATATTGCAGATGAAAAGAAAGTCTAGTAAGTCTTTAAAGATTGTTCTCCAAAGCAGGCATTTGGCTGACGAAGACTTCAGAAAGAAAGTCAGTTCAACCTGAGCGGTGTAGAGAAAGCAGCTTCAGTGTTATTATGAAGCCCGCTCTCCTGATGAATGCCTGTCATGTTGTGATCACTGTTATTCACTCGTCATTCAAGCTTGCCAGCTAGCAATCTGCGGTTTAGCATGTAGGCCTACTGCTCATTCAGGTTGAACTCGAGCACTGAGATTACATCTGATGAGTATTGTGACTTTTGGGGGTTTTAGTGTGTTGTATAGGTTTGTGTGCATGTCAATGGTCTGCAAATGCTGAAATCCACACCAGAGGGATGCAGCACAGGCAGTATGAGAAAAATAAAGAGCTTTTTCAACATTAAAGCTTGGAAAAATGTCACAGTAGTAGAGGCACAAAATACAAGTATGAACCTGAAAATGAGATTTAAAGTTTAAAGTCTAACCTGCTGCTATAACTTTCATACTTTCTGCTGGTAAATACAAAAAGGGTATCAACTGCAGCGATACACAATCCCGGTTTAATACGGACAGTGAATGCGTCATCACGCCTAATTATCCACGTCTGTAATTGCTGCATGTTGGAAGAGCTTCAAATGGCAAAAAAAGAAGCTCCATTCAGAAAGAAAATCTCTGGTGGATGATTAGGGGACAGGTGGGACTAAGACTGATTGCTGTGGCCTTTGCGGGGCTATTCTGGCTCTGCTGAGTGTGTGCCTTCCACTCAACATTGATCTATCGACCCACAGTCCAGTAAAACCTCGCTCCGACCAAAAGGTGAATCTCATTTCTAAACACACACTGCACACACACACCAACACACAGACTAACAAGCATGTTGATTTTTGATGACAAGATTGATGTAGCCTCTCTAAATTCTCCTTGCGTCAACAATAGGTGGCTATTGGTGCTCTTCAGCGTGTGTGTGTGTGTGTGCGTGTGCGTGTGTGTGTGTGTGTGTGTTGTGTGCCATCGAGCAGGCTTTGTGACGACTTTGCAATCAGCGCAGTGTAATTGGAATGAGCATCCATGTAGGCTCGAGGAGGCTCCTCGAGGTAGGGTTAGGGAAACGATTGCTATTGTCTGCTGTAATGAGAAGCAGGTGGACGCCTCGGGGGTTAAAGGTCAGATATGGATGACATCAACTTATTCATGGGAAATGTCTGGATGACCAAAAGGCTGTTGATTTCAAGAGCTTTCTCCTGAGTCGCTCATATTTTAAGAACACATGGTGAGGTGTGAGTGTGCCGTAGATTGTGTGACCATATTCTTAGTTTATTTTATATATTTATCTTGTTTTTCATATTTCATCTCATTTTATTCATTTATTTAGCAGTTTTTTTAATATTAAAAATCGATTTGTATCTTAATATATTTACAGTGAAAGAGACCATATTTTATTCATATATATGTATCTTGTTTTTCATTTGTTTTTCCTTTTTTCATATTTTATTTAGAGATTTATTTAATTATTATTCTTCTTAGGTGAAAGTAAATAGACCATATTCTTAATTGCTTTTATCTAATTGTATTTCTTTTTTTCATGCAGTTATTATTCTTCCTATAGTGATTATTTATATATTATTATTGTCATTTTTTTTAATACACTGCCATATGTTCTGGGTACAGTTAAATGTATGTATCATGGAATCAATGTATACAGTGAATATATGAAAAAGGAAAACCCTATCTATCTTCATATTGATGCTTGATTTATTTCGTCAAATTGTATTTCTCTTTTTTACAGTTATTATGACATTGTAAGATGAATAGTTGAAAAGGGTTTCTCATTAAGAAGCAAAGAAAGGATGTAAGTGTAACTTTGTGTAACCTACCCTCTCCATTCACCACCGTCTGTGCGCTCTCTCACCTACACATTGAGTTTTCCTCTCCAATGTGCAGCAACAAAAGCGTATAGCCTCTCTGTAACTCCATACTTCTGCTTTACAGCGCTGTCATGGTCGCTCTTTCTCTCGCTTTAAGTCTGCATTTCACCTCCCCTTTTTCTCTCTCTGCTCCCCCGCAGGGCAGTCAACAGTGCAGCAGGAGAGTTCGCTTTTACAGCTCTGTATTTAAAGTGCACGTCTGTATTTACAGTCAGGGCCACGAGTCTCTCAGTCAGATGTGTTTTCTGCTCTCATTGTGTCCGTGTTATGAAAATGCAAATGAATAAACACATTTGTATACAAGATTGTATCCTTGGTTGTGCAAACACTGCAGGTTCATTGAAGGCAGTCAGGTTGTACTTTGCCCTTTTTATAATAGACAAACTAGCTGCCTCCAACTGTGTGTAAAAAGGGAATGTTTCAACATGATAAACTTGTATTTGGGCATTTAGGCACACTGTTGGTGTTCACATGACACCATTGTTAAATGTATTATACTCAAAATGTACAAAAAGAACCTAATTGTTCAGTTATCCTGTTTTAAATGCCAAATGTATATAAAAATCTATTTTCTTGCATTAGAGAGTGAAACATACTCACATTTTGGAGGGATAATGATCAACGTGGGGCTTGTATCTGATTACATTTGATTTTGCTGACTAACAGAACAGAATATGTTTGGATCTCTGTGAATAAAAACATTTTGTATGAACAACGAACGGGGTTGCAGTTGAAAAACATGTTTTTTGATGATCTAATGATGCAAATGTAGTTGGAAGGCAGTTTTTGAAAAGACAGTATCTCATTAATCGCTGAGTCATGCCTACTTTTGAGCAATTGAATCAAACCTGCTAGCCAATAGTAGAGTGAGCGTTACACCGCAATGTCAGTATGTTCTGGAAGTAAAAAAAGGAGTCCAATGGAGGTGAGTCAGGGTGGGGGGGGTGCAGACCATTTACATGCACACAAACCTACATCACACTCTACAGGAATGGGGAAAACTTCAAATTAATAATATGGCATATTTTTAATAATTTATAAATAGCATTTCATATTAATTGTTCAATAGAAAATTAATTACCCAGATTAGGCAATAATACAAATAAAAAAGTGCAGTCCAAAAGCAATCAAATATTTACTCTCACACGTAGTTTTTCTGTGGCTCTGGGATCAAAAGGAAAATAATAAAGCAAATACAGCAGAGAACATTAAAAAAAGAAGCGCCTGAGTTGAAACCCAAACCAATTGCCTTTCTCTCCCTCCCTGAACAACAATTACCGCTAAATATCAGCTGCCCTCCTCAGCTCCAGCCCTTAGCACTCGAGGCACGCAGCCCTCATCCATCCGCTCACTCAGGCCATCTTTCTCCACCTCTAGCCTCCTCTTCCTGTAACCAAACAGCACAGGGTGTCGCCGGGCCTGATGGGACAGCGTGAGTTCTGGCGCTTCTTATTATTCACTCCCGCCCTCCTCCTCTTCTTCTTCCTCTCCTCAATCTCCCCTATCCGCCCTTTTGCTCTCGCAGCGTGCATTGGATGTATTAGGAGGTATTACCCAGAAGGCCTGGTGGCACCGTGCTCACACCCTGACGGACGCACTGCAGGACGGAGACGAGGAAGACACACGCGTGGTAACACAACGGAAACACCCATGAGAGAAGACAGGAAGGAGGGGCGGAATTTGTTCTTTAAAATCTATTAATTTGTTTGTCTCCGTCAGGCAATTATACTGCATTTAGGGTTAACAAAACAAGCACCAGCCTTAAAAAGCCACGCAATGCGTTACAATGTGGCCTGAACACAGTCTAGTGCAGGATTAAGCTCTACACAATTCAGGTGTTTACCATTTTCTTAGACCCATCAGATTCTGTGACCACTTGAGCAGATCTTCCATTTGGTGGTGTGTGCGTGCCCATGTGTTTGCAGCTGATCTGGCATACTAATCGATCCATCAGTCTAACTTTAAGACCTCATGTGGTTGCGAAGATTGGCAATTTTGGAAAAACCTAATTAATTGACTGTTTTATTCCGCCATTGACTGTTGACTCCTTTTGGCACAAGTGATCAATACCTGGTTAGGCAGCAAATGGCGTTTCCAGCAACTGGCTCGCTTTAAAACAAGTCTGCCTTTTTCTGTTGAAAGTTTGCCCCTTTTCTTTGCTTAAAAACTGACATCCATGTGGTCTCCTTTTGGACTGGAGCATCTTCAGATGAATTCCTTACAAGATGAGTTATGATCCACTAAAGTTAAGCACGATACAAGGTGAACAAATCCACGTTTCTGTTATCTTCTCCGCTTTGTTGACTGTAAGGGAGCCAGGAAGGGACAATTCAGTGAGATTCAACTATTAGTTGTTTGGGAAGAGAGAAGGAGACACACCTGATGGAGATCTTTAGTGTATCATCTCTGCCTGCCAAACACGCATTTTCAACGAAGCTGTGTTTTCATAACTTCTCTCTTTCCATTGAACCTGTTCCTTCTTCTGCTTTCCCTCTGGCATTCAATCAAACATCCAAAGCATGTTCCTGTCTCTTACTGTTCACATACAGTAAGAGAAAAGGCCTGCCATACAACATCCACTGAAGCCTCGGGGGAGCAGTTGCTAACAGGCGGTGTTCATCATCGCATTGCCTCCCAGTAGTCGAGGCTAAAGCCTACGACTGTGTACACACACACACACACACACACACACTGACATGACACACATGTTGGTGAGCCGACTTTTCTAAATCTAAGCAACGTTAATGATGACCCAGTGAGAAAATCTCCATGCAACAGACCCTTCATTCCAGATTATGGCTCTCTGTTTGACGCAGCTTAATGGCACCAGAGGGGCACGGGCAATATTAATCTCACACACACATGGACACACACACACACACACACACACACACACACACACACACACACACACACCACACACACACACAGCACACACACACACACACACACACACACACACACACACACACACACACACACACACACACACACACACACACACACACACACACACACACACACACACACACACACACACACACACACACACACACACACACACACAACACACATCACACCACACACACACACACACACACACACACACACACACCACACACACACCACACACACACACACACACACACACACACACACACACACACACACACACACACACACACACACACACACACACACACACACACACACACACACACACACACACACACACACACACACACACACACACACACACACACACACACACACACACACACACATTTGTAAGGACTCAGAGAGACACGAGGAGAGTTGGAGCTTTGATGTCAAACACTGATGGTTTATTTGGAGCTTTGGCCGGAGAATTCACATCACAAATCCAAGAGCCAGAGGTTCTGACTTCACGGTAGAGTTGCCACGTCAAATCTCAAGAACTCTACCCCAGACCCGTGTATTTAGCTAGTTCAGATAATCATCAACATTGTGCATAACAAGATAGAATCATAACACCTCTATCAGCTGACGCCAACAGGCAGGAACAGGGAGACAGAACACTGAGAGCACAGCAGCCAAGGTTACAGGTGCGTGTGCTCAGTCAGGACAGAACTGATCAACTGGGTCACAGTTATGGGCCTTGGAAAATATTTCCCCGACAACACATATTCCCTGAAGTAGCCAAGACGAGTCATTGCGATTAATTGTGTCAAAGAGCGTGCAGATGCATGGATGTGCTTTTGCACTGTCTCTAGGTTTGCTCATTTATGTAAGAGTGTTTAAGTGACACAAGATGCGTTCCATCTACATTAGAAATCGATGGACCAAACTGGGAGTGCCGTCACATCCGAGTTGACTGCGTTCCAGTAGCACAAGTCGGAAAAGACGCCCTTGTTTACAGCATTAGCAGTCACCTCGGGTTAGCTATACCGGTTGATAACGACGCTTTATTTTGTATTTTGTGAATACAAATATTGTAGCGCATTCCACAGAACGAAGGTGAGCAGTACCATATTGTTTGTACAGTTGATTTAATGTGACACAAATAATACAGAGGAGATAAAAATGTTATATTATCAAAGTGTTCTCTTTCTGTTCACATGTGGAGACTCCATTTGGAATGATGGTCTCGTATGATCTCGAGTATGGCAAGGTATCTCCGAGTTTCAAAGTAGGGGAAGTAGGGAAGTCCTACCTCCAGTTGAAGTCCTACCTCCACTTCCCAGCACAACTGGAACGCACCATAATATCGTTCCATTTGTGGCAAAGACACAGGCCTTTCCAAAGACACACTGCAGCTTACTGCACCAGCCGCAGTGTGTCTGCTACTGGAGGAGAACAAAGCCGTGGCTCTCGGACACATCACACAGGCCGGAGCCATCCAAACCCCAGAAGAAACTCTCCATCGCGCCGCTTCATTGTGCCGCCGACTTATCAGGCCAGTGCCTCCTCATAATTCTATTAGCGCTCTCTGCGCTAATAGAATTATGAGGAGGGAATGAAAGGAGGAGAGAAAGGCAGCGATGTTTCTGTTGAGAGCGGATTCCTTTCCAGGGGAGAGCGGCGGTCTCGCGGACATATGTTGCAGTCATTGTGCCGACTCCAGTCAATAAGGCCATGGCTGACACTAAATGAACTCCCAGACGCAGAGCGAGAGCACCCAGGTGGGTCACATTCACAGCTGTAGCTGGGAAGAAAGGCAAGGAAGAAGAGAGATGTGTACTGAAGGAAAAGCTATTTCTGGTGAGGTTTGATGTGGAGTGAGCAGATGTCCAATCGAACACATACACACATCTTAATGGTGTGTGTGTGTGTTTCCTCAGGAGAGAGGCAGAGGAAACAGCTGGAGATGGCCGATGATCGCTGGAACACAGCTCAGAGACTCACACCGGGGTCAATCAGCTGCTCAGCGTGACACATCAGGGTTTAATGGTTTAAAGTGCATCAGCTTCCTGTCTCACGTTATTAACTTAGTGCTTTATAAAGTGCTTAAGGTCCTTCAAGATGCGTTTACAGGCCACGTATGGATTAATATGTCTGTTTGTTAAATGAGTTTTGATTCGAAACATTGCTCAAGAAAGTCTTTCATTGTAAGAAACATGAGTGAAAACAAAGAAAAACAAGGTGCTAGATTAGATCCATGTCGGTCCAAAAACGATATCATTTAATCCTATAGACATATCTGTGACATTGTCATTATTTATCGAGTGAATTCTCTATTTATGGCCAAATGTGTGTTTTATGGGGACCTTTGGCTACCAAATTCAAATCAGTACATCCTTTCGTCCAAGTAGACATTTGGACCAATTCTTACAAATGTTCCTGAGATCTGGAGAATTGGACAGATGTACGTATGGACAACCCTAAAACATTATTCCTTTGGCAACAGCTGTCACCGTGGAGAATCATAAAACCCCCTATACGCTAAAACCATCCAAGTTTGTTTTTTTAAAGCATGCCATGAAAATTACACTCTTACTCCAAAGCGATAAACACCCGTCACAACAGGTTCAGACATTCACAGCTCACACACGCTCTTCAGTTTTCATTCATCAACCCTGCGTGCTGAGAACATTTTCTATTTCCCCAGCATCCATAATTTGGGCAAATAAGGCAACATTACAGGATCTCAGTCAGAAGAGGACAGCGTGTTCCTCTCCATTGCAGCCATCATTTGGAACAGATAAGATGGGAATATTTGTACATAAATGTCGAAATAGTCATGAAATGAATTTAATGAATCCATTTGAATTTAAATGTAGTAATTTATTTTGAAAATCCATTTAACAGAACAGTTTTTCTATCGTAAAAAAAAGCACCTTACAGTATGTGCACTTCTATGTTTGTATGTGCAGGCACAGAACAGGCTGCACTTATATCACTCAGGTGACACAAATGGCTCCACTGGGCACAGACTTCCATTTTGAACTGGGCGGATAACAACATGTCTGCACTTGGAGGACATGATGGGCTTTTATATGACACACCAACGCCCTCGGGGACAAGCGTATGGCAAATTGGAAATATTGTTATACAAACATTTGAAGGAGATACAGCTTCTCTGGAGGCAAAACTAATCTGATTGGTTGAGATTAACCTCAGTGGGCAGAGCCAGAGCACCACAGTTGTTGAAGTCCATTACACAGATTGACGCAAAGAAGGAACCGCAGTATAATCCAGAAGATATTCATTCATTCATTACATGGTATCCGAGGGCTGCAACTTATGCTTATTTTCTCATTGATTCCGTTATTAGTTGAGTCTACAAATCATCAAAAGAAAGGGAGAAATGCCCATCACAACATCCCAGAGCCTCATGACATGTCCTGTTTTACATTATATAGTTATTTAACACTTCAATAACGAAGTATACTTTCACATGTTGACTGCAGAGGCTGGGAATCGAACCACTGACTCTCTGATTGAAATACAGCCCATTAGGCCACAGCTGGTTTTATCCATCCAACCATTAAAATACGCAAAACATTATTCAATCTACTACAATGAAAGAAAAGCTACGCAATCTCACATTTCAGTTTGGCTTATCGCTTGAAAAACTACTTCTAATTATTATTTTCTGAACAGTTTGAACAATTAATCAATTACTTTATAAGATAAAGTCCGTTATTGGCTAGTGTTACTTTCGTTTAGACTTACTTGCTAGTCGTGGAAAACCAATCTAGCAGGTATTTACTGCATTATTGGTTAAAAGAATACTTATATTTCACACTGATCTTTTTTCTAAAAGCACCAACTCTTCTCCTAAAAAAGGAAATTCTAATTCTCTATATCCACGAGGCAGTCTTTCAACAATAAAACCTACCCAGACTCTTATCAAACTGTTAGAGGGTTGTTTGACTAGCTGCTCCACCCAATATGTCTACAAGCATGTGCAGCTTCATGCCGAGCAGCAGCAGCAGCCAACACCATTTTTAACCGCTTTCTCATTGGTTTGTTTTTCCTCTTATTTTTCCTATCGTTTTTCCTACTTTGTGACGCTCGTAACAAAACGTGTTAACAGCAGCACGGCAAGCCTTCTGTCTTCAGAGGGTGAAAGAAGGACACAGATGTGAGTAAAGATACTGTAACCACCTTGGTAAACTAACCACTACCCAGACATACAGATAAGAGGTATGAGGTGATTGGATAATGTATGCCACCCCCCCCCCCCCTCCTTAGAGCCTTTCTGTGTGCTCCAGATGCCCCGGCTACATGCAGATGCCCTCGGATTGCCTCTGATTGGGGCTGAAGCCATCGCTCTGCTCTTCTTATATTTCATGTTGGCCACATTAGTGACAGGAGAGTAATGCCATTAATGCCTGGCCATTTCCTCTGCCCTTGTCATGCAGGCCCACAGGGCAGGACTTCCACTCCACTGAAGTACAGCGTTTGGTGTGTGGTTGGTTTGGGGGGGGGGCATGATGGCTTAAACCGCCCAGCTAATGGATTTTCCTCATTTCCTGTGGCTTTGGACTTGAAAGAAAGAAAGATGCCTGATGGTATAGGAGTGATTTGTTAAGAGTGCACATTTAGATACAAAAAGAGCCATGTTTCACCTCATCATAAAATCAAGTCAGTAATGTATTAATGCAGCGGTCCATCCAACACCAAGGCTGACTGTTTATTAATGGACGGGTTGGACACAGAAAGATCTACATTAGTCGGCTGCAGTAGAAAACACAGCTTCTCCAGACATGGACGTTATAAGGCCAAATGAACGATTCTGGCACAATCACCTTTTTCAGTTTTAAGAAAACTAAATAATCAACAAATGTCACAAGTAATGATATTCACAATCTTACTGAGAGTAAGAAGATTTAATGACCAAGCATAATCTATTTCCCAAATGTTGAAATTCTAGTTGTTATTTGTTAAGGTCGTTACTGTAAGCATTGCTGCAGTATTGCTATTACTGCATAAATAAGCCTTCTCTGGAAAAGTTGATATCATAAAAGATGATGGTGAACATGTAACATTTCCCTGGATTTCATGTCTGCAGTATTTGTGTATCTGTTCTTGCTCGAATAAGTATGCTTAATTACTGTTTTACGGAGAGTTAGCTGGGTCAACTGACATCATACACTGACATGTCTCATAATACTAATCTTAATTTGCAATGAACTCTGAAATATCGCCTCATATCATTATCACGTATATGATTTATCCTAATATGCAACTCAGGGAAACCAACACAATGCTGATTAATTTCATGACTTAATTCACTAACCTGATTATTTGTAGCATAATAGGCCAAGTACATGACTGTGTCCAGCCTATATCAGTGATTCCCACAGCATGTTAATACTTTGGGGGTCCCCCAAAGTATAATGGCTCCCCCCAAAGTATCATTTGTGTGTTTTTTGGTTTTTTTACTCAGTGAGCACTCATTTGCATTTGCATTGGTGGCAATGAGTGCTCAGTGAGTAAAAAAAACTTAAAAAACCATAAATTATACTTTGGGGGGAGCCACCCATAAATTATACTTTGGGGGGAGCCATTATATTGGTAAACAGCCTCTATGGGCGCGAGTCCAGACCCACTTTTGGAATCAAATGATGACGTCAGTGGGATTATCTCCTTTATCAACTCCTAAGCATCCCCGGGACAACATCACTAGCCCCGCCCCTAAAAAGGTGTGAACTTGAGCCAATCAAGGACTACTACTACTAGGTCGTCCTTAGACGAGTTTGCCAACGGGTTCGCCAATCCTCACGGTCCTCCATACACCCGGCCAGCTCTGTGGAGCTTTCCACCCCCACATCCTTCCTCAGCACCTCCACGTATGTTGGCGTGGGGCGCCCTCTTGGTCGGTGCCCGTGTGTTGGCTCCCAGAGTACTAACTTGCCAGCTGGAAGTTCCTGGTGTCGATGGCAGTGACCTGCACATTTCAGTTTCCTGGATGCCACCTTGTCACTCAGCCTGGGTAGCCCACCAGGACTAGCCCCGCTCCTAAATTTCACCAGTTTGTATATAGTTAAAATAAAGTTATCCGGTGATTAACGATCAGATACCAGTGTGGAGTTTTCTGTCTTAAATTTGATATAGATCATGTTCTTTGTTGGTTTGTGAGGATGTTCATACACACTTGGGTAAGATGTGTGTGTGAAAGAAGACCACAAAAAACAGCAGTGACTGCTCTCAGCTGTTTAACACTTAAAGACCTAGACACCATCACCAGTTGTAGGTTGTCTGAAGTGCAGTGTTACTATGAAAAGTCACTAGAATGCAGGAATTGAGAAAAAAAATCTCAACATTTTTCACGGGGGGGGGGGGGTTGGGCCATGCACCCCCGCAAATCAATCCCCCCCCCGAGTCGTTCCCCCAAAGTATATTTCATTTCTGCGGGAATCACTGTATATAAATGTCTTTATGATGAAAGGATGTCAGCCCTGTATTCACCTATAGAGCCTCGCCTCTTTCAGACTGGCTGACAAAGAGCACAGAGTGGATCTGAATTGGACTAGAGGAGATAACCATTCATACATCTGTTAGCAACGTCCCATTAAATCCAGCTGAAGTGTCTCATTCTGCCAAGCAGCTTCATCCAGCCTGCCTCCCACGTTGTCTCCCTCTTTGAGTCACACTACGAATTACTAAAGGTGATTTTTTTCTTCTTTTTTGTAATCATGTAGCTGTGCACCATTTCATTTAACTCCTGAGTTTCACTTTAATCAACCCTGGCTTAGAATTACCCACCATCCACCACTGCGCCAGTGGCTCGCACGACACACATGTCTTTGAACACTAGCTGCAAAATATGTGAGTAATTAGTAACATAACCCCCCCCACCCCTTCCCCCCATTTCTTTCATGTCTGGATTGAAATTTATTGCTGAGACAATTAGTTTAATTATACAGTTTGGCCAAGAAGCGGTAGAAGTGGTAACTTGAGCCGACTTGTGAGCTTCTGTGTGTCTCCACGTTTGACAGAAAAATGTGCACCGATGTGACTTGGCATTGTGCTCCGGTAGCAACTAGCATGTCTGATTTATGACACACAAATCTCCGCGGATCATCGTTCACGCCTCGTAGTTAAAGTAATACACACTTGACAAGAACAGAGGAGAGGAGTGTTTGAGTCTGAGGGGCAGCGAGGGCTTTAGAGTCTCAGAAAACCCCAAAAAGCGGGAGACTTGGTGGTGAAAGACCCAGCAGGGCATAAATCAAGGCATTTGGGAATATAATAGTAAAAATCAGGGAGTGAGCTGTGAGTGACTGCAGCCTGTGGTGTCCTATATCCAAGGACTGGGTCTGCTAAATTGGTGGGTGGGGTATACGGTGGCTGTTGATAAACAGATAGAAAACAGAGCTCAGCGCCTATAAATACACATAGGGAAACCCTGGAGCCATGGGACTACGGGAGTATGGTGAGAGGGAGGGGAGGCTCCCAACCGGAAAAATATTCAGTGAAAAGCAGAGATGGATAAAGATAGAAATAAGGGGGGGGAGAACGCAAAACAACTGAAGCTATGAATCAGATGGAATGAGGAAGGTATCCGGGAGGTTTAACCACAAAATATAAAAGCAACACACTTTATCAGATTTCACTGAGTCAGTTTTTCTGCTTTATAAGAGAGGAACAAAAGGAAAGGCTGCATCCTCCAGCCTTCGAAGAGACCGCTTTTTTTTATTGCCCCACCAGTATAACCTCACAAATACAAGAGGAAGCTGGAAAACACAATACAAAACTGACCTTGTTAAGCATTTATAAGCACTGTCTGGGAGGCTTTATGAGCGAGGGGAAAAACAAGTTTTGCGAGAGGACGAACGATAAACATCGGATTCAGATTTTCCAGGGAGGGATGGCAGAGCGTAAGGGAGGAGAGAAACAGGAGAGGACTAAAGGGACGGCGTTAAGTGAGCCTGTGTCTCCCAGCTGAATCACTCATATCATATCAGGAGAAAATGAGAAGGCGAAGGCGTTGACGTAGCAGCAGAGCTCTCCTCTCGCTTTCTATTCTCTCTAGACCAGAGATTAAGAGGTGTGGCTGGAGGAAGAAAGGGTGATGGTGAAAAGGAGGGACAGGGAGAGAAACAGGGACAGAGAGAAACAGGAAATGGCCTTGGGAGGGTAAGAAAAGAAGCAGAGAAGTGAACGAGGAATTAAAAAAGGAAGGCAAGACTACTCAAGGACTTTCCAGGCCCAGATGCTTAAAATGTAAGCATCCAACACGGGATACATTGGAAAAGAGAGCAAGGTTAATTACTGTTACAAAACTGAGAATTTATAATGAGAATTAGCAGGCTGTACAGATGCTCCCACACAATTAAAAAGAGAGAGAGGAGTGAATTATTCTCAACTGTGATATTACAGCACACCATGCAAAACACAGTACAACAAAACACTCGTAAAAAAATACATCAAATGAACTTCAATATCAACAAAATACATAAATTCAAGCACTTTTTACGCACCATGTCTACTGATGTCTTTCCCCCCCCCCTCAAAATAGGATTGTAACCTCTACTGGGCAGCTTAAATGAGCTGGTGGCAAAGTGTGAGCGGACTAAAAGCTATATACCAAATATAAAAAAAGGTTTGTTTTTGAGTGTTTTTTAAGAAATACTTTATTTATGTTAATGAATCCATCCATTTCCTAACAGAAGAAAACAGTTTTCACGTGGAAGGGGAAGCAGGAGAGTGTTTTTGTGTAAGTGTAAACGCTTGTGTTTGGGGATTAGTCAGCAGCAGTGATTACACCGTGATTTTTGCTGTTGTTAAATGCGTCCTTTGTTTATTTTATTTCATCACGACTTTGCTTGGGTTTTTGATTCATTGTTCACAGTGGAGACATGGAAGAACAAAGCTAATGTTTGTCACAAATCCAAAGTAACAATGGCTGAGTAACTGTTGGGTTGAGATATTTTAAAAGGGCCCTATTATGCACATTGTCAGGTTCATATCAGTATGTCGTGCCTCTACTGTGAAATGTTTACCTGCTTTAATGTTCAAAAAGCTCTTTATTGTTCTCACACTGTCTGTGCTGCAGCTCCTCTTTTCACCCTCTGTCTGAAACCAGAGCCCAGTCTGCTCTGATTGGTTAGATGGCCGGCTCTGTTGTGATTGGTCAACCGCTTAGAAATGTCACGCCCCTTAGCCTATTACCTACAATTTGTTGGTCCACTAGCCATTACAAGCACGACTGGGGGGAAATGTAGGATATTAGACTTTGACGACCATTTACATGCACACAAACTAAAGGAAAGGGAAAACCCCAAATAAGCACTAAAGGGACTTAAGACGGAGAGTCTAGTGAGACATTTCAGCGTCACGCAGTTTTATTTATCTTCTAGATTAAAGAAAAAACGCAAGAAAAGACAGAAAATGAATCAGCCCTAGAGACACTGCTGCCGAGTCCGTAGCAACAGCTTCTAATGACGTACACCGCAGTGACAGGTGCATTCAGATTTAATTAAGGTAATAAAAAAAACATGGTCGAAGAAGAAGACGGATGTAAACGTGCATATTTAATATTTCCTAAGTCTGTTGCACTTAACCGGAGCTCGTCCATTACTGCGCTGCAGAACGAAGGAGTGAATATTGTCTGAGAGCTCAAACAAACTGCTTTTAATGTCTCTTACAAGGCATGCCAGATGTGAAAGCCCCCCTTCAGACTAATACATTACGAGTTGTACTCTTATGTTTAGGGAGAGGGGGTGTTTTTTGGATGTTGCACACCGCCGTGTTTAAGTGCCTGCTTGAGTTGTTCTTGAACAGTGAATTAGGGGAGGACATGTGGAATTAAAAGGTGTGCGCCCTGTTCCAGGCGCAGGGCTGTGATTTTCTTGGATCATTACTTTGAATGATGAGACAGCCACGCCCCCTCTGAAGTTAGACAAGAACTGAGACTCCAAAGCTCATATTTGAATAAGCGCTGGGCAAACACCATAGATGTAGCCCCCCCTCCCAACGCTGCACTAACTGAACACACAGCAGTCGTAGGAAAGCTCTCGCAGCACACTAATCCGTGCCATTTTGCCAAGCTGCTTTCTCCTCGCGGCTCCTAACAATGCAGAAGTCACTTTTCCTCCCTCTCCCTCTCTTATTTTATGCGAACAACAACAAATCATAATCCTTTGGTGAGCCCGACCATATGGTCTTTTTCTTTATCCTTTCTTTATCCTTTCTTTATCCACATCCCACTGACATTAATAATCTTTTGGAATGGGTAGACGGGCCAAAAACACTCCCGGAATTAAAATAATCCCACTGTCGTTTTTTTGTACTTATTTTAGCTGATGCTGAATAATGCCAACATTATGTCAAAGCTGCACCAGTCATGTTTTGTATAATGACTGTTTAAAGGGTAAGGTGTGACTTTTAGTGACAGTCCCACAGATAATCACCTGAACCTGAAGAATGCCATGTTTCAGTGTTTCAGTGATGAGACATATTTACAGTGGAAAGAAACAGATATTTATCCTCAGGAATTGTTAAAAGATAACCGTTTGGCTTGACATATAAAAAGCTAAAGGAGACCATTGTGTTTAAGGAGTATTTATGCTGCCCCCATTGTCCAAAAATACAGTTATTGCAGGTAGTGCAGAAAGCTTCAGATGCTAGAGACTAGCTAGTTGGCTTTGCTAAAGAGTTTTAGAAGTGCTAGTTAGGTTCAAACTTTAAGACAAATATTGTAGGATGGCTGAAAAAAACCCTCCAAATAAAGGTTAATGCTGCTCCCTTTCTGCTGGATGTGTAAAACGCTGCTGACATTTGCCCTTCTGATGTCTAAGGTGATAATATGTTATGTGGTGTGGCTTGTTGTGCTGCCCCCCCCCCCCCCCAGGCCAACAATTAAACCTGCTCTCAGTCTGCACACATAGACAATATCTCTCTTTGAAGCTGTAACAACTTTAGACAAACAAGGCAATTATATATATGATAAATGTTCCATTCCAGTCAATGTGTTTTTTAACTGATGAAAAGATAATAATATATTTTTGACACGAAACATAATGGTTGGTATTTGATTCAATGTATAATCTCTTATTTGATGTTCTTCTTCTTTCAGCAACGGCTACATTTGCATTTCTTGCCAATGAAGTGCTTATAAACTGTAATGAAACCGAATTGTTTACACAATTAAAATGTAAGTGTGCCAATAAAAAGAAAATGGGCAACTCGGTCTGAGTGTGTTATTGTGCCACTTAAGCAGCATATTCTAAGTGAAACAAATCACATGCTGTCACCACTTTCAAATGATACCCTTATCTCTCAGACAACCAGAAGCTGGTACAGGAGATGTGACATTATCCGTTCCTGTTTCATGAGAGCCAGAACATGCATGTTGGGACCTGGATGGCTTTTCAATCTTCCCATCTGAGCTCGGTTGCATCACTTGTTTTGACTACTCAGCCTCTTGCTTTTCCTCTGAAGAGGCCGTCAGTGGTGACGCTTGCGGGGGTTATGCAGATATTGAATTGTAAAAGCAGAGCGCTCTACTTTAATCAAGCTCATACAGTATGCAGCCGAGTGGAACAGATGTTGTTTAATCTGCATCCTTACCATTGGCCAGAGTGCTGAAAGCTGTGGTTAACACAAATGCTTTCCCACCGTAACCTTAGTCGTCGCTCGGGATGTTTGCTAATTACGTATCACAACATGCCCCTCTTAATGCCGCGTTCCTGAACGACCACCCCTTGGAGGGCAAACCTTCAGGGGGGGGAAGAGAAAGCCTAATTAGACCAAGTGTCCATCTGCTGAGAGGGAGACGTGGAGGGGTGAGTTGAAGAAATGAGATAAACGCAGTAAAAAACGCCCCGAAGACCTATAGTGCTATAATTAAACCTGACAATCAGGAATGTTGGAGAGCGACGGGAGAACATGGTATTTCACCTCCTGCTTCATTACAGTCTAATGATCCCCCCCAGGTATTTCCCCTGACACTAACTACAGCTTATAACAAGGGATCAGTTTCTGCCGCCGAGACGAGGGGTTTTAATGGCTAGTGAAGGTGAAGACAGAAAGTAAGGAGGAAGATCACAGGAGAAGCACACCAGTCTGAAGCTCCGCCACGCAATAAAACACTGGATATTTCTTTAAAACTGGAGCTGTCTCACCCTGTGGCGGAATAACAGATACTTTGTTCTTTATATGAACCACAGAGCAGGGTTGTTTCTCCAGGCTGTTGCAGAACCAAGATCAAGAAAAGTCAAAGCACCGATTCACAATCTTTTCCCCATTCAGAACGTCTCTCTTTAAATCCAAGCACATTCTTCCTCCATAATTAATGAGCGACGCTTTCACCCGGAACACATTTAGAGCATTCGACTCTGGGAGCGTTTAGAGGTTTATCCGGCCAAAGGCTTCAGGCTCGACAAAAACAGGTGAAAATGCTTCTTTTCAAGACAATAGCCGTGCGGTTTTCCTACAAAATGTATCTAGGCCATCCACAGGAAACAACTAAAAAACAAGGTTTGAATGGAAAGATGGATGTTGACATTTGATAGCCGGCAGCCGAGGAAAACAAACTGCAGTCAGGACTGATGCTCAGTTATTCCCTCACATGATCTAACAGCACAGAAAGTAGATGAGAACATGGTTCTTGGCTTGAGATAAAGGGACTCAAGTTTGATTTATTTAGTGTCACCCTGCTGCCAACATCTCTAACCCTGTGAGGTGACAGGTTGCAGAAGCTGTCCAGAGAAAGAGCAAGTTATGAGACCTGGTTAGATTGTTATCATGCAACCTGAGTTATATAACTTGACCCCCTTTAAAAGTTAATGCTGTCTAATAAAAGGTGTCTGAGACAGTAATGAGGTTCATTTTTTAACCTCATGAATATTCAGTTTGTAACCTGAGCTAAAACAAATGTCGATGTCTCCACTTATCGCAAGTACTCGATACTGAACGCAAGACACATGACACTGTCGTACCCCGTCTTTGTTCATTGACTTTTCATCGAACATAAAAGGCTCATTTTCCAGTCATGAAACACCCTCTGTGCCTCTGCTTTCAGCATCTGGTTCTCCATAAGAATGGCAGAGCGGAGGGCCCGTCCCACGCCAGATGAATCAGTGTCTGCCGCCATTGTCACATCAGCTGTTGGTGTACTGTGTCCAGACAGAGAGGAACGCATGGCTTTGAGTGACAGCTCCTTCAAAAGCAAAGAGACACGTTGACAGATGGTATCGAGGCCTTGCGTTCCCTCAGAAACTCGAGGCCGGATCAGGTTTTCTGAGATGTTTATTGGCGCGTAATTAAGCTCCTTTTTTTGATTATTTCCACGAAACAATGAATGAGTTTATCAGGGATGAACCGAATGAGGCGCGCCAGGAGCAGCTTGCCTCTGAGACTGCGGAGAAATGGCAGCACAACATTTAAAATTCATGCGTGCACGGACACACACACACACACACTCACACAGATGGCAGAGGAATTTATCCGAGGCTTTGATATGCAGATTGGATGCTGGCTTGTCATTTCTGCTGGCTGCAACACTGTTATCGTTTCCTTCAGCACAGCATTAGAGCTGATAACATTTACCTGAAGGGGGTAGTTGACTGATAATATCATCAAGACATTTCTGCTCCTGGAAGCCTGAACGAGAAGCCGCGTCTGCCATAACAGTATCACTGCCGAGTGGTACTCATATGCACAGGCACGCACATGAGCACACACACACCCACACACAGATGTACACACAGATCAGCACAAGACAAAGAAATGTGGCCACAATCTGTCTCAGTTTGAGTACTGAGACAGATTGGAACCCTGTACGTCCAAAGTCATCAGAGGTGGCAATAGAAAAAGTGCCACACACACACACACACACACACACACACACACACACACACACACACACACACACACACACACTGACAGCGACAGCCATGCAGAGAGAGGAAGTGGTGAGAAGACGCTGATGGATGATGATGTGGAATTTTGAAGAAGTAATACAAAAAAGGAGAGTTTGATCCACTTGTCAAACGTAACGATTGTGCTTCTCAGCCACACTGATTACAACTGGCACTGGGTGTTAAAGCACATTACTTACTAATATCTACATTCTACATACATCATGATGGCTGATTACTGTAGATGGCAGCACGCCAACAGTACATTAACAGATTAGCACAGATTCCGCCATCCCCACTAGACCGTAGATTATTTGCCTAAGCTTCTGTTATTGCCTGCTCATAACATGTTTTTCTACAGTACGGCGGGCAATAGGTCTGCACTGCTTACTGGCCATTACCATGGAAACCTCAGCCTCATATTAAGAGATTGTTATCAGTGGGCCAGTTTACCCTTGGCTTTTAATTATAGGGTGTTTTACAGCTGCTTGGTAAATAGCTCCTCAGCCACTTTTGAGTCATAACATAAAATTCATTTTACAGTTATTTTTGTCCTGTAAAAAATACTGTGTAGAAAAGTGGTTCATTTCTTCAGTCCTTAGGAGTGATTTAAGCCTTTCAATGCTGGCCATTATTTTACCAATCTGTACAGGGACACGTAAAATGTACCCACAAATCACTGCTCTATTTTTAGTGAGAACGTAAACAACCCTGTTTTGGGCGTGGGTTGAATACAAAGCAATGGCTCATGGGTAAACAGGTCAATGAATAATGGCCGTGGCATGACCAATATTGATGATTACAGTTGTGCTATTTTCTACCCAAGCATAAAATTGAGCAGGGTTATTTTTCCGCACATTTCCACTATGTGAATATGGCAAAATGACTCTACCTTGCCTGGCAAATTACATCTGTTTCGCTCACATTTTTCAGGCGTGGAAGTCATTAAAGCAGACATTACGAACAAATGCTCTGCTAGCGCGCCATCTCAACAATTGTTCGGGGGTGAATATAGGTGCTTCTGCCCTGTTATTCAGTGTCTAATTAGCATTGCATAAGGCTCCTGTAGCATCAGGGTGGATTTAGTTGTTTTGCACACGAGGGAAAACACAGTGCTCTACATGATCCCAGTGGCCTGCAGTGTGTTACAGTCTCTGCAGGGAAGACAGTAAAGGGGGTCAGATTTGATCATATAAAAATATGTGAGCTTTATGAATGCCAGGAAAAGGCAGAGAGAGGAAGAATATCGATTTACAGTGGGTACATGCCACAGAGAAGAGCAGAGAGAACAGAAAGTGTGCAAGGACGTTGAAGTAAAGAGTGAACAGTTACTGTAGTGCACTTCGAAAGCACATGTGTGAGTGTGTTCACTGTACTCTATGTGCTTGTGTGAATGTCTTTTAAACCAAGCACTTGAACACACGTTTTCTTCCTCATCAGCACAAAAAAAATGAAACAATTATAACATAAGGGAGAACAGTCAAAACATTGAGCGGGGAGCAGTGCGAAGCCTTAAGTGCTGCGAAATAACACATCTCACAATGGCTGTAATTTCAGATTAATTATTCAAACTGTTTTCTGTACCAACAGAAATGAATAGAGCGGCGATACTTCCTGAGGTCAGCCGGTGCGTTTACAAGCGATTATAACGTCCAGCTATTATTCATGACCCCCGAGTGCTCTGTTTAAGATGGGGAGCATGTGCACGCAGTATTGACTTTACAGTCCAAGCAGAATCATATTTTGAGCTTGGAAAGATATGTTTATTTCCATTGTTGTGTATAAAAAACAGTAAATGTAAAATGCACTTGAATTAAAAGCATGTAATTCATGTAAATACTGGATATGCTTCCTTTTGTATGCCACAAGCCTGTACAGTATATAATTACTATATGTGCTGTATGTATCCAATTAGTGTTGTGTTCAAATGCCATGGTTCAGTGCAGCTTCCCTGATATATGGGCCAGCAGGTTGGGGGTTAACGCGGCACTTTCAAAACCCCCCAAAGCTATGACATTGCCACTGCGCTGCGGTGAATTTCCTCTTCTTTCCAAACAGAGCTGCAGTCATCATCTGTGCTCTGAATGACTTGTCCTGAGGCAGTTCATCCCTTCACTTCCCGACTCAAAGTCAAAGCGTAGGCACGGGAGACCTTGTGAATACAATATCCTGCAGCAAACAAGCGGACGTGCACACGCGCTGACGAACAAACAACCAGAATATATACAAAAAGTGAAGGGGCAAAAACGGATGTTAGTCCACAGAGGGGTCGGGTTGTTTGACGTTCTTTTGTTCGGGAACAATCGCTGAATTGTCCTGCTGTTTATCTGTCTCTCTGTCTCGTTGGAGGACAGATCTGGGTGGCTTCAAGCGAGGATAATAAGGGTATTTGTTGAGACATGCCCTCCCCATCCTCAGACAAAGGTCTCTCAATCTTATTCTTTCACCTCCCACGGCTGGTGCAGCTGGATGATACCACATCTACCCTCGTATGCAGCCAATTTCCCACTTATATTTTACATTTAACACAGACATTTCCTCCAGGCTGTTATTTGTGCTGCTGTCAATATGTTATTGACACAGAAGAGGTGACATTCTGTGGCTGCCCTCTCTTGTCTCCACGACGTGTCAATCAAAAATGACTCATGGACCCGACTGAACTCAGATATGGATCGCTCAGCGGGGAGAGCAGATATCTCTTCGAGGAAAATTCGGATTGATTTGCGTGTGACTGAGTCAACAGTCGGTTGATTGACAGGAGATACAATTAATTGGAAGCGAGAAGGAACGGAAGAACGCCATTATATCAATCATCGGTTCTTCCCCCGCCTTCCTTAAGCAGATCATCTGCGCTCATCATCTATGGGCTTTGTGAGCTCGGAGACTATTTTGTCTGTAAATATAACAATCATGTTTCCCTGGAATCACGATGGCAAGAAGTTATAATGATGGAAAGACGAAGAGACATAACAAAACAAAGAAAATCTGAATCAAAAGGTCTATTCTGGTACGCAGTGTTACTTGTATCAAAGGTTCCTGGTGGCCCTTAAGCTATTACCTTTTCATTGCACTAAAAGGTACATATCTGACAGCAAAAGGCACATTACATGCATTAGTATTATCTGAACTTGAAGGTAAGCCTTTGAGGGTACACAATGTTATGTTTCTGGAGTGCTCCTCCCAAAGGGACTGCAGCTTTTTCAAGTATACTTTCCAGAGAACTACAGAGTCCAGACTCAAGCAGTTGTCATTTTATCAAAGCTGCTGGCAAAAATGGTTGTAATTGGTGAACCTTCTGGCAACGTAGCATCAAGTACTTATTGTAAGTCGCTTTGGATAAAAGCGTCAGCTAAATGCAATGTAATGTAAAGTAAGCAGTGAGTCCAAAGTGTACTTTTTGTTCTGCCCAGAGCTTCACCTGTCATGCAACATAGCAGTTTACCTAACCTTGTGATTGGTTGAGGTTGTCAAGGGCAAACACAGCCTGACAGGAAAAGCTAGGAACACAACTCTACTGAGAGAAATGTAACTTGTTTCATAGGTGTCCCTCAAGGATGTATTATACTGTAGGTTCTTTTTAAATGTCAATAGTAAATATGCAGATGACACAGTCATTTAAATATATTCAAATTCACCTCTTTAGTTAAATAAGTAAATATGGAGAAAAGTGCAGATTGATGACTGACTCAGGCTTGAATCGAATGAAGAGGATTTATGACATTCAACATGTTAAAAAACAAGTTGTGATTGTTTCCTATCATTATTTGAGGTAAGACAGAAATAAGAACCAGATTTCTATTTGCTTTTGTCATACTACCGTAAAGAAGTTGTATCATACTGCATTATCTGCTTTTCTCATATTTGTTTTGGCCAGTGACTTTGGCATATTCAACTTGAAAATAAGTAACACTAGCCTACACCCTACAGCGTACAGTAAGTGCACCATAAAACTAAACAATTGGTACAATTGAGAACATTCTGTTATTTTTCTACCAAAGTTTCACCTAAAGGTAGATTTTACAGGTGTAAATTGTTACTGTAAAAAATACTGTAAATTGTTTTCCAAAAGGGCTACGAGCTGTTTATTTTGGATGCTTTTGCGAAAAATAAACGTGTTTTTAGCCACAAATGTTGAGTAAATGCTCCCAACCAGACAGAGTAAAGGGTTGGTTTAGTGGAACAAAAAAAGGATTTATGGAAATGCCGCAAATTCAGGGTTATTTCAGGACCAGTCGCAGCATAACAGGAAGCAGAGGATGACGAAGATGATAATTGAGCTTAGTCACCCAACGCAGCTTTGTTCAGGTTACAATGCAGTTGTTGTGACAGAGAAAAACTGCCGTGAGGTTTTCACCTGTCTACTTAAGCAACACAGGGCAGGGCATCAGATGGGAGGTTTGCACCATCATTCAAAGCCTTTCTGATCTCACCAGACACTTGGTCTTAAACCCATTGCAAAATAAGGGTAAGAGTGGGTTTATTCCATGTCTTGAACCTAGGACCGCAGACAGTATTTCAGTAGGCTGATTCATCTGTGTGACATCATAGTGGTGTCTCAATACAGGAGAAGCTGATTCATGTTCTGTCAAGTAAACTGTGAGTATTTTACTCCATATAACTGTGTTAGGTTAGTTGAAAGCAATGATATTAAGTTGAAATACAATCATATTAGGTTCAACTTAATAGTATTGCTTTTGTGAACTAACGTAATGTGTTGACGTATAACACATTTAATTACAGCCACGTTTCCGTTTGTTCAGTGCACAGAGAAACCTGAAACAGAGGCCCAGACGAGAGCAGCTGATCATCTTCTCTCTCTTTGAGAAAAAAAGGATCAATACAGCAACCCTGTTAATGGATTCCTTCATCTGCAGCGTTCATTAAAGAACGTTTGAGAGAGAAAAACAAACAAATAGAGTTTCGAAGACAGCGGGGGGGGGGGAATGATGGAGAATACTAAGAATGAGAAAGAGACAGAGGGAGCGATAAACAGAGACAGCCGGAGCGCAGGTTTCCACAGATATGGATGGTTTGAGGGGTCGATCGTTACCCAGACACCGCCTGCCTGCCTGCCCGCCTGCCTGCCTGCCTCCAACGCCTGATTGCCTGGCACACATTTGCATTAGAGTTGAGAGGAGCCGAGCAGAAGAGCACAGCCGGAGAAGTGTTTGATCTCTCAGCCTCTGTCTGATGCACCATGTGGAAACACACCAGCACATTTGGAAACGAGGAGATGATGTTGGGTGTTAAGTGGATGTGTGTGAGAGAGAGAGAGAGAGAGAGAGAGAGAGAGAGAGAGAGAGAGAGAGAGAGAGAGAGAGAGAGAGAGAGAGAGAGAGAGAGAGAGGAGTGTGTGTGTGTGTGTGTGTGTGTGTGTGTGTGTGTGTGTGTGTGTGTGTGTGTGTGTGTGTGTGTGTGAGCATGTGTGATCTCCACGAGAGAAATGACATATGTAGCGGGAATGATACTGCAAATCTGTCAGGACCTTGATTGCAGTCCAAATGAGCACAGACGCCAGCATGGGTTGCCCTATTTTGTTAAAGTTAAGTGCATTCAAGCAGGAGCGGAATGGAAAACTCTTGCCCGGGTTTTTTTAGGATTATCAAACATCACGGCGGCTCTGAAAAACCTACAACTGTCAAGCAACAGATTTACATCCAACCCCATCACCACGCTTGCTCGGGAAATGGCATTTCACACTTCCGTCTGGGTTCACATTCGAGGCAGTGCACCGAGATAATCTGCGGATTTCAACTGTGTGCGTGTATCGATAACATTTTCTCCCCGTCTGCCTCTCTTCCTCACCCTCCTATCTCTCTTCTAGCCCTCGCTACCTCGCCTCTCCTCCCCTCCTATCTCGCACTCCACATCTCTTCCCTCCTCTCTCCGACCTGTCAGGATGATTTCAGGCTTGTTGCGTCTGGCCTGACTTAGGGTGGTAAGATTGAAGCAGTAATTACAACAGTCTCTGAATAGCTCTTCCTCCCACAGTGAAACCTCACTACCTATCATCCACAGGCTTAACCCGGCTCTCCATGCTGACATGCAGGGGCCGGACAACAGACTTGTGTTGAAAACCATTAACCCACAATTAAATTACAATCACCATAACAAAGGACGGGTGACATTTAAATCCACCAATTGAGGAGGGATTAGGAGTAAAGAGCACTTCTCTTGGGGTGTGTTATCATCTAAATATGACAGGGTGGATAAAGGAAATGTGAATTAATCAAATATTCCACGGTATCTACCAGTGGGGCACTCTTTATGACTGGGTAGACTTATCTTCTCTACAAGTTAAGCCCAAGTGTATTACAGGATGTGCCGAAGTAAGATTTGTCACAAAGGGAAAGGAGGTGTTGCTTTCACTCCTCTTCACCTCCTTATGTGAGACTTTAATGAGAAGCTGTAGTTCCCGGGTTGGATATTAAACTGGAATAGGATGAGGAGAGGAACAGAGGTGTTGGATCATGAAGCTCACACCAATTATATCTGGCGCCATTTTAGAGAACCAGCTCCAGAAAGATAATGATAACATTATGTTGCCCCAGGGTGAGCAAAAGTGATACCTGAGAGGCAGCTGCCTGTAGCCACGGCTGGGCAATAAGCCAAAAATACATACCTTAACTTGTACCTTGGACTGTTGAATTGTCCAATGTATAGAAATGCATGACAGCAGGCTGTATGTAGGGACAGTGCGGCTTTGAGCTAAATGCTGACATGCTCACAGTGACAATGCTTATCGTCTATGCCAGGGGTGCCCACACTTTTTCAGCTTGGGAGCTACTTTTAAAATGACCAAGTCAAAGTGATCTACCTACAGGGCCGCCCCTGCCCAAAGTCATGTGGCGAGGCCCTGTGTGTCACGAGCGGGGGACGACGACGACACGCTTACACTTATTGTGCCGCATTTGCGCTTCAGATGAGGAGGTGAGGCCCCCCTTATACCCTTTCTTTAGTAGAATTGTATAAATTGGAAGGCTCGCTGGTGATTTGCAGCTGGCGCATGCGTGGTGAACTGCGTGTTAGAAAATATGAGATCTCAGACTGGCTTACCTGTACGTCAATCAAGTGGCAAATGCCATAGTAAGGATTTTTTTCAAACTTATTTTTTCAATTCCATGCGATACCAACACTACCTTCGCGATCGACGTCTTGGGCCCCCCTGGTCTATGCGAATGCTAGCACGCTTAATATTACCCACGTTCAATGTCTTTAATTGTGTTGGCATATGCTCATTAACACTGATGGAAACTGAGGCATGTAGATACGCGGTTATGACCAAAATAAAGGGAAAAATTCAAATATTGACCTAATGATGAATAGCAACGTTATTACTCTATTTCATAAAAGGAAAACAAATTTGTTTACCAAATGTTATGGCAATCCAGCCTGAGGCGCTATATGCAAAGTCATGGGATCACAACTTTTTGCTGCTCTATAACAAAGAAAGACTTGCATGGTTCAGGTCTTATTTTCTTTTAATAATCTAGTCTTTCGTTTTTTGTAAAGCACTTTGAATTGCCTTGTGTTGAAAGGTGCTATATAAATAAACTTGCCTTGCCTTGCCTTGCCTAGAAGGAAGTCTGTCTAATATAACATAATTTACTCTGATTAAAGGGTTCTTTGATACGCAGTGATTGTTGCTATTGACTGACATGCAGGCTCTTAATGCACACAAACCAAAGAAAACTGTCAAACACAACCTGAAATTGAGCAAGGAACACGAGAAAAAACCCGAATGGTTTCTCAATATCGTGCAGCACTAGATCTAATAACTAAAAGTGGGCTGACCAGGGCTACCAAACGAACAATATTCACAAAACCCAAAGCTAGCATATGGCTGAAAAGTGCTACATTTAAACGGGTGAGACAAACAATTAACATTCAATACAATGTGGAAAAAGTCATGGTTCCCAAATTGGGTTTGTGCTTCATTGGGTTAAAACCAATTCAAGCTGTAGAAAGCGAGCATGCAAATCAGGTGTTGACAATAGGTATAACAACACATAAAATGGATCAGATGAATAACAAATCGGCGCCTAAGGACTTCCAACATGGCCACTAAAAGATGCACCGTGTCACCTTAAAGCCATGCGAGGTGAAACGCCTGCTCAACTTTTGGCTCTGACACAGCAGAATGATGTCAGCCTTCAGTTGAACATCAAGGTTGTGCTGAAAGGAAAGCAATTTGATATAGCCAGAGAGGAGATTGAGGAAATGAGATGGATGTTGTGAGGGGAGTGAGTGGGTGGTGGGATGCGAAAAGGAAGTCGTTGCAGGTAAAAGGCTGCATAGGTGGTGTGTTACGCTGAAATGGCACCCAAGCTTTAACAAGATACGAAAGAGATTGCTTTTTCTTAAAGAGAGTGGACTTGACACTGTTGGAGGAGGAGCGAAAGAGGACGTCGTTTAACCAGAGCAACAATGGAGATAGTGGGAAGTCTTATTTAAACAGATAGGACACTTACTTCATGGGTTTGAAGAGAGCCTGGCCGTAGTTCTGGAAGGTCATGATGAGCTTCAGCTGAGTGCCTCCAGACTTCATTGCTGTTGAAGGGAAACAGACCACACCGCCATTAACAATAGATCACCCAAACTGTGCATATTTATTATACAGTACGATCATTATTTTACCTAAGAGAATAGCTGAAGTAATGGGCTAACAGTTTGTGGTTTAACCCAAATTGACTCGCCGAAGTTTAGTTTTAAAACACACAAATTGGCAGATTTGATAAGCTAGAGAGCCAGTGGTGTTAGCTTGTTAGCCTAGCTGACCTTCAAGAATCAAGCTAGCAAAGCTAGTGATATTTTAGGTTAGCTAAATACATTTTTTGTAATCAAAATGAATAACTGAATATTATAACACACTGCCTTCAATCTTTTAACCAGTGTTCAGCTTTTGCCCAATCAATTTAGCCTTTTTTTTTATGTCATTGTACTGTAGCTATTAGCTTTGTTTAACCTCCCAAGCATCTCCGCAGTGAAAAGAACGATTAGACAACGTCAGGAAATAGAAACATTGAACAGCAGAAATTCAATCAACCCAGTGAGATTTTTTAAATAGTAATTTTTTTACATAATAATTAGAATTTATGATAATCTCTCTCTGTTTTGACAAGCTGGAACAAGTACATATTTAAAGAGCTGCCAAAACATTTTTTTATATAAATATAAAATGCAAAGCACGGTCAAAGAAAAGTATGTTCATAAGGTTCCATTACTTCATCTAAACTGATTAACAAGTAACAAGAACAGACATTATGTCCATACACAAATTTGAATTTATTATGTTTATTTTAACTAAATGCAGTATTGACTGACATTGATTTCACATTTCAGATGTCATAGCACGCCCAAAGGTTGAAACATTTCCTGTGCGGTGTTGGTGAAGCACACTGTTGTGTATGTGCACTTGTGTGTAGATGTGTTTGTGAGTTTTAGTGTGTGTTGTAGCGCTGATGTTACAGTGTTTGTTTGATAGGAAGAGAGCGTGAGGGGGTGAAGGACGCTCACTGTACCTCTGCTGTTTACTCTTTTCTCTGTGTATTCTCCGGAGGGTCCAACTCAATCTCCCTCTGTCCCTTTGTGTTCCTACTCATCCGTCTATCCTTCCTGTTTTCTCCCTTTTTGTACGTTATAATGCACTCTAAAAGCACTCATGGGGCTGGGGACGGGATTTCTCAGGGCTGAAATACAGCGAAATTCTCAAAAAAAGGGGAGAGCAGCAGCTGTTCTCTTTTTCAGCTGATCGATCGAAAGCCAAAGAGCAAGCCTCTCAATCAATGTTCTCATTCATTTTTACATATGGGAATCACGAGGACAAGAAACATTTTCACAGAGAGAGAAATTACAAGAGGAAAGATCAATGTCCGTCTCGCCTCACCTGCTTCTGTGCGAAGAGATTTCCCTGCGGATGTTTGGAGGGACTTTAAATAAAGGCAAATATAACTAACAGACAGAAGCTGTGTACATGAACCATGCAAATAACATAATGCAATAAGGAAACTGTATTTGACAAAACATGATTACCTTCGTCCCAACAAAGTTACATATAATGTGTAATCACATCATATCTGCTGCTTTTGCACGCTATGTCCTTATTGATGAACGCTGCTGAGGTTAGAGCGTATAATACTTTGGAGCACTCCTATCCTTGAGTTTAGATAATAACCGACTGCTTTTGGCTTCTATTGGTATTCTGCCCCAGGCCTGTGTTAAAGCTCTATAATTACTGAGCCACCATGTATTTAGCTGGCTAGAGACGCTGAGAAATGCTTCCTCTATCCACCCAGCCCGACAGACAGAAAGCAGGAGGGAGAAAATCGGGGAACAAATTGAGTATAAACAAGAAATGAAGGAAGGAAATTCTTCATTGAGTAACAACGCTGGGGTGCTAGTTTTAAAAACAGCGTATCAACTCCCGGATAAGTATTTGGCGAACAGTTTTGTCATTTGGCAGATGAACCTGAAATCTGCAATCACTTTTCAAAGCTGAGCGCAAGATAGAGCGACCTTGAGTCGACAAGCACTCTTGGAATGTGGGAGCTGCACTGAACAAAAATAGGAATACAATCTCTCTTGGAATAGGAAAAAAAACATTCCTTATAACTGCCACAGTGTGGTTTATTCAGCTCTGTCAGGTATCTGTGTGCAGCGCAGGCTTTCTGCAGAGAGCTGTTTTCACCGTGCACTTGTCAATCAAACGATAAAGCCACAGCGTTTGATTCGGATCAAACCTCGATGGGTAGCTGTGTGATTTGCAAGGAGACCGGGTGTTCTGATATATTCTGCTGTGACGTGTTGTCGTGGGGATACATGAGAGGAGATTGTGGTGTTGTATTATTCTCTCAGCCAGTTGTAAGACATGAGAAGGGAGCAGGCAGAGCACATTCACAATCAGATTGTCGTACAATAGCCTGCAGCTGACTTCCATCTTTATGCATACTTTCGTGTGTGTGTGTATAGTGTATGTGTTCACGTGTTCAGTGCCTGTTACATTAGAGGTACTTGTTCCCCTCTGGCTGTCTTTCGATTTACATTAAAGGTGGGGTAGGTAAGTTTGAGAAACCGGCTCGAGATACACTTTTTGTTATATTCCATGGAATGCTCTTAACATCCCGATAGCAATGAATATCTGAAGTGCTTTGACAAAAAATCCATAAAAAAAAGTCATCTGTGGAAGCCGTGGCGCTGTAAAAAGCTCGACCAATCATCTGAGCCGGCCCGGCTAAAGTAGCTGGATGGCCTACCTGCCTGTCAGCCTTCCATCTGTGCACAAACTTATCTCGTTCCCTCATTGGTCATGTGCGCGTTCCTGTGTGTTGGAGGAGGGGCTCTGTAAGGAAGTAGCAGACTTCTTCCGGCTGTGTATTTTTAAATTCTAGCGCACTCGAGCTGGTTTCTCCAAAATGACCTACCCCACCTTTAAGTGTTGACTGATCATTTTGGAAACTGTTTGTAACATGTGGGCACTGTCCCCTAATGAAAACTAATGGATATTGGCTATGCTGCACTTTTTGCTCTACAGATATTTAGATTTGACCTGAAATGTCATATAAATTACAACAAGGCTGAGATTCAGTCAAACAGACAACACTGCTGACATTCTCATATCTTTACACTTTGACCTCTGTGCAGCAAACAGACACACCTAGCGACTGGATAACCAAAACGACACATCCATGAGCAAAACCAATATCTGTGTCCTTCAGTAGACCTTGATCAAGAGACTGAAATACTTAGTAGCTTAAAACCTAAACGAAGATCTTAATTCTATCATCTTAATACCTCTTAACACCCAGAAATGTACACCATGACAACTGAAAAGCAGTGCAAACTCATCTCTGCAGTATCAGCTTGGTGTCTTCAGAGTCAAGTGTAATTTTGACCCTCCATCTGCACTGAAGCCCTCCTGCTGCTAACTGCTGTTTGCCATCCAGTAATCCCCCCCCCCCCACCCTCCTCCTCCTCCTCCTCCTCCTCCTCCTCCCTCTGTTTCTTATGACTCACCAACGCTGGTGATCTTCTGGCTGACCAGGTCCTTTAGGAGAGCGTCGATGACCGGGTTGTGCCTGGAGTACAGCTCGTATCGGTTAATCCCAATGTGGAAGCGGAGCCAGTTGGGGTAGGAGTCGGACGCCAGCTCCCCTGTTGGGCTGAACTCCTCCTGGTTGCCTTCAGTATTCCTGGGTGAGGAGAGGATATGGAGAAATGGGAATGTGACTTTTTTCTGTAAACTGGGGCTGTCCTCGACTCATAAAACTATGATGTTGTCATAGGAGTGTTTGTCAAAAAGTATATTAGGTGATTTAAACAACAGCTATGAGTTTTCCCCAGAACAATCCAGCAGAAAGCACCACTTAAAATCTTGTGTTTACCAAGTCAATAAATGGCTTGGAAATAAGCAATTCAGAGGGGGAAAAAGCTTAAAAGATGACTCATCGTCTCAAGAATTCTCAGTCAAAACGACCAATTAGAGGAGGCAGCATAATGTAAACAGTGACAGGTGTTGTGCAACATATGCACAATTACATTACTGTGATTGCACAGAACTAAACATAAGCCTATAAATGTGTGATTACATTCCCAAATTTGTATTTAAACTTTGCATTAGAGTTGATTATGATAAGACTTTAAAACGCTTCTTTTTTTTTACCATGCCTGATCCTCTGCAGCTTTGGGATCAAATCTGAGGTCCGTGTTGACGTTGAACAGCGTGTCCTCGTCGGTCAGAGTTGGCGGGGATCTTTTATATAAGGGGTGGTCGAAGAGAGCCGACAACCTTGAACCCCTCACCGGCATGTTTTTGTTTACGTCCTGGATGAAATGTCTCTTTCTGTCTGCGCGTTGCCCGAGATGCTCCAGCCTCCTGAGAGCCTGCGTTTTGTCTCCTGTGGCCGGGATCCTTTCCAGGGAGTGGGAGGAAACATTGGAGCTGGGCTCGTTGCTGAAGTCCTGGAGGATCCGCAGCGTGTGCTTGTTAGGCCAGCCCTGTTTCCCCCAGTTCTGAGGCTCCTCGCTCGGCGTGTGGGAGCACGAACAGCCGTTGTTCCCGTGCCTCTCCAGCTTTGGTAACAAGTCTATCATTATGTGCATGGAGCACGCAATCAGGAACACCATAAGGATCAAAACCCGGAATTTGCGCAGGAGGATCATCTTCATGGTCTCCCTTTTGAGCAGATGTGAATATTTACTGCAAATTATGAGCACGCAGATGAACAGGCTCACTACATCGCTGATTATGTTTATTAGACTGGACGCTAATCTAATGAAATACACACTAAACAGGTAGGAGACATCTTCGCTTGCCGTCTTCAGTAGAGGATTCAGTGTTCAGCCTTTTTATATTTTTTCAACATCTGAGTCCTGCTTTAGTGCGCGCAGGAGATTTCAGAAGCGCAAAATCATCCGCGAGCGCCCAGGTAAAACGCGGTGAGTCGGTTCAGACCAACGGTGGATGTGCGCAAACCACATCATCTATACTGCGCAGATCTCCACCAAATACCTCACAAGGAATACAGAGTAAGTTACTCCAAAAGCAGGATCCGTGTCGTAGAGTGTGCACCATCCAACCTCGATCAGCTGGGGAAAGCGTTCGGGAAGTGCAAACTCTTTACATTTTAAATGCTCTTCGGGAAAGTCCCCGCAAAAGTAGTCTGTGCTCTCATCCACCTCGCCGATCCAGCATGCGTAATATCTCTGTCACGTCGACTTATCACCCGAGCCGATACGGAATAAACTGCACAGGTAGCAGATCCTCCCGTAGGGCACGGCAGGAGTTACAGCGTGTGTGCATCTGGGGTGGGTGTGTTAAATATGATGATGAAGCTAGGACTAGATCCAGCCTTTTGCGTAGCGTCACTGTGCGCAGATTGGCTGAACGGAGAGAGAGAGAGAGAGAGAGAGAGAGAGAGAGAGAGAGAGAGAGAGAGAGAGAGAGAGAGAGAGAGATAGAGAGAGAGAGGAGAGAGAGAGAGAGAGAGAGCGAGAGAGAGAGAGAGAGAGAGAGAGAGAGAGAGCTAGAGAGAGAGAGAGAGAGAGAGAGAGAGAGATAACTGCTCGTCCTCCCTGCACATCCCGGCTAAGCAAGAAGAGGGCGTCTTTCCACTGGCCAACATTCAGTGGTGTAAAGTAACGAAGTAGATTTACTCAAGCACTGTACTACAGTACCATTTTGAGTGGGCTTTACTTGAGTATTTCGATTTTTTGCTGCTTTTTACTTCTACCCCACTACATTTGAGAGGTATACAGTGTACTCTACTCCACTACATTTGTTTTACAACTTTAGTTACTTTGCAGATTTGGATGAATGATGTGAAATATAACCAAGTGTTAAATCAGACTTTAGTTCCACCTGGAGTAATCCACCAGCTACCCTGCAGTATACAAAGTCATTCAAACTAGCTGCACCTTTACCAGCTTTGAGAACACTTTAATGATCAATCATTATAAAACATATCATATATATTATTCTGAAATGGACCAATCTGCACAATGGTTACTTTTACTTTTGTTATTTTAAGTATATTTATATGCCAATGCTTTTGTACTTAGTAACATTTTGAATGCAGGACTTGTAACAGAGTATTCCTACACTCTGGTACTTCTACTTTTTCTTAAGTACAGGATCTGAGTACTCCTCCCGCCTCTGCCAATGTTCCGCCTGACTTTACACACTCAGCAGCCAAGCGGTTTTATTTTTTCAATCCTGAAATTAATCTCCTGGAATCCCTCTGAAATGTCTCCTCGGAGACGGCAGTCAATCCATCGATGATACATTAGACAGGCCTATTAGAGCGCTCATCAGTCTGAGGATCCAGTTCCATCCTGCACTGCTGCCACTCAGCGCCAATCGCATCTTCAATAATGTTTAAAGGCTGCATGAAATGAAAACCACAAGGCATCTTTCAGCGCTGCGCTTTCCAAAAGAGAACAAATAAACTGACTTTACTCTTTTCTGCTGTGTTGCCCTCTGACCTGCCCACCACACGAAGCACATAACCTGCCATAAAAGCAAGAAATATTCAGTCAGGCACTTTTTTTTAACTGCTAATTGGCACAGCATAATGTCTGCCTGCACCCATGCTTCCCGGTGGTTGTAAATATGCAGGAGAGACAGGGTAATAAACTGCTTGCATTACATAGTATGGCGTATATATGCAGGAGTAAGTGATCATGCTGTCTGTGATTACCTCCTTAGATTAGTTTATAATTCTAATACAGAAAAAAGAGAGGAGAGCGGCTTAAGATAGGCGATGTGCGGGATTTACCCAGTGGAACAAAACATTAGTTTGTGAATGTTAATGAAGCTGATATAGAGGTAAAATTAAAAACAGCAGCATAGACGTAGAGGGGGGGGGGGGGGGGTCGGTGAGCCGGAGGTGATTGTTCTACTGCAGGATAAAATATGAATTAATCTCTATTTGTATAGCACTTTTCATACACCAGGCAGGTGCAGCTCAAAGTGCTTTCTCAACATCACAAATTAAAACACAAAACAAGAAATTAATTTCAGGTTGAACGTTAAAACCTTTTTACACACATGCGGCATAAAAGCCCAATGTAACAGTTCAAGGGACACAAGGAGGTAAAAGGTGGGATAATACAAATAAACTACAATCAAATAAATAAGAATCCCTCTCTGTAAAATAAAAGGAAGGCATAAGTTATCATGAATAAATTAAATATTTAAACCTATAAAATAATAAGAAAACAAGTAATAAATAATGAGAATAATAAAGGTTATATTTAAAGGGGATGTCGTTAATAAATCTATAGAATAAATAGATACAAATAAATCAATAATAAAGTTTAAAAGACCAATTAAAAGGAGATAATAAAAAGCTAATCCTTTAAAAATGTCCGCTGAGTTATCCTCTCTGATGTATTGTAAGGTGTCACTCACTCCACGGTCAATAAATTCAGCTCCACTCCATTGTCTATTGTGTTAGACATACAGTAGAGGAAGCGTTGATGTGTTTCCCCCTAAATGTTTGGAGGGTTTAGTGACTGCTGACATTTCAGGGCCCTTTAACAGTGACTAATTCCCAACAAAGCAAAAGGTCCATCAGATCGCCTCCTCTGGTGTTTGATGTCAGTGATAGTGTGAAGACAAAGTGATGCTTGTTGGCTGTCCAGATCTCACGCCAGCCACTGTAGCCCTCGGCCCGACTCTAGCCTGAGGTGAAACAAGCTGGGATGAATGTGTATTGATGTCAGTCAGACATGGATCACAGCAGTCGATGGGTCAACGGCTCCTCACAAGCTCTGCCTTGTGCAATTGTAGCCGGGATTGTTCAGCTCTGACAGGATTCTCGCTTAGCTATTTTTTGTTTCGTTTTTGAACTCTCATTTTATACGCTGTCAAATGACATTAGCGCTTCGGATGGGCTAATAGGAGTGGACTGTTGTGAGATGACAATTTTCAACTCCAAATGAATAATCTCACCCTATTACTGGGCACGGCACAATGACAAAGCGCAGTGCAAGATAACCACACACAAAAGGATCTAGGTTTCCCAGTGTCCTATTCCCTCCTTTGTGCACAACTTGATATTTTCTATGACCAAGCCTTTTTTTTTTCTTCTCACAATGCTCCTTCTGATCACAATCTGTTACATAACCGGCTGATTGAGAAACACCATCCTACCGTCTCCCATGTGACAGCAGTATTAAAAGCACCTAGACGTTGCACTGACAAGATCAGGAAGAGGAGGAGGAAGAGGAGGGCAGGGCATGCAAACAGATAGCTGACTACAGCACAGGTCGTAAATACACAAGATTTATGTCCTCTACACTTCACAATGTCTCTCAGTGAGATAACACGGGGGGGGGGGTAGCAAGATAGCACTATCCTTGTTCCTATCTGCACATGGAGCTCACGATGAAAGGTGAGCTCTGCTACTGTACAAAGTCTGCTCAACAGATTCAAGCAGAAGGTGGTACGAGTCTAAATGAAGAATGACAGTTTCATTTGTTGTCTGATATTCTATTTAGTGCATACGATAAATGGCAGACTTTTCATAGTTCTATATAACCACGTTTTTTTTAATGTTTTTTGGTTGCTATTGTTTTTCTGTATTGTTTTTGTAGTGTTGATTTTATGGCATTCTCGATTACCAATACAAACAGGTTTGGTTGCATTTTATTGTGGGGTTGGATTCATGTCCAAGATTCAGGAAGTGACAGCTCAACTTACAATAAGTGAATTCAACCAGGAGATAAGTCAGAAATGCAACGGTTAGCTTTCACTAAGACAAACCATTGTAAGTGCTACTGCATTGGCTTCAAATAAGCTAACCATTTCTAAATGCCTCCACAAGGACTGAAAATAAAAAGGTCTTAATGAATTGAAGTAAACAACAGCAAACTATTCCAAAACATACAAACTCTCACACAACTTGTACAGCATAACCCAAGTCTAATTTATCAAGCCACTACTTCCCAAACAAATGCATTTCCCCTAAAACCTTACTATTTAAAACACTTCCTTATAAACAATCTCACGCTCTTCCAGGCTGGATATTTGTCCATCGTGTTCTGTTGTTGCTTCATTGCCATTATTAATATTTTGGGGATTATTTGCTCACCTTTGAGGCATGTGAGCAGAACAAAGTTTTCTTCAATAATTCAAGATAATACTGTGTGAGTATTTGACACACAAATGATCATGTTGGGGGTAAAGCATTCCTTTATGCCTTTTTCTCACGCCAATGTATTATTATAACAACATGCCGCAGTTCTTCAGCAGTTCAGAATTGTAAACAGCTTTAAAAATGTACATATAGCTAAAATGAAATGTGAAAGTCACCCTGAAGCATGGAGAAATAAAATGCTGAGAGTTGTTCTGTGAGAAAATAAAGTGAGGGCATGTTGGACCTCTCCGCTCCACACACAGTATGTCCTGTTTCTGCCATTCATACGTCCCCCTGTATCTCCAGCGTTCCAGATGTATTGTCTGAGTTAATTCATTTGTCTGAATTTGCCCTTGCCGTGACCAGGGCTGAGTGGGGAACAAGACTAATTTCCATCCCCGAGCAGCGGCGCACTCTCTGCATCTGATACGGCACATTTGAATGGATATTACAGATAACAATGCCCTCTGTTGGCCCCAATAAGCCTCACGCCGCTCCTCAGGCTCCTCGACCGCCTCCTCCTCCTCAGCCCCTCCTCACTTCCATTTACACTTGCTCGGTTCAGAAGCCAGATGTGTGAACACAGACACATTTAAACTGGTATGATAATCACTTCTGTAACATCCACAACCACTGGAGACCCGGTGACACGTTGAAATGTTCGTTGCTCTAATCCGAAGCATCTCTGCTTTTATTTTCCCTGTTTGCCTCTTCTTAATACTGTTTGCATTCTTTTGTTATCCCCGTTCATCTATTTTCTTATATTGTTTGAATAAATGATTTTGTTTACGCAATTATCACTTGTGGGCGTCAGCACAAAGCGAGGCTGACATTCTGCTTGATTGCATATTAGAGACGTGAGACAGAGATGTGTGTTCGCTTTGAGTTTGGTACTTTGTTATTACTTACAAAAGGATGGAAGATAATTGGCATCTCATATAGACTGAATGTACTAGTCATAGAGAATTCATTGTTCCTCAAGATGATGCCCAAGGGCTTGAAAAAAACTAATCTTGGCAGCTGTTTACAGATCAGTTGCTCTACATCAGTAATAGTGTATCAACAAAATGTACAATGTATTCCTTCAGGAATTAATTATGCCAAAACAGTAAATTAAAGTAGACTGTTTCGTTCTCATAAACGCAGTCAGTTAGTTGAACTGTAGCTCGATTTTACTGGCACATTATTTTACACACAAGTACCATAAAAGAAACGTTACATTTAGTGTTATAAACCATAGTATTGGATAAACAATTGTGTTAACGATTCCCCAACGATATTACACTTTATGCTTAAGGGGATATGAATGCCTGTACTGAATTTCATCGAAATGCATCCCATAGTTGATGAGAAATGTCACTAAGAAAGGCAAATGTCATCCTAATGATGCCACGCTAGTTATTAGGGTGTATCCTCAGGGGACCATCGATTTTTCGTACCAAATTTAATTAGTTAATCATCATCAATTAATGTAGTCCACGCTAATGCTGTTGCACTTAAGAGAAGCGTCAAAAGATTACCAAAGTTGGTAGGATCCATCCTCTGGGAACCATGAATGTCTTGTCAATTCGTCAAGTAGCTCAGGCGATATTTCACAGGATATAAGTGGTCATTTTGTCCTGCTGATGGAAATAAAACCAAATTGAGTGGATCACCAAAGTCAGTAGCAGTTTCAACTTTGAGGACGATGAATGGTTTCATAAATGAAATGTCGATTCGTTCAATAATTGTTAAGATGCTGGTAAAAAGGTTTGACCGTCCAATCCACATGCCAGGCAAATTAACATAGAGGGAACAGTTACTCAGAGTTTGTTTTCACATTTAAACGAATGCCAAATCTGGATGTCAGCAAGTACTAGCAATGCGACAGTAAGGACATTGCAACATCTGCTACTCTCCTGTACGTGCAAACACTTTCCGTTTCAGTTCATGTCAGATGATTTCGTCCTACTGGCATTGATAATACCAAATGAGATATTCCCTTGATATATTTGATGAACGTTGGTGCCTGTGGCCTACCTGGAACTGTAGGATACATTGGGCAAGTTATTTGATGTATGCCCACATGTGTAGCAGTAAAAACCGACTACCGCAGCAAGCCAAGAAGGTGCCATCATTTCCTCATTTCAAACACATCAGCGACCCGAAAACTGATCTTCAGATCGAGCCCCAGAGGGAATGACTGAAGGACTGAAATGAGTGGAGGGACTAAAACAGAGGGAGATCCTGAGCTGCCTGCAGATGACCAAATATCTAGAGGGAGGGAAAGCAGGGAAAGGATGCACGTTCCCTCTCCAAGCAGGACTCTTAAGTGGTGATTCGGGCTCCCCTGGGTCATCTCTTAAAACATCTTAAAAGCCCAGACTGTCTGTGGCTATAATAAGCTGTTATTGAGAGGACTTCTCCTGTCTGCTATCAGACTGCAGGGCTGACTCCTCTCCGCTCCACCTTGGGGTTATTTCAAGTCTGTTTTGGAGGCGCACCATCAGCACTATACTTACCCAGGTATATGTCTGATGGTGTGTTGGTTCAAACTGAGGGAGAGAAAGACGAACCCTGTGTAAATGAGTGTTTGGGGTTTGTGCAGGAGTGTGTATGCAATGCTATAATTAGAGCTTTGGCGGGACCACTTTAATGAAGTCTCTGGCATGGATGGATGAGTGTTCCTATTTGGATAATTTTGGGACGAGCGTGTGTTTATTTAGGACTGCGGCTCCATCGACCACATGGCCTCACCTCAGGTCCAGATATAGCCCTCTCTCCGATCCTCGACCAATAACTGTCACCTGTGGTCAATTTGTTTGTTAACTTTTGCTCTGATTGCCTGATATGCTCCCTGACCTGAAGGCCAATGGTGTGCTGCATCAGGACATCACTTCGGAAAGAGTTTGGACAAATATTTTCATTCACTGTTTTGTTTTCCCACTGGGGTTTACACACACATTTTTGGCAAAGCTCAATGACTTCAACTCACAAACATCAACTTTTTCATTTCATTTATGAGCTATTTACTTCTAATTTATATTAAGGCAAGCTTATTATCCCAAATAGAGCTGCTGTTGTGCCAAAATACAAAGGTTTTAGAAACAATAATGTTCCAGTAAGAAATTATTTCAGTTTTCTCGTTTTAGGGTAAACATAATATCTTTAGGGTTTTGGACAAATATTTGTAACTATTTAAAAGAAAATTAGCTTAGGTTTAGGAAACTTTCATAATTGTCTTTCACATAGATTACTCTGTTATAAGGATATTGAAAAACAGTCAATAGAGAAACTATTAACTTATATTGGCCTACACATTGAGCCACACTATTGTTTAACACAAGTACTTTTCAAATGAGGAATAACTTACTGTTACTTATAAGCAAGGCCAATTTGAACCAAATCCTACTTAGTTTACTTTAAAATGTTATTTAAAGTTCAAGAAAATTATCACAATGACTGCATTTCACTTAAAGGATACTTTTTCCCGTCCTGGCTAAACTTCTCTGACTCTCATTCGTTTCTAAATGTTATTTTCCAGCATGCTTACATATTCACTCCAAAGCAACTATCTGAATAAATCACTGTTACCATCTTTTGAGTATAAACATTCTAATATTGTGACATGCTCCTTTCACTAGACAAATCTTTGCTGCCTCCGCTTTTTATATAACCTCTTTTACCGATACCATCTCACAAAATCAACATTTATATTAGAACATTTTCATGTGTTTACTGCAGAAGTCCGCCTTCACAGGTAGAGTGTGTGCAGCAAGAGAAAAGCCTCCTGTTGGGATCTGGGAAAGATATTAACATCCTGATGGCTTGAAACCACTGAAATCTCACCATTAATCCCGCTGTCTGCCCGGCCGAGACATGTTTGGGTTGCTTAATGCAGAGGGAGTCAAGGAGTCGCGGTAAATCTCAACATTTATGACAGCCCAGCTAAAATAGAGCTAAATGGAGATAGATCCTGAAGTCGTTAAGTCATAATGAGAGAGAAAGGGGGATATCTCAGAGATTTGACTCAGGGCCAACACTATTAGAGAATGATGTATGAACCTATTCCATCTGGGATCTTAACTCATAGTGGACAATACACACACACTACCCACCTTGCCATTACCACTGGTTCTCACACACATACCAATATCATCACTGCTGGCTTTTGCAACTCATGCTTCCCTCTTCATGGTTTGTCTCCCACCTCTTCACCTTTTTCTATTTTCAAAACACTCCCAACCTGTCATGGAGCTCCTCTCCTCTCATTATGTTCTCATTTCTTCTTCTACCTCACATAATCTCACCCCTGCCTTCCCTCTTACTTTCGCTACACACTGCTGCTGCTTGTCAACAAAGTCCCATCCCTGCCAGAAACACACAACATGTCTGCATAAACATGAGGTTTTTTAAGAGGTAGCGGGCTCTACTTGGCAACGCTGCCCTGGCTTCTCATCGTGTGTGTGTGTGTGTGTGTGTGTGTGTGTGTGTGTGTGTGTGTGTGTGTGTGTGTGTGTGGGTGTGTGTGTGTGTGTGTGTGATCTCACATGTGTACGACTGTGTGGAAGGATGTAGCCAGTGAAGGCGACACAGAGAAAGAGGCACTTGTCTTTGTTTTTCTGCAGGAGGTACGAGTCTGGCTTTGGATTCACACACATACTGTAGTGCAAAACCACAAAGCTTCCACAAAGCCACAGGAAGGATTTCAATGGATAAAGTGAATCTCAAGGATATTGTTTCAGGGAGTTATTGTATTTCGTACAAAACACTTAACACAATTTTCTATTGTAGCTTCTTTATGATCAGTTTTATATGCCAGCGCAACCAAACGGAAGCTATATAATCGATTATTAATTGATTACCATTGCACCATTCATTCAGGGTCTGTTTTACTACCAACATTTCCTGGCTTGCGAATATATCAGAATAAACGTTTTGTTTGAGTGCCTTTTTACAGGAAACTCGTCATTTTTGTCTTTTTATTTTATTTGTAGTTTTATCAAGCCTCCCCTTTCTTTACGACGGTGATTTGTTATCAGACAACATTAGTTAGCATGCAAGAGTTTCTGATTAGCAACAAAAGAAGAATAAAACACAACGTGTTTTGACCTGATGAGGATGAATTAAGGTCCATCCTTTAGGGAAACGGTTGTCTAGACCAGTGCTTCTCAAAGTGTGGTCCGCGGACCACTGGTGGCATTTTTGAGACTTTTAAACTTTAATCACCCCCCCCGTGTGTGTGTGTGTGTGTGTGTGTGTGTGTGTGTGTGTGTGTGTGTGTGTGTGTGTGTGTGTGTGTGTGTGTGTGTGTGTGTGTGTGGTGGGGGGGGGCGCAACTTCCAACAGGAGTCATTTGGGGGGGCTCTTGGGAAAAAAGGTTGGGAACCACTGGTCTAGACTATTCACTAAAAACTACAAATGTCACCCTCATAATGGCGTTTGACAAAATGTCAGGATCTGCTCTGGGTGTTGACATATTTTGTAATGCACTTTGTAATCCCATTTTTGAAAAGGTGCTTTATAAATATGCTTAAATGTTAAAGTCGGGTGTGTTGAGGAAAGACACACACAGAGCAGTGACCGAGGGAAAGGGCACTGTTAATGCGAAAGACACAGGTTGCATTTCTGACATCAACAGAGTGTTAGATGCCCATCTATATTCACTCCGATCAAAAGGTCAAAGCGTTGTTCTGACATTCTCTACTCCTCTGGAGCTCGTATCCCCCCACCGGGTAGAGGAAATGTTATTTTTAAAGAGATGATAGCTGGACGCAGCCCAGTATGGCACGGGAAGTGTGTCCTGAATGGAGTTTCCAAGAGATTCGGAGAAGCTTGACCTTTCAGTGATAGCCTCAACGCAAGGTACTTTCCCCTCAGGGTAGAAGGAGAGGCGAGTCTGCTGTCCACCTCCCCTCAATGGAAGCTTTATTGAACGTTGGAGGGAGAGAAAAAAGGGCGGTTGTTTCCTTATCGAATGTCGGGCGATAAAGCCCGGTCTTCATCCATTTCTCAACCTTGGAGAGCAAACCAGGGCGTTTTATGGGAATGCCTCACCATGCAAATACATTAGGAACGGCAAGTGTATTAAGGATTGAAACCATTCAAGGTATGGATGTTCCAATGTGCTCCCTATGCTGGGTGATATGAGCCATGAAACACGCATGCCTTTCCTGTATGTATGCATGCATCATTTTATTGTTTTCGTAATGTTTTACTGCTGCCTACAGGGTTATGCTTTATGACAACTGCTGCAATACAGGCAGTGGAGGGTATAATCAGTAACATACTACAAACCTTAAAGTATTATTGCTACATAAACCATATACATCAAACTCTATTAATGCTAACACTATCAAACGGGCAGAGCGTGCAAGACCTCTGCAGTTTTTGCTATTCAAAGGAGGTATTGATTTAGCTTGACACAAAACCCTTTCTGTCTTATTTCCCTCAAGACTGCAGTAACTAAAGCCCCGTGTGCTTGTGTTTCAGATCAACACACACCTTTTGGCTTAACTATAAATATAGGAAACGTCATCCGTCAGGTGAAAACATCACGTACTAACAAAAATACTCAGCTTGATAGCACCTATTCTCTCTTTGAAATAGTTTGTTACGCCGAAGGGTGTTGAATTCTCTAAACCTATAAAGAACCATGTAATCCTTTGATTGAATTCAAAACATGAGTAGGGTTTTCAAATGATAACAGGAGAATGTAAAATAGCTTTGAAATTAAAACTCTGGTGAATTAGTTACGAATTAGTGAACGTGTTTTAACTGAATAACTTTTGGTTCAACAAAACCTTTACTTTCCTTCCCATCTGTCATTCTTTCATTTCACTTCTCCATTCCAGTCCGTCTTAAAACAGAGGCCCTGGGTGTTGCTCAATGTCAAGGACGCTTCCTTTGTAGGACATGTCTTCCGAGTCACTTCCTTCAGAAGTTAGGCAAGAATCCTTCCTGGCATTCGGAAAACAAAGAGTGGAACAGGCGAGCAAGTGTGCAGGTGTGCGTCATATGAGAGCCTTACATTTTCCGCCACAGATTTGGGGAAATTGGTCCGTGCGCAAAGCATTGTGGGGATTTTAAGACCGCGGAGGATACACATGTGCAGCCTCGAAATGTCTCGCTACAAAGGACGCCGGGCTCGGTAGAATTCCAAGGAGCCTGGACATTGGAACAGTCCTTCGGCGGGACTCGGTGACGTAGCGTCCTTGAAATAGTGGCTCTGGAGCATCCTTCCTTGACATTGAGAAACACCCCCTGTGTCTTGTGGGTAGAGACAAAAGCGCAGTTGTAATAGGTGCTGGTTTGCAGTGGATTGGGCAGGTGGCCGGTCATGATTGCATATAATATGACGTGTGCGAAACGTCAGAGGAAATGAAAAAGGCAGAGGATTTGTTTCCTGCCACCTTCACAGGGAAACAAAGTAAAAACTCTTAAAATATGAGAATCAGAGTGGTGCGAGGGTGGTGGGATTAAGAGGTGCAGCCAGATGAAGCTGAGATACACATTATGATTGGAATATCTTGAGAGAACATGAAGGAGGACAAATCAAAAAATATGAATGGTGTATCAGCGTTTCCTGATCCCTGTTTCTGACATCAAATAGCAACACAAAACGTCCAACACGAGCCTCGGTTTTCTGTTCTCTCCAGATTACGGTGTATCAGACTCCCTGTTGTCTGAGCTCCCACCTGCCTGGGCATTTTGCCAGGGCTTTTGTTGGGCCCTGAGAGCAGCTTAATACCTGTGGCTGATCTTAAACCGGTAAAAGGCTTTCTCTCAGGCCTCCTGCTGCATCTCATTTTCCTGCGCCGAGGGTCCACCGCGGAAAAGACGCATGCGGAACACTGAGAGGCCGGAGATTATGACAGGGTTTTAACAATGGTGGGTTTTTTTCTAGCTCTTGAAGAAGTGGTGCAAGTATGGACACATTCAGGGTCTTCTCGTGAATGCCAAGTAGTCCAGGAACGCTTCAAAGGTCTCTCTGACAGTTTTTCTTTATACGTTTTTTTATTTCATTATAGTGTACAATAATCGATGCCATTTCATTTACATTGTAGTATCACATTACACTCCCCACTCCCTCCCTCCACCCGCACATGCCCACACAGCCAAAACCAAACCAAAACATGCTTATCAAGATAACTTGAACAACAGAGCCATGAAAAGAAACATAGAAAGGAAAAGACTGAATGTTTTGAGGATTGTGAATCTAAATGGCACACAACAATGGCTGCCAAGCTTTTTGCTCTCCACCGACGCACATATGGAATCTAGCGGTCACTTAGTTTGAAATGGTACTCGGCAGGGCTCATATTTGCTTCTTGTTTGTTGAACATAATAGATGCAGGGCCCTGTTGTGTTCCGTGGCCCAGACTTTCAAAGAGCCCTGAATTCAAAGGAAGTGCCTACAGCGTCCCGCATATCTCAGAGAAATGGATGCTGTGCCAAAGGTAAATACAGTGGAAAGCCAGCTGATTTGTAACAGCGCTCACTTAAATAAATACCACTGAAAAGCAGAGTCTGTGTACAATGACAAATTCAAACCAAGCATGGATGTACTCAGAGGCCAGTGATCACAATCAGGGCCAAAGACACTAATACCCTCTTTCTCTATGTATCATTTAACCCACTTTAAATTAAAGAAATCAAGGGAAAACAGCTCGAGGCCTCTGAATAGATTGTGGGCAAATGGAAGGAAAAAAAGTAAATTGCATTAGTAGTCTTCAATCATTCAATCCGAGTATTGATCCCCGGACAGAGGAAATATCTGGAGTGCTGCTTCAGTATCCACAGTGGGATTGATTGGGAAAACAGGATGGACAGGAACTGATTTAGTTGATGCATCCAATCACTTCTAAGTTCCACAAACACACAGTGGCCTCTTAACTCTTTTAATCCCTACACAAACACATATGCAAACTTCTTTTAAATCAAGACTAAGTATCTCTAAACAAACCATGTCTACAAGAGTAAGTTTGCATACATTTAAACTGCGTTCTCAATTACGCTTTAAGGGACTTCTACCAGATAATGTTTACCGTTAATGGAAACACAATTCAACTACTTGAGTTTAGGCAACAAAACTACTTTGTAAAGTTCTGAAAAATCATGTTTTGGCTAAAAATAAGTATGTTTATTTGGTCATTTGACTCACAGAAGTATGTTCAAGTCAATGGTGATTTTAAGAGAGCAGTCTCCTGGGTGAAATTCCTTTATTCGGTTTAATCAATCACCCACATTGACCTTCCCTCTACACAGATTTCTACTGACTTTCAATGGGCATGTATTTGTGTTCACGTTGAAACAAACTAAATCTGCTAGTACTACAATTGAGGTTTGTAGTACTGGAAAGTAATGTTTAGGAGATCAGGTTGATTTTAAAACTAGAAAAAGCACATTTAGTTTCTTGAAGGTGATAAGTGATAAGTGTTTCAAGGCAACTTTGATGGAGATGTTTGGAGTAAAAGTAATGTAATGAGTAATTGCGGATGTGTACATCAACACTCAGCGTGCGGTTTACCAACAGCCCTGCCTTTAGCATCTCTGCAGAGATCAATACAAAACTGGCGTTGAAAAATGTGTTAATTCCTTAGCATCACGCACAATCTGTCTCTGGAATACAGCCGTATTCAATTTTGGAAGGAAACAGATGAGCTGTGTGTGCTTGTGAGTCTTCAGCCCCAGAGACGCAGATACACACTCGAAAATTAGTGATATTGAATCAATTGGATAGCTAAGACTTCTCCTTACAAAACCCTGAATGCTGGTTACAGAAGCTCCTATGATTCAAGCAAAAAATAAAAACATTAAATGCTTTCCTGTTCAACTGCTACAAACTGGTCTGAGTGGACTGATTTCAGTGATTGTGTTGTGAGGAGGGCAATCAAGACCAATTCTGGGTCTGATGTGTTTACCGGGGTTTGGTGAGAACTATATTGTGAACTTCACCCATCCAAACTAAACCAATAAAAGTGTCTTCACGAAACCTCTTTGATCATATAAATGCAGCTAAACAGCCTTTCTTAGTGCAGAGGCCTCCGGGAATTTATAGAGTGCTGCACATCCAAACAACTTCACACAATAGACAAAGCATTCTTAGGTGTGGAGCAGTACACCTGTCATGACATAAATGCTTTTCCTAGCAGACTAATGAGTACAAAATATAATGCGCAAAAATACACAATACAGAACAGTATCAAGAAAGTATATTCTTCCATCTCCAAAAAAAAATAGTTGGAAAAGCAATCCGTAACCCTCGCAGTATGGACATAATTTAATGTAGAAAGGATGGTAAAATTGGTCTAAAACCTTATAATGATTGGCTCTCTATCGTTGTTTAAGACCCTAAAGAAGTACGACATAGAGTATATTACCTTAAACTATAAGTATTTATTGGGGGCACTGAGTCATTTATTCCTTCCAACAAACACCACAAGGAATTTCAACAACATCAACAAAAGCCAAATAAAAGACAGGACTGTTTGGCTGGGGAAAAATACCTTTTAGCCTTCGTGGTTGAGCAAATTATTGAGTCACTGTATTGATCAACAACCTTTATTGGATCAGGTCATTTTGTTCTAAGGGGCTGTAAAAGTCTCACTTGTTGGTTCTTTAAAGTCCAGTTAACAAACCGATTCGCCAGATTGTATTAGCTTGTTCTCTTTTTCTCAAGTGTTTCCTGGTTGTTCCTGTGTAGAAGTTAACACTGACTGGTTGGACGAGTTGAGCTGCAGTCAAGTTTCCCTTTGTATCCACAGCCCTGTCTTTCCTGCTCTTATTGTGTCACATAATCAGTCTTGTTTATTTCAGTTGAACAGCAGTCAAGCAGCACAGGTCACATAAGCAAAAACAATACTATTCCATTGGTTGACATCATGGTGAAATCATATGATTATTACTCACAGGGATTGGTTGTTGAAAGCATAGATATATATAAACACTAGATGACTCACCCGCGCTGCTGGCCAATGGAGACCGACGTTGCCACATGGCGGCCATCTTGCCAGAGGCAGCTCGCTCATTCATAACATTATGTCTATGGTGCACTATTGAAATAACCATAGAATGCTCAATTTTTAACCAATTTTCAAACGGTTTGGTTTGTTATAAACATCAAAGATGTAGTTATGATACTGCATACTTATAATTATAATCATTAACTTTTTTGTTCAACATGTCTTGTTGTCTCCTGTATCATAGCCATGCTAATAACGTTTATAATAAACCAAACCGTTTGTAAATCAGTCAAGATTTCAGCGAGTTAAGAGTATTGTTGTGCAGATCACTCACCTTACAACAGCTGTAGCAGTAGTTGTTGACTGTGGCAAGATGGCCGCCGGTGAGCTACGCTGGCGACTCCCCCTTGAGCTTGAGCCATCTAGTGTTTATATATATATCTATGGTTGAAAGTGCCGTCCGGCACATTAAGAGTTTTTCGTTAGTCAATTTGTTTACATTTTACGAGTGGTTGAGAGCAAAGAAAAATATACGTTTGTTCCTTCGTTTCCATTAAGACCAAAAAACCCTTGGAGGATGATAGTGCATGCTTTTAGCTTCTGAAAGGCACTACTGCTCTTAGATGCTTTTAGATTTCCGTCGAACACTTGAACTGATGGATCTGAAAAATCGCATATTTGCATTGTTTATTTTTGCTTAACAGCATCTTGATTTTTACTTGTTCTTATAGTCTTTTTTTCGGAGGCATCTCTCCAATTCTTGGGCAAGTTATAGAGTATTTGCACACGGCACAACACCTGCCCTTCAATAACGTTTAGGCGGACATACATGGTAATAATACAAATCCGTCCACACACTTCATTTATGAAACCTGAACAGATTTGGATGGTTAAGCCCATTAGGTGTATCTGGAGTTGATTGACCTTGTTTCTTTTCATTTACAGTAGGAACAAATTAGAGAAATGTAAGGGAATGCTGCTGGATTCCTCACATCTTTCTCCCTGTTTCCTCTCCTCTGCTCATACTCCCCCCCCCCCCTGTCCGTCCGTGCAATTACGGGCGCTTGGTCGGGTGTTGAAAGCAGAAGATACTTGATGTGCATTTAAAGTCCGAATGTCAAGTCACGTGCTGTGTGTGCACATGCTGTTATGGGATCAAATAGAAGTGGTATTTTGAAACGACTATGTGTGACACTACCATCTTGATATATAAATCAGGAATCACATTCGCGTAAACTAGAGATATTACTGTAAAAATTACATTTAAAAAAGCTATGTTACTACGAAAGCCCATTCTATAGTTTACTCTCAGGATGTGGATTATTGATCCTCTGACAGAGAGCTGATGTGATTTTTTTTATGTGAATTTCCACCTCAACCTCAAAGCAGTGATAGCTCAATTTATCTTCTAAATTTGCAAAACATATCAAGTCCTGCGGTATCCGGTGTTATTATTAAAATGCAAGGTGGACACATTAACTTTGGTGTCTGTTATTTTGACGCATGGAGATGGTGATAGCATACATGAAATATCACCGTCATTATTAGAGACCCAGCACATCTGACAGACGACGGCCATCTCAAAATGGCCGCCGCCGTCTTATCTGGGAAGCGGCAGATTGAAATGTAAATTAGGCCTTTTGATCAACAGCAGCCCTGCCTGTCAAGCCAGCCTTTAAACTGATCGGTTTGTTTGTCCAGAGGATGAAAAATCCCAGGCCAATGACCTCTTAGTTAAATTAAGAGAAACAAATAGTCTGTCTGTTGCTGCCAGCGGTTGGTTTTCACCTCCCGTGATGTCCAGGTATTGATTTAGCCTTGAAAAGAAAGACAGAAGAAGATGGGGTTTGATGGGAAAGACGGATTTGTTCAAGAAATCCCAAATGGAGATGAGTTTCAGAAAACTGGCAGCATCAGCAAGGAGAGAGCGACTTGCAAAGCGATGTAAGCCTTAAAGAGAAGCAGAACAGAGAGGAAGTGCCAAGAGAGAAATGGAGGAGATTGAGAGGGAAGTACTGAATATATTCATCTAGAGTTGAGAAGGGACAAAGGACAGATCTTTGATGTTTCTCAATATCCACGGCTACAATGAAGAGTATAACTTCATTATGACTGACAATAGAAACAGGGATGAATGGCTCTAACATGTGGCTATCATCACGGAGAGCAGCCGCTGCACACTGTTAAAATTAGAGCTGATTGGTCCCCAGGGAGTCATTTGTCAGACAATTTCTCACATATCTGGTTTGAGCATATTCATGACGTCTAGTGCATACGCTAACGTGTCCATATAAATATTTAAGTCACATTTCCTCGAGCAGAATGTGTTTCCTCGTTTCACAGTTGGTGTTTGTATGTGCTGCCATCCTTCACCTAACAGGTTGTGAGAGCCATAGCGAGTCCTAGATTAAAAGACACATCTGCCTCGTTTAGAAAACAAGCTCTCATTTTCTCCCGTCTCGCTAATGGCAAACACTTTGCTGACAGGAATCGATGAGGTAGAACTAGGAAAGACGCACAACACCTTTTGTGCTATCCGTACTGTGTTGAAAAGAAGAAGAAAAATGAATAGGACGGTTCAAATTGACACCTGGAAATACAATTGTGGAGAGAAAATGTTTTCTAGCTATTTATCCTCACTTTTATATCCACTTGTCCCTATATCCACTTGTTGAAAAATTATCCAAAAAGTAGTTTCATGTATTTTTCTGCCATGGTGTTCCCGATTGCGTTTTTCATGTTCTTCGGTACAGAGAGACGACATTGGCACTGTTAGTTCAGAGTTCAATATTAGTGTGCATAAGCACTTAAAATAGTTCATACTACAGATCATCTTGCAATGGGGTCAGCTGGAAAACAAAATCAAGATAGGGTCATAAAGTAGTGTGGGCAATCACCCAATAATAACCCTCATTTTGTCCCATTTATTCAAACCACACGCATCTTCAGGCCAGGCCAGGCCAGGCCAGGGGCGCAGAGTTTGAAATATGGAGTGCTTAGACCACTCAGAGGTTAAAAAGGTCCAAAGTATTGTGCAAGTAAAATGCAGGAATACTGTGAGTTTTAACAGTCCCTCATAGCTATACATGCTAAATGGTATAGAGGCGCGTTGTCTCAAATCACTTAAAGAGCCTGTGACAGCATCCCAACAACTGTTGTGCAATGAAATATTGGGCTACTAGTCATCTCGAACCGTCAGTTTAAAAAAGAAAAAGCGATACCGTTCCGTTAAATATCAATAATTTCGAACATCGCGGGGAAATTCCTTCGACTCATTTTGAAGTTTTGGGGGAAGCCGGAAGTGACGTCAATGCGGGAACGCTTCACTGTGCAGCGAGAGAGCCAAACACGGACAAAGTGTGTTGTCATGCGTAGAAATGGTGAATTACTGAGTTTAGGCACGTCAATAACGTTGTAATGAAGTTGACTACAGTATATTCATATTTGTCAGTGCTTTCATGTCAATTCGGCGAACATAAACATAAATGATCGTAGTGAAGATGATGATTACATTAGGATAACAAATCGGTAGTGAGAGCTACTGAATTTCCTCCCGTAGGATGTGATATAAAAACAAATCGATTATTTTTGTAGTTGTAAACTCAAGTGGATGAAACTACATGTATTAGTGCTTTCATGTCAATTCGGCGAACATATGATAGATTAAATGATCGTGAGAATGATGATTAAAAATCGTTTGTTTGTGCCGGTCTGCATTTCCTGATGAGAAAACAAACCGATGCTTTTTGTAGTTGTAATACACCAACATGGATTAAACGTGTGGTTTTTTTACCACAATGTTGGGGAAATTAATGGATAAAATGCACGGATTATTATTATTATTATTCCCACTCCGATCGGGACACTATGTCCACCGTTTCACCGCAGCGAGGCTCCCCCCGTTGACAGTTTACGTGGGCTGGGTGCAGTGGCGGACTGGCCATCGGGACGAATCCCGATGGGCCGGTACCGAAGTGGGCCGGTCGGATAAGTCGCTAGCACATCCCCCATAGGCGGCGCGTGAGGCTCAGGTTTGGGAAGGCTAAATAACTTGTTTTACTTCGTAGTAGCCTACAGGGCACAGGTGGCTAGCAGCGCTAATGTCAAAGACACAGACATTGCATTATATTTGTATTTTACGAGGATGCAGTGACACAAATATTTACATATTTACATTTACTATCTACAGCACCCGCCACCCCTGACATCCCCCACTCCCCCCGTTGACAATTTACAAGCGGTACCGAAGTGGGCCGGTCGAGAGTCCCGGGATGATTTTTAGTCCCATTCCACCACTGGCAACATGACCGTATGATCGCCCATATTGACGCACCTAATTCCTAAACTTCTAACAGATACAACATAAACCGATCCTTCAGCCTCATATGAGCTCTCAGACACGTTCAAAATTAAACTGTCATCGCTGTCTGAGCTTGCTGCTGTGTGCGCCATCGTGCGTTTACATGCAGATGCTGGGATCCTGAACGGTGCCGCTGGAGCGCTGTGCCCGCAATGACGTCACACATAATTTGGCTGGATTTGAAGAATCCCCGAGAAGATCCAGGAAATGGTCAACATTGAAGGGCAGATTAATGGTTATCAAAGTACAAATATCCCAAATCAGTTCAGTAACGGTTTTCAAGGGGACAATATTTACTCAAATTGATGGGTTTGGATGATGGGGGAAACTCGTGTCACAGGCTCTTTAAGGTTGATAATGGAGTAAAATGTTAGAAAATGAGGGGACAAGGGTCTTGAACAGAAACGTCCACAAAGAGGTTTCATGCTTAAATCGTTTTCCACAAATTGCAATTACTTATCGTAGACTATTAGATGTAGTATCATTGATATTATCTTACACCAAAATCTCTACATTGTTCAAGCTTTAGCATGTTTTTGTACTTAAGCTGAATACAAACATAACACAGATGGCCTATACAGCACTACACAGGTTGTGTGTGTGCTCGTACTGCGTTTAGAAACTGGGTTTGGATGTTGGATTAAAAAGGTCTGGTGTACAGGTCACCAAACTGGCACTGGGAATAATTGATTTAAAGCAGAAGACAGCACTTCAGGGCTCAACCGTACATCCTGTGACCGCCACTTTCTCTGCTTGTTAGACCTACACATATCAACACCTGCACCGCCCCTGACACACTGCACCTAAACATAGTCTACACACATAGCATCGGATAATTCTATCACTGCAAGCCCATTCATTTCCTGAGAGAAATACTAAAGGTCACCCTTTCATTTTTCTCAGCAGCATCCGTCCAATAATAGAGAAAGTGCACTTACTCATTGGGTGATGTTGCTTCTGGGTGGAAACCTTGAGTGTTTTGTACAGCAGCTTTTCACTGAAGGATCATATGCTGCTTTATGATTTGAGAAATCTCATTGTTATTATTATCATTATTATCCATTTACTCAATAGACTCAAAATACCTTGGACTCAAGGTAAATTGAAAGAGAGTTATTATTTCACAGCCTGAAAAAGGACCATTTTCTTTCCACATGACAGGGAAAATATGTCATCATTAATTGAAGGACTACTCACTCACCAGTGGATTCAGGAACATATAGCTCTTGGCTTATGAAACCATGTGAAGAAGTGGCCAGTGTCGAGATATATATAGCTTCCTGCTTTTATTATAAGAGTGTGTTGAAGACTTTCCTTTTTAATAAAGCCTATAGTTAGAGCTGGGTTCAGATTACCCTATGTTGTTCCTCATGAGTCCTACATGTTAAGGTATTTTTATTTTATTGTTTTTATTTGTATTTCACGTTCTATCAAGTCTTTTATAATTTGCTTGTAATTTAAATTATTCTTTACACTGTCATTTATGTTTGTTAAGGTGTAAAGCCGACTGAAATCAACGTTTTTTGTGATATTGGGCTATATAATATATTTTTTAATGCTATTATATTTCTATTGAGATGTTTACATTGTGGAATGTTTATTTCTAGTCTTTTAATTTGTAATGTACAATGCCATGTCTTTTTATCAACAAGTCCTCCAACTCATACGACCAAATGGGCCGATTGTTCAGGCCCTTATTACGACCAAATATGTTGTTTGTTCAAGCGCTTAATACGTCCTATAATTATGTTTGAAAGTTTTCGCCCTCTAGTGCTCCCGTTGAATGCTAACGTAAACAAATTATCTAAGGATATATTAACTATGGATGGCATTAATTTGGCCTCCAGTGAGACTGTAAGGAATCTTGGTGTTATATTTGATCAGGATTTATCCTTTAACGCCCACATAAAATCAATTTCAAGGACCGCCTACTTCCATCTACGTAACATTGCAAAAATCAGGCATATCTTGCCTCAAAACGATGCAGAGAAACTAATCCATGCATTTGTTACGTCAAGGCTGGATTATTGTAACTCTTTATTATCAGGGTGTACCAAGAAGTCAGTCAAGTCGCTTCAGCTGATTCAAAATGCTGCAGCTCGTGTACTAACCAGAGTTAGGAAAAGGGACCACATTACTCCTGTTCTGGCTGCCTTACACTGGCTCCCTATAGAACACAGGATAGAATTTAAAATTCTTCTTCTCGCCTACAAAGCCCTTAATGGGCAGGCGCCATCTTACCTTAAAGAACTCATTATACCCTACTGTCCTACTAGGGCATTGCGTTCCAAGAATGCAGGGTTGTTGGTTGTTCCTAGAGTCTCTAAAAGTACAATGGGAGCCAGAGCCTTTTCTTATCAAGCTCCACATTTGTGGAATCAGCTTCCAGTTTGTGTTCGGGCGGCAGACACCCTATCCGTTGTTAAGAGTGCGCTTAAGACCTTCCTTTTTGATAAAGCTTATAGTTAGGGCTGATTAGATTCAGCCCCTAGTTTTGCTGATATAGGCTTAGTTTATCGGGGGACATCTTACTTCTTCCTTCTCTCTGTCTATACTTGTGTACTCTCATGTTCCGATTAACCCAGCTTCCCAAAATGTCTTTCTTTTTGGTGTCTGTATACGCCGGGATCCGGAGTCATGGATGATCCTGCGGCTCCTGTCCTGGTCCTGGATCTTGAGTCGTGGCTGTGGTCCTGGATCATAGGTCCTGGATGGATATCCTCGTGGATTCATCTTCCTATTATACACACATGCATTTCCAAACATTTGGACTACCTATGTTGCAAATGTATTATCTTTTCAATTTACACACGGCATCTATTGCACATCTGTCCGTCCTGGGAGAGGGATCCCTCCTCTGTTGCTCTCCCGGAGGTTTCTCCCATTTTCCTCTTTAAACTGTGGGTTTTCTTCGGAAGTTTTTCCTTGTACGATGTGAGGGTCTAAGGACAGAGGGTGTCGTATTGTCATACTGATATTTTGTACAAACTGTAAAGTCCACTGAGACAAATGTAACATTTGTGATATTGGGCTATATAAATAAACATTGTGTGGTGGTGTTTTAATCCTTGTCTACCATTTAATAGCCAGCTCTATCGGGGTTGTGGGTTTTGACGCGCCTCTCTTTGTTTCCAAACAATTCAGCGGAGATCGTAGTTGAATCAGATGAGCTTTATTCACTGATCCACACGGTGCATACAGGAGGACACATTTCTTCGCTTCATAGTAACTCAAAAGTGTATCATTTTCCAAAGTAACAAAAAGAACACGGTCAAAAGACTTTTCCATTTCCCCGTCTATCACCCTCAGCTGTGTCCTATCCACCTACCATATATAGGCATAGCCATGCACGTGATACTGACGCACATATAACAAATAATAAGTGAGCCTTAACTTAATGCATTTTAAACCATAATGTGACTCACAAAAATAGCCGATAATTTACAGTATAATCTAATTTATATTATTATTAAGCCCAACATTCAGACAATAATAACAAAAGGTAAAATGGCTCTAACATACCAGCCCCTAATTGCTTATTACATAGCAATTACCAATAATAATACATCAACAGTCATTTTAACAAAACATAACGTCCATCCGTAGCATATTTGTATACTTAAGTCCATAGTATATTGTATACTTTCAAGTCCATGTATATTGTATACTTTCAAGTCCATGTATATTGTATACTTTCAAGTCCATGTAAGACTAGTACTGGAGTGTGTAGGTCTAGTACTAATTGTCTGTAATGGTCTGCGTTCAAAAGGCAGCCTTTGATGGGGAGGGGGTAGGAGACCAAGAGTCTAGTCCTTTGGTCTAACAGTCAGAGGTGCACGTGACTGAAAGGCTAAGGCTTAGTAGGCTCAGTCTGTCGCCTCCAGGAGCAGACATAACTTAGTTATGGGTCTTTCGATCGTACTTGTCTTGGTTTTAACCAGGACACTCCTAACAAGTCCTTTTGAACCAGGAAGAGTCTTAACTACGCGTCCCAGGAGCCAAGTGTTCCTCGGTGCGTTCTCATCAATGATGACGACCAGGTCTCCGGGGGTGAAGTTTCTTTTGATAGTATTCCATTTGTGCCGTTCTTGCATCAAAGGAAGATATTCCCTGGTCCAGCGCTTCCAAAACAGGTCAGCAAGGTACTGCACCTGTTTCCATCTTCCCTGTGAGTACAGATCCTCTCTCTGAAAGAGTCCTGGGGGCAAGATTGGATTTGTTCTTAACTGAAGTAGGTGATTAGGTGTGAGGGGTTCAAGGTCGTTTGGGTCGTTTGTCACTGTTGTGATTGGCCTATCGTTCATTATTGCCTCAACCTCACACAAGGCTGTGTGCAGAGCATCATCTTCCAATGTTTGTTCCTTCAGGACAGAATGGAGGATCTTTTTAACCAGTCGTATTAGCCTTTCCCACACTCCGCCATGGTGAGCTCCGGAGGGGGGATTGAATGTCCAATCAATTCCTTCTTTGAGTAGTGTTTGCTTGATTTTGTTGTTATCCAGTTGTTTTACAGACTCCTCCAGTTCCTTTTGTGTGCCGATGAAGTTGGTGCCTCGATCTGTTCTGATGCTCTTTATTGTGCCACGACGACAGATGAATCGACGAAGAGCGTTTATGCATGCAGCTGTATCCAAATGACTGGCAACTTCCAGGTGGACAGCACGGCTTACCAGGCAGGTAAAGATTACTCCCCATCTTTTGACATGAGCTCGGCCACGTTTCACCTCGATGGGTCCAAAATAGTCTATGCCTACATGAGTGAAAGGTGGAAGATCAGGTGTTATTCGATCAAGTGGGAGATCGGCCATTTTCTGCTCTCCAGCTCTAGCCTGTAGGCGTCTGCAAAACACACAGTTCTTTATGATCTTCCTTGCTGAAGAGTTAGCAGCGGATAGCCAGTAACGTTGATGGAGTTTGGAGAGCATGTGACCTCTTCCTGAGTGACCAACTTGATTATGGATGTGGCTTAATATCAACTTGGAGATATTAGAATGTTTCGGTAGAATCATTGGATGTTTGACCTCAGTTGGCATAGCCATCTTTCTAGTTCTTCCTCCAACTCTCAGAAGCCCGGCCTCAATGATAGGGTCCAGCTTGTATAGGGAGCTTCCTCTATTGCACTGTTTTCCTTTTTCCAGCAAGGCAATTTCCTCTTTGAAATGCTGTCTCTGCTCGTGGCAAATAATGGCTTTTTCAGCATTTTCTGTGTCCTCTACTGAAAGTCTTAGTGCATTAGCTGTAGGCATATTGAGCAGAAGCATCTGATCCTTCAGTCTCTTTCCTTTATCCTGCCTTGCTCCAAGATCAGTGGAGTCATCTTTTCTTTTTTCTCTCATCTGCAGGAGGATTTTCTTTAATTTCATTATCCATGCAACAGCTCTTTTTAGGTCATTCCATGAAGAATAATAGTCCAAGAGCTTACTTGTTGGAGTTTTTTCCATCTTACATGTGACAATGCTGGTGACAATCGCTTCTTTGCGTACTTCAGGGTCATCTGGAAGGAGAGAACCAAGTTCTTTTGGAATACTTGGCCACTGTGCTTCAGATTTCTTCAAGAATTCTGGACCCTGAAGCCATCCTTTTGAACTGTAAAAGGATTCAATGCTCAGTCCTCTTGAAGCGTCATCAGCGGGGTTGTTTTTGGTGTCTACAAACCGCCACTGGTTCACTTTTGTGAGGTTATGAATAACAGCAATCCGGTTTGCCACGAAAGTGTGGAACCTCTTAGTCCTGTTTCGAATATATTTCAGTACTGACTGGCTGTCAGTCCACAATACTGATTCCAAAAGCTCTCCTTGTAGCTCTGATCGGAGCATTTTGTCCATTCGTGCAGCCAATGTAGCAGCAGTGAGTTCCAACCTTGGAATTGTCATGACTTTTAGTGGGGTAACTCTTGATTTTCCCATCACAAAGGCTACGTGTACCTCATCCATGTCATTGGTGAATCTCAGGTAACTTGCGGTACCGTATCCTTCTTCACTTGCATCACAAAAGGTGTGTAGCTGTGCAGTTTTCACTCTTCCAAAGTTCTTGGGTTTTACACACCTGTCAATTTGGAATCTTGCCAGCTGGTCTAAATCCTTGAGCCATTTCTGCCATGGTTTTGAGAGTTCCACCTGAATTTCTTCATCCCATCAATATTGGGCTTTACAGAGTAATCGAAGTATTTGCTTTGCCTTCAATATGAAAGGGGCGAGAAGACCAAGAGGATCGTACACAGAGCTGACAGTGGAAAGTATACTCCTTCTTGTAAGGGTTTTGTTGTTCACAGTCACACGGAAACTGAATATATCATTTTCAATGTCCCAGTACATCCCTAGTGCTCTTTCATGTGGCAGCTTATCCCTGTCCAGATCCAAGTTTTTCACCTGTTTAGCCTTGTCTTCATCAGGGATGGATTCTAGCACCACTCGACTATTACTTATCCATTTCGTCAGTTTGAATCCACCAAGGGAACACATTTCTCTGAGAGACCTAATAAGGCTTATAGCTTGATTTTCTCTTGCTAGCGACTTGAGGCAATCATCCACATAGAAATTTGATTTGATTGTTTCTGCCACTTCTCCATCAAATTTGCCACAGTTGTCCTCAGCTGTTCTTCGCAATGCAAAGTTTGCGCAGCTTGGAGAGGAAACAGCTCCGAAGAGATGGACCCTCATCCGGTATTCCTCCAGATTTGTGCTGGTTTCTCCTTCAGGCCACCACAGGAATCTCAGCAAGTTTATGTTCTCCTCGTTTACACGCACTTGGTGAAACATCCCCTCAATATCTGCCATAATGGCGATGGGCTCTTGACGGAACCTGAGTAGAACACCAATCAATGAGTTTGCCAAGTCAGGGCCCTGAAGGAGTACACTGTTGAGGGATTTGCCTTTATAGGATGATGCACAATCAAAGACCACACGGATCGTTTTTTTTACGTTTATGATAGACACCATGATGGGGTATATACCACACTTTGCCGTTTTCCACATGTAGATCGTCCGATGGTACTTTCTCTGCATATCCTTTTTTGATAATGTCACTCATAAAGCCTTTATACTCAGCTGCATAGGTCTGATCCTTCTGGAATTTCCTTTTTAGTGACATTGCTCGTTGCTCTGCCATTTGGCGGTTGTTTGGCATGATAATGTTTGGATTATCTAGAGGAAGAGGTAAATTGTAGTGGCCATCTTTAAGAGAAACCGAGCTTGATACAATCTGCATGAACTTTCGGTCATCAGCTGACATTTGTCTTTCCTCTTCATACTCTTTCTCTGGAAAGTCGTTACTATATTGTCTTTCAATTAGCTTCTCAAGGTGAACAATTGAGATCCTGTTCACTAATGCCACAGGGGTTTCATCATCCAGATCTGTGGAAGCATTAAGTGGACCATTAACGACCCATCCTAACAGTGTTTTCACTGCATATGGGCCATTTCCTTGGCTATTTATAACTCTCCATGGTTCCATAGCCTTTGGAGTATTTACTCCAATAAGAAGTCCCACGTCAGCATCTATTTCTTTTATTTGGATGTCCTGCAGATAAGGCCATTTCTTGAGGTCCGCCTGGGTGAGAATGTTTCTTTTGGTAACAGGGATTTTGTTCTGAGTGTAAACCTTGGGCAAGTTTATATATGTGCCATCTTCCATATGTCCCACTTCTAGACCTGTTACCTCAAAACTCCTGACTGTTTTCTCTGTTCCCATCGTTTGAAGAAGGACTTCAGTTCTCCGTCCTCTAGCACCAAGCCGCCTCATGAGCCCTTCTGTGCAAAATGTGTCGGTACTACCAGGGTCCAGGAATGCATAGGTCAGTATGCTTTTATTTCCATGGCAGAGTTTCACCTTCACTGGCACTATGGCAAGTATGCTGTCTTTACCAGCCCCGATTCCTTCACCTTCTCCTACTGAAACAAGAGCACTGCTGATGGATGTCTCATCAGGCCTTGCTCCCCCACTCTGCTGCTCTGCCTTACCATGTTTAAAGTTCTCAGTTTCAGGCTTTGAAGATCTTTTAATGTGCAGAATAGTTGGGTGCTTAGCATGACAGATTTGACAGGTCATTCTCCTGTTACAGTTCCTGCTCAAGTGCCCCACCTTCAGGCAGCCAAAGCATAGTCCTTCTCTTTCAGAAACTCAATTTTAGCTTCATGAGATACTGAATGTATTTTATGGCATTCAGCTAAAGGATGTTTACTTGTACAAAAAGTACATGAGGTGTCATTGTTAGTGGAGGAAATGTAGCTTTTAACAGGATATTTGTCTTCTTTGAGTTTCTCTGCACGCCTGTCTGACACTATAGCCACTGTGGTTGCAAAACTGCTCCCTTTGCTCTTATTTCGATATGGATCAACAAGAGTCTTGGTCTTGAAAGCCGCCTTTGTACTGTTAAGTTGATCGGGAATGTCACCAAAGAGAGGGTCTTGAAGTATTCTAGCTTGTCTTTCAATAAATACAACAAGGTCAGGTAATCTTGCTCTTTCATGGCTCCGCTCCAGAATATCACAAGCTGCTGTTCTCCACTTCTCCCTTAGTTTGTAAGGTAGCTTTGAAAGAATGAGCCGTAGGTTGGATGGCAGGTCCAGCTCCTCCATGTTCTGCAGATCCCTCATTGCATTACAGCAGCCTCTCAGAAAAAGTGCATAACAGTGCAGTGACTTTCCATCCTCTGCCTTTATAGTGTTCCAGTTGAGAGCTTTTCCCATATATGCGCTTGCTATCTTGAGCTCATCTCCAAAATGCACTTTTAGCAGTCTCTTAGCTTCAGCAAAGCCACTATTAGCATCCATGTGAAGGCAGCTTCTCACCAGTTCCCTGCAGGATCCCGAAGTATATTGTTCCAGGTAATATAATCGATCCTGGTTACTGGTGGTTTTCTCCTCAATGCTATGTTGAAATGCCCTCACAAATATTTGATAATTCAGGGGATTGCCATCAAAGACTGGGATTTCCCTAGTGGGCAGTGATGCTTGTTTTTGTTGAAGTACAAGTAAATTAACAATGTCATTTTGTCTTTGCATCACAGTCAGGAAATTGTCATTAGTATTTGTCCCTGTAATTCCTGCATCTCTAGCTGTTTGTTGAGAGCTTTGATTTGCATTATCAATATTTTCTGGTGGTCTTGGTTGTTGGTGTATAAGCCTTTGAAGTGGTGTCTTGGGAATGGATCCGAACTCAGCAAAGGAAATTGGAGACGGCTCTGCATCCATTGACATATGTGTTTTTAATCTGTAGTCCTTTAAATAGTCATTCATGCCATCATATTTTCCTTGTGTTGGATTTTGTGAACCAGTCTCAAAGTGCTCCAGGACTTTCATTTTTGCATCAGATTCAGCTAGGCTGACTTCCATTTCTATCCGTTCGGATCTAGCTTGCAGTTGAGCCTTTTCCATTTCAAGTGCATGCTTTTCCTTCAATCCTGCTGCCCGGGCAAGGAGGGCAGCTCTTTCTGTGGCCATTTTGAGGTGGATTGAAGAAGCAGAAGAAGTTGCTGATCCTGCTTTTGAGCTCCTCCTGGTTGATGCATTGGAAACACTGTCATGGGGTTCAATCAGTATCTGAGGATCCATTTGAGAGCTTTTCCACGTTTCCACATCCTTAAGGAAATTCGTGAATGCAGACATTTTTGGTTCATACCAATCTATTCTCTCAGTTTCCCTTATTTCCTCAGATAAAAGCATTTGAACAATTCCATGACATTCCATAAATTCATTGAGTAACATCTTGAACGTTGCAACAGCTTCATCCACCTTTTCCACATCTCCACCTCGCACCAGTAATGGGTTAATTTCATTCATTCTGCGGGTGCATGCTCCAAGTTTTCCTCTTCGCGATTGGCTGAGAGTTTTATATCTCTCCTCTGCCGCGGCAACATCAGCTGGAGGTATATCAGGATCCATTGTTTATTTGAGTTTTTCTTCACTTAATCCACATGAAATAAAGTCATTAATATTTCCAAGAACAGCTCTTCGCGAGTCCTGTTTTTGTGCCAAATATTCCTTTAACGTCCGCTTCCTGGCTGCGTGATAGTTCGTTAATGCATTTCATTGTTTAAGCATTCCAACAGCAATAGCGGATTATCTTCAGTAAGCATCAGGATATCACTGGATGGATTTCCCGTTTCGTTTTGTCAAACATCCGTAACTATGCACACATCAGTACTTGCATTGTTTGACGAAGCGATCCCGTTGTAAACAGCGTCTCATTCATAAGTTCCGGGCCGGCGTGGTTTACTCACGGCCTCCTCCTCGGCACTTTAAAACGTCCGTTCGCTGTTTCCAAAGCAGAGCTGAAATCCACACGAATCCTGTGCTTGTCCTTCGAAGTCTTTATCCACAGTTTACGGAGTCTTTTGACTATTGTGGTGGCGTTTTAATCCTTGTCTACCATTTAATAGCCAGCTCTATCGGGGTTGTGGGTTTTGACGCGCCTCTCTTTGTTTCCAAACAATTCAGCGGAGATCGTAGTTGAATCAGATGAGCTTTATTCACTGATCCACACGGTGCATACAGGAGGACACATTTCTTCGCTTCATAGTAACTCAAAAGTGTATCATTTTCCAAAGTAACAAAAAGAACACGGTCAAAAGACTTTTCCATTTCCCCGTCTATCACCCTCAGCTGTGTCCTATCCACCTACCATATATAGGCATAGCCATGCACGTGATACTGACGCACATATAACAAATAATAAGTGAGCCTTAACTTAATGCATTTTAAACCATAATGTGACTCACAAAAATAGCCGATAATTTACAGTATAATCTAATTTATATTATTATTAAGCCCAACATTCAGACAATAATAACAAAAGGTAAAATGGCTCTAACACATTGATTGATTGATTGATTGATAACGTTACAGATGGTCATTTATTCACCGATAACCCTCTCTGTAAAATCCTAAATTGTAGGATAGTTTGGCCATTAAAATGCTTTTTGATTGGATTTCTAGCGAGAAGTGTATATTGTACTTTTAGAATCCACGTCCAGTCGATATGTCGGATCTATAGCTTGATAGATATTACGAAGATGATTTGAGGTATGCGGCAGCCTCCATGTTAAGTTACGGGTTGAAAACAGTATTTCCGGTCTCGACGTTTTCATAATAAAACCAATGATCAAATGATTTAACAGTGATATCTGCAGTACTCATCAACTAAAGAACATCAGTTTATCCTTGTTAATTATACGACATTATCCATCCATCCATCTTCTCCCGCTTATCCGTGGTCGGGTCGCGGGGGTAGCAGTTCCAGCAGAGAGCCCCAAACTTTCTTTTCCCTGGCGACATCAACCAGCTTTGACTGGGTGATCCCAAGGCGCTCCCAGGCCAGCAAAGAGATATAATCCCTCCACCTGGTCCTAGGTCTACCCCTTGGTCTCTTCCCAGCTGGACGTGCCTGGAACACCTCCCTAGGGAGGCGCCCAGGTGGCATCCTAACTAGGTGCCCGAACCACCTCAACTGGCTCCTTTCGACGCGAAGGAGGAGCGGCTCAACTCCGAGTCCCTCCCTGATGACCGAACTTCTCACCTTATCCCTAAGGGAGACACCAGCCACCCTGCGGAGAAAACCCATCTCGGCCGCTTGTATCCGCGATCTCGTTCTTTCGGTCATGACCCATCCTTCATGACCATAGGTGAGGGTAGGAACAAAAATGGCCCGGTAGACAGAGAGCTTTGCCTTCTGGCTCAGCTCCCTTTTCGTCACAACGGTGCGGTAAAGCGACTGCAGTACCGCTCCCGCTGCTCCGATTCTCCGGCCCATCTCACGCTCCATTGTTCCCTCACTCGAGAACAAGACCCCTAGATACTTGAACTCCTTCACTTGGGGTAAGGACTCATTCCCTACTTGGAGTGGACAGTCCATCGGTTTCCTGCTGAGAACCATGGCCTCAGATTTGGAGGTGCTGATCCTCATCCCAGCCGCTTCACACTCGGTTGCGAACCGATCCAGTGAGTGCTGAAGGTCGCAGACAGATGAAGCCATTAGAACCACATCATCTGCAAAAAGCAGTGGTGAAATCCTTAGTCCACCGAACTGCAGACCCCCTCCCCCATGACTACGCCTCGAAATCCGATCCATGTATATTACAAACAGGATTGGTGACAAAGCGCAGCCCTGGCGGAGGCCAACCCTCACCAGAAATGGGTCCGACTTACTGCCGAGGACCCAGACACAGCTCTCGCTTTGGGAGTACAGAGATTGGATGGCCCTGAGTAGAGACCCCCTCACCCCATACTCCCGCAGCACCTCCCACAGTAACTCCCTGGGAACTCGGTCATACGCTTTCTCCAAGTCTACAAAACACATGTAGACCGGATAAGCGTACTCCCAGGCCCCCTCCAGGAAAAGCTGATCCGTCGTTCCACGACCAGGACGGAATCCGCATTGTTCCTCCTCAATCTGAGGTTCGACAATCGTCCTGACCCTCCTTTCGAGTACCTTAGAGTAAACTTTCCCGGGGAGGCTGAGTAGTGTGATGCCTCTGTAATTGGCACACACCCTCTGATCCCCCTTTTTTATACGACATTAATTGGTTTAAATTGTGTACAATGCTTTTGTGTTTTTCCCATAGGTTTTTCTCTTTCGATTCTGAGAGACACCTTTCTTTTTTCAGAGGTTTTGATAGGCTAAAACATTGATTGTTTTAGCCGCAATGCATGTCGGGATATGGTGTTTATGCGATATGAAATCGAAAACATATATTTTTTAAATAAAATAATACTTTATTCCGAGTGTTCTTGCTTTTCTCTTTGGAAGTCATCACATAACGGCATTGTAATACACGGTTCGGCTGCATTAAATATTACAGATCTGCCGTAGATATTTATTTATAGAGCCCTGATCAGAAGACCTTTTGACAAACTGTAAGAAATGCCGCCAAAACTGAATACGTGACGTGGATCATAAATATATTAGAAATTAAACAACATCTTCCATTTATTTTCACACAATACGTCTCCTTGCAGTATCAACACTAATTCGGCTGACTTTTATATTTGATCCAATTGGTAGATAGGTTATATTTACACCATAACGGTGCACAGCTGATAGAAAGGGATTTTTTTTGTAGTTTTTAAAGATATTATTTACTACCTTTCCAACTCCTCATACAGTTGACTGTTACAGGTTCATGGTACAATGCATAAGCTTCAAATCGAGAGACTGAAACTGTATTTTCCTTTACCGTTCTGTTTTAATTTCACAATAAAGTTATTAGTCATATTATGTTTGATATTATTATGTTTTATTAACTACACCACTGGTTTTTTAACCCGCACCGCCTAGTGGTTAAAGCACGTTATTGAATTTTGTTGTTGAATACGTTTTATTTGATGAAAACATTTAAATATTAAGAGTAGCCTACAGTACATACAAAATTGGGGGAAAGTAGAAGGCATGATAGAAATATAGAATAGAAAATATCAAGAAGATACTGTAATGATCTCTACAATAAAACAGTTTAGTGCAGGACGTCCAAAGATATTAACAGGAGGATGTGCAAAACAGACAAACTAATAAGGCTTTATTTAAACATTAAAGAATACTTTAAGTTAAGGTCTTCTTTTGAATAAGAAACATTGGGGTAATCCACAGATAAATATGAAGTCTGACAAAGTACTTAACGTCCAATATATTGCATAGTTTATTTTGGCACTTGACAATCACCTTCCCTGAATTTGACTCAGGTGTAACTAAAGTCTGATTTAAGGGTTGTTTATATTTCACATCATTAACCATTATACCAGGTTAACCTCTGAATTGTAGTGGAGTAGAACAAAGTAGTATGCTGCTGTAACAAAAACATTTCCCAACTTAGGATCAATAAAGTATATCTTAGCTTATCTTAAGATGATCGATGGCTACTGCCATATTTGCAAAATGTGCCTCTGAACCTTGAAAGTGCATGTTTCAGGCTTATCAATGAGCTGTTAAATAAAGCTCTTCTGACCTTAGGTGTCATGTGGGTATATTAATTCACCCATTTATTAATTATATGTTTTAAATTTGATAACACCACTGTGTTTCGTATCCCCTAAACCTCCAGGCTGTACACAGTTTAATACTGGCAACTTCTAATTATGGGAAATACAAAAACATCTTATAAAGAGACGTGTCATAGAACACGCGAAACACACAATAGCCAGCATGTGTAGTTCTGGGGGGGGGGGGGGGCTGGACCCGTCCAATTCCAGTTTTGGAAAGTCTGTCGTGGTTCCATTCCATTTCATAGAGCTGTGATGCTCAGCGTAACCTTGTCGCACTGCCACTCCAACATCCAATCACAGGGCTTGATGACTAATCACGGGGTTTGTAAAGCAAGGCGGATGTTGTAGTCCCAAACGATTGCTGGGGATTCTGGGTAGTGTAGTGTCTTCGGAAACTGTAGTGTCTAAACTCCGAAAAAGCTATTTGTTTCTCCGAATCGAAGGTTAAAAACACAAAAGCATTGTACACAATTTAAACCAATCAATGTTGTGTAGTTAACAAGGATAAACTGATGTTTTTTAGTGGATGAGTAATGCAGATATCACTGTGTAATTATTTGACAGTGAGGGGAATATATCCGGTTTTATTATGAAAACTGTTTTCACCGACGCTAACTTTACATGGAAGCTGCATACACGTTATCCTGGCGAGACCTCAAATCATCTTCGTAATATCTATCAAACTATAGATCCTACACATCGACTGGACGTGGATTCTAAGAGTACAATATACACTTCTCGCCAGAAATCGAATCAAAAAGCATTTTAATGGCCAAACTATTCCACAATTTAGGATTTTCCAGAGAGGGTTATTTGTGAATAAACGTCCCTCCGGAGCGTTTGCAATGAACGGGCCGGCATGTTGTTTCAACAACAACATACACTTTAAAACGTGTCTCTGGGTCGTAATAAGGGCATGAACAATCGGCCTACAGTATATGGTAGTTTTTTGTAGGAGGACAGACTACTTTATGTAATGCAGAAATGTTCCAAATTGGGATCAATAAAGTACTTCTTATCTTATCTTAAATAAACGTTGATGTTTTGATAAATGTACATGTATACTGTACATATACATATTCCTATACTTGCAGGGATGTACGCAGGAGATGGTTACCGCAGTGAGAAAAAAACAGTAGAGCCTCTGAGCAATTTCTAGGACAAAGTGCTAATCAGTGCAGGAAATGTAATAATATTCGTAATTATTGGCATTCATAAAAGGGACATCTCTTCGGCGCCCTTAGGATGAGGGTCACGAGAAACACATCCGCTCCAGCCGTGCCCTCGACTGCACATTGTATCGTATGTCACTCCATCATTGTTCAAACATGAGACATACAATGTCTCATTTATCTCGCTGTGCTCTCCTCATTAACCATGCTACACTCTGAGATGGTCACACACACACACACACACACACACACACACACACACACACACACACACACACACACACACACCATGTATACATCACTTCAGGGGACATTACATTGACTTACATGCATTTCCTGGAGTCTTATCCTAACCTTAACCATAACCAACACGTGCCTAACCCTTAACCTTACCCTAAACCTAACCAAGTCTTCACCCTAAAATTAATGATTCCCCTCATGGGGACCTCAATTTTGTCCCCATAAAGCCCCTGTCACACTGTCCCGAAATTGACACCCGATGGACACACGAATATGGAATTGTGAATTTCGCACGAAGATGGCCCCGAACCACATACGAAGGCAACATTTACATTACATTTAAGACATACAACCAGGGGCGGATCTAGAAAAATATTCATGGGGTGGCAAGAGGGTGGCAGGAGATTTTGAGGGGTGGCAGAAGTATATGCTGATTTAATCGCAGTCATATCAATCAATGTTAACAATCAATGTTAGACCCCCACAAAGAGGTTAAGGATGGCAGCTTCCTCATACGTTGCACTCGGAGAGAAATAGTTGAGACAGAGACGATGAACTGTTAAGTCCTTAGGCATGGTTTATTTTACTCTGCACTGCAGGTGCATCCTTTCGCTCAGCCGAGCTAACTTAGAATAACAACACCTATTGCCTCACAGTGGTACAATAATAACATGACATCCCTTTGACATCCCTTTGTGAGCTTGAATACAGAATATATATATATATATTTAACAACTGAGGACAAATGTACACATTTCCCTTAACACAAGTTTATCACGTTAACAGTTTTCTATGCTCATCGAGTCATTCGTGAGCAGAGCATCAAGTTGGCTATAACAGCTGAATGCGGCGATTTCCATGTTGTTCAGCAAAACGCCTCACAAACTTATTGAGATCCAAAGCTTTACTGCGTTTGGATTCAATGCTGAGTACAGCCAAACTTGACAGTCTCTTTTCTGTCATTGTAGACCTCAAATAACTCTTAATGATCCTAAGAGTTGAAAAACTTCTTTCACAGGATGCACTGCTCACCGGTAAAACTACTGCTATTTTACACAATCTGGACAACTCGTAAAAAACATCCTTGTATGGGTAAAAATTGAGCAAACTCCATCAGAGTGGTAGGACTCCCCTTTTCCTTATTCTTTCTTTCTAGTACTCTCCTCGTCTGATGTAATTCGTGTTTAAGATCCTCAATATTAGAATCATAGGCATTAGCCAATAAAAGAATAGCCTCCTCACTCAAAAAAGTAGCACTTGATGGATTTAGTGCCTGGATACCTTGCATTATGTTGCAATTTGTGTGAGAAAAGCGTCTTTCTATTTCTCCAATCATGTTATCCATAACTGGATAGTACACATTGATGCAAAAAGAGTGTTTGCCATCTGGAACTACATGCTGTCCCAAAGTGGAAGGGATGACACTATCTTGAAGGGTCCTTGTTGTCTGTCTTGACCTCTTTGGCTTTCGCTGAGTTGTTTCAATGCTACTTCTTTCACATAAAACAAGTGCTTCACTCCACACTTCATCAAAGGAGGCTTCACTGCGATATTGTACCAGTGTCACTTTAAGTGCTTCAACTAGTTCCACGGCCTTAGCCAAGTCCAATGTTTTGGACTGGAGCATATCTGACAAAAATTTAGAGTCACTCAAGACCTTTCGGAACAGTACAAGGCATCCAACAAAATTCAGATCAATCTGAACCAATATCCCCCTGGCTTCAACAGCTCTATGTGGATGGTTCTCAGAGGAAATCTCTTCAAGCAGCTGTACTATTGCAGGTAACCTATCCATAACATTGCGACATGTCTGCAGGCCCAACGTGTATCACTAAGCCTTTGGAGTTCCCTTGGTGCACCGTCAAACATCTCCCGCTGCACTTCCAGCCATTTGTTGTGTACATAAGACCCAGATATGAACACATACAATCGTTCCATCAATGAGAAGAAGTTTCCCGCATCTGTTACACTTTTGACAGTCTACTATGACTAAGTTTAGGCAGTGTGCACTGCAATGCACATAGAAAGCATTTTTGGCTACTTTTATTTTCGCTTGAACACCAGCATGTGCCCCGCTCATCACTGCAGCGCCATCGTAGCCCTGACCGACAAGGTTTTCTTTATACTCCAGCCCATGTTTCTCAAGAAAACAAATAATCTTACCACTTAACGCAGCAGCATCCAGGCCTTCTGCCAGGTCAAACTCCAGAAAGCTCTCGTGAACAACACCATTGTAATAGTATCTCAGAACAAATGAAATTTGATCTTTTTTCTGAAGATCTTTAGTTTCGTCTACAATAACTGCAAACTGCCTGCTCTTTTTAACCTCTTGAATTATTTCTTCCTTAACCATTGCAGCCAAACATTCCAGTATCTCGTTTTGGATAGTTTTACTGGTGTATGTTGCATTTTTAGCTTGCTTTTCAAGTCTTTTTTTAATCATAGGATCATGATTTCCCAGCAAATCTAACATAGCTAAAAAAACACCTTATTTTTCTGAGTCAGGATTCTCCCTGTGACCCCGCTGGGCTGTGTTGCTGCCGGAGCCTGAGAAACTCCACCAGCGATCATACGATGGCTTAAGATGCCCTCACGAATGGCCCGATGTTGCTACGATCACAGCCGAATTTGAACATTTCCTTTATCGTGTGTCCATCGGGTTGTTTTATTGCACAACAAAATCATGTAAATATATTATGTAAATAACCCAATTTGTGTTCTGTGAAACTAAAAAGGATATAATATATTATTTTGAAGGACAGTTGACAGGAAGTTGTTGTTGCTATGGAAACAACATTACGGAGAAAACGTAATATTTTCTACATATAACGACGGATAAAGTAAAGAACAAAGTCTGAAGATATCAGTACAGTATCATAGTACTGTAACATAATTGTTTTTGGTACTTTCATTGCAGTTGTATGTCTTAAATGTAATGTAAATGTTGCCTTCGTGTGTGGTTCGGGGCCATCTTCGTGCGAAATTCACAATTCCACATATCGTGTGTCCATCGGGTGTCAATTTCGGGACAGTGTGACAGGGGCTTAAGGGAGGTGAGTCCCCGCACGTGACTGTGTAAACGGATTTAGGTCCCCACAAGTATAGTAATGCTAGGCCACACACACACACACACACACACACACACACACACACACACACACACACACATACACACACACACACACACACACACACACACACACACACACACACACACACACACACACACACACACACACCACGCACACTGGGGATAGAAATTAAGAAGCTGTCAGATGAAATGATGGCCCTGGTTTGTTGAGACAGACCCAGCAGGCAGAAGCAGAGTTTTTTTGTGCACTTGCTAATAATGTTGGGCTGAAGGTGCCAGGTCGGATTTCATTGGATGTCAAGATGAGATCCACTGGGCCAGGATTAGCACAGGGGGTGGAGGAATACAAAATATAAAACGCTTCCTAAGAAAGGCTGTTTTAATAAAGACTGTTTATTGTTTTATTCGACTAAAAGTACCTCCATTAGCTGTGTTCAAACCACATCATCCGTTTAATGTAATCTCAGCCCTGGTGGATAAACAATTTACTTTGTGAAGGCCGCGGGCGCAGATTTTACATAATTGAAGTTTCATTAGTTAATCCTCATTCCACTAAGTGTTTCTAATATACAGTAAATTAAATTGACAGGTCGGGTTGAGGGATGTTATATAATCAGATGATCCATGGCCTATGCTTTTTAGGGATTAGAACTAGCTCTTTAGGATGATTGATTTGTTGAACCATCATTTAATCAATTCATTTGTCTCGACATTGATATTGTTTTTGCTCAATTCTGCATGTATTTGCTGCGAACATTGGTTAAAGGTAGGGAAGGTAAGAATGGAGAAACCAGCTGGAGTGCGCTAGAATTTGAAAGTACACAACCGGGAAAAATCGGCCCCTTCCTTCAGACTTCCTTACAGAGCCCCTCCTCCAACACACACAAACGCGCACATGACCAATGAGGGCACGAGATAAGTTTGTGCACGAGATGGAAGGCTGACAGGCAGGTAGGTCAATTTTTTACAGCGCCACGGCTTCCACAGATGAAATGTTGTATGTACTACTACTTACTATCAAAGCATTTAATATATTCATTGCTATCGGGATGTTAAGAGCATTCCATGGAATATAACAAAAAGTGTTTCTGAAGTGAATTACCTACCCCACCTTTAAGGTATGCATGTGTTTATTTTGGTAGTAAAAGATTGCTTTATTGATTGATTGACTGACTCGTCTGCTTGTATATACATGTGACATGAACTGCCTGTAACACTGATCAGGGAAAAGGAAGATCTTTTTTTTAAGAGATTTTATTTATAATGATTATTTAACTCAGTATGTCTAATATGTAACATTTTAGGGGTTTAGGGTTGGAAAAAACCACAACATACGACATGGCATATTTTCAACATTGGACAGAGCCATGCTAGCTGTTGCCCTCTGCTTCCAGTCATTATGCTAAGCTAACAAACTCCATATTGAATGCATAGACTATAGACTGTATAAAGAAGTGTACATGTACACCAAAGAAGTGTACATGTACACCATCACGTTAACCTAGCGAGCAATTCACGAAAACACCCAGACAATGCCAAGGTAGGGACATGTCAATCCCAAAGTAGGCCCCACCCTAAGGTATATCCTGCTTTTTCGACTATTTTACTTAAGATCAAATCATAATTTACAAAATGAACATCATGGTGTAATCAAGACTTAAAACTAGCGATTGGCACCATAAACTCATGCTTACAATGATTACTAAGAAGCAGTGGCGGTTCTAGAACATTTTACATGGGGGGGCAAAGGGGGGGCAAGAGGTCATGCCAGGGTGGCATGGGAGGGTGGACAGTACGTGGTATTTTATACTGTATATAACCTATTTATTGTTAATTCATGCCCTAACACAAGTGTTCTTAATGCACAAGAGAAACAAGGTGTTCAGACAAACAATCGGGTGCCCTTTGAGTCCCCCAAGCTTACCTCAACCATTTTAAATGAAAGGAAACTACAAAATGTATTTTAAAGCGATGAATTAATGGAACAGGTTTTTTTGCATTACAATGTAAAATTAAATATATATTTTGTTTTTAAAAAATTGGTTTTCTTAGTATTAGACAGACATATTTGCATGTCCTCACCAAGCATTATTACATATTAATTTAATATCAAACCAATCAAAATGGCCAATTATCCCAAAATGTTGCTGCTAATATAATCATATGCTTGTCAACTTTAACTGATCAAAAATAAATTCTGAAAAAATACTTGAATTATCTATGAAATTGCAATATTGTCCCTCAGTTTGTTTCAACCCCGTCACGCCATACCATTTACCCTCCTATTAAAATAATGGATCAGTCCATGTGTGATCTGCATTGAGGGAATTACATCACAAAAGTGTCCGTTTCTTCTCTTACCTATATTTCAGTTTTTGTATTTTCAGATTAAGATTGACAAGCTCAACATTTCAACTTATAATTAAGTACACAAATGACATCACCCATCTCTTCAGAGAGCTGAAGGTGACCTGTGCAGCAACACATTTCAATCAATATTTGTCAATACTAAGAGCTGCTAGATTGTGCTGCTGTGATGGAATATGTAAGGAGAATAAGAACATACCATGTGGTCCAGCTGGAGTCTCCTCTGCCTCCTGATCCCTGCCTCTGTCCCTCTTTCTGACACTTCATCTTTATTCCTCACATACATTTCTTCTTCTTCACTAATGTCTTCATCTCCTCCTCCTGGTCTCTTCATCTCCTCCTCTTCCTCCTGCTCTGACCCTCCTGGTCCTTTCATCTCTCTTTTCCTTTTCCTCTTTCTGTTCGTCCTGATCACTTCTCATATGTCTTGTTGTGTTGTTGTTGAATCACTCCTATACTCTGGCCTGCAAGAGTCTACTTGTGAAAAGCACTGGTACAAATACCTGTATAACTTTACGCGTTAGGGCCATGTAGCCTAGCTAATATGTAGCATATCATATAACATCAGAAAGTATTGATCAAGCGCACACAGGCAGCTGTGTTTGGATCCAGTTTTTACAGTAAAGGATGTATCCTGGTTTCATTGATCTGGCCTCATTGCTGTGATGTGTAGTTTACGTGGATTTAATAGTAGGCTACCGCGTAGTTTAGCAAAGTGATCGATCTCCCAGCTAACGCTGTCTGCGTAGTATTTTGTAACGTAACGCCCCAAACAGCGCCCGTCTGTTAAACGCTATCGATTCAAACGGCAGCGTTTTATTAATATTTAGTTTCAAGCTCTCGTCCTTAGTAAAAACAAAACTAGTGGAAATGGAAATGCTCCCAGGGGAAGCTGATCCATAGGTGCTCGTTCCCTCTCTGCAGCGGTGTGAGCCGCGGTCTGTGTGAACGCCGCTCCGCAGTTTAATGCAGGGCCGTAGCTGCGTTTTTAACGGGCCTAAAATTATATTTTAAATGATTCAATTTTAACTAATGTAATGCTTGTTTTGTTGCTTGAGAAGCTTGTGGAAATAGTGTAGGTTTGTTTTAGTACAGTTTTAGGGAAACAAAAGTTAGGGGGGCAGCTGGGGGGGCAAGGCTCTACTGTGGGGGGGGCAGCTGCCCCCCCACAGTAGAGCCTTGCCTCCCCCGTAGATCCGCCCCTGCTAAGAAGTAGGGTAATTTTCTCATAGACTTCTATCAAATCTGACGTATTTTTGCAATAAGTAAAGTCGCCCCTGTTGCCTATTGGAAATAATGCAGGTCTAAAGCAAACATGAATTGGGGGCAGTGTTTCTGGCCACCTAATTAATGTAAGTGTGAAATGCACTCTCCTTTTTTAGCTCTGTTTTGGTTTCCACCATCTCTTGAAACAAAAAACCTGGCTCTTACAATGCTAAATTATTAACTATATATGTTTCTTAGCTGATTGCTAACCGAGTATAAATGTATGACATGCCTATATTGTTCATTTTGCTTATAAGAGAGGTAGCTTATACTAATGGAATTATTATCCAAAGCAGAAACGGTCAACTGATCAACAGACATTACACTCAACAACATAGTCATTAATCACGTCTCTTACTGTGCACTAAATCTTTAAATGCATCACTGGACTGGACAGAATCTGTATTTGTCTTGGAGTGAGCTGCAGCTCTCTCTTTGAGGACAGCTGTCAAGGTCTTACATAAAGAAGACAGATAGGCTGATAGGGGAGAGAAGGTATGATAAGGAAGGAACTAGGAAAAGGAGGAGGATGTGGCTGATGTCCAATTTCTATTTTCATGAAACCTTTGCCATTGTATACACCCTTTCAATAGTTCAGTACTTGGATAAGGGGAAGCAGGAGAGGAGGAGCAAGATGGTGAACAAATACAAATAAAGCAACAGGGAATTTGACAGAGAGGGAGGTGGTTTAATTGCTTCGACAACCTCACCAGCCGGATTTAAAACAGGAGATGGGATGGGGAGGAGACACTCAGGGGCTGATGGGGACAGAACAAGAACCAGTAATCTACCGGAGAAGCTCCCATTATCTTACCCAGAGCCCGGTCCCTGGGGTAAACACACACATGCACACCACAGGTAAACCCACAACTACACAAAGGAGAATGACTCAGAGACAAACGGATAATCTGAAAAGCAGAGAGGCGTACATGGATGCCGACAGACAGACAGACAGACAGACAGACAGACAGACAGACAGACAGACAGACAGACAGACAGACAGACAGACAGACAGACAGACAGACAGACAGACAGACAGACAGACAGACAGACAGACAGACAGACATACAGACAGACGTGCAGGCAGACAGGCAGACAGGCAGGAGGGCAGGTTGGCTGCGCTCAGGCTCCCAATGTCCCTGAGCAGCTAGAGATATTGCTGCTCCACTGAACAGCATAATGACAGTCTCTTCTACTTCACATGGGCCGGCAGATGTGAAAATCTACTCATAGTCGGGTTTTTCTCCCTTCATCAGGAGAATACACTGTGGCGAGGCCCTTAGGGGAACAAATATGGGACTGCAAGGCTGAAGGAGGGGGACGTCTTTTTAGGCTAAGTAAACTGATTCACGGGCACTTTGGATTGTGTCTACATGAGGGTAAATGAACAGAAATGAGCAGTTCTTCTGTTTGAGCTGTTATACTGGCTGCAGTGTGTGTGAGGGTTGAGCAATGCGGATCTAGATCAGACGCCTGAGCTCTGTGCCTTCACAACTTCATACCATTCATCTAGTATTATTTCACTACAGTATTTCATTTTACATTCTATTTCTAGCTCATCTTATTCTATTTCACTTGTATATATATTCACTTCTCCTGCATTACCTGCACACACACAACCTTTTCTTGCACTATTTTATTTCTACTCTGTTTCTCCTTGCACAATTTGTACACTTATTTTATTGTTTTATGTCTTATAGGAGGAGCCTGGGTCTTTCATTACCATAACTACACTGTAGCTAATGTGCTGATGAAAATAAAGCCTTTGAATCTTGAATTACTCCACAGGGAGCTTAGAAGAAGGGAGAGTGGTCTTCTGGTGAGCACACACACACATACACACACACACACACACACACACACACACACACACAACCAATCCTCGAGTGAACATTTCTTGATAGCCGTTGCTATATATGGCTACTTTGTCAAACCAACTCAAATGTTTGAATTATAGCCTCAAATTCCCTCTGTATTCCATTGTACACACACACACACACACACACACACACACACACACACACACACACACACACACACACACACACACACACAGTATATTAGGGCCCCCTGGAGTCAGTCACTCCTCATTTGGTTACCCAGATGATTCCCGGGGAAATTATATCATGTGGCGCAATGATGCAGACGGAGAGGGTGATAGCGTGTTTTATTTGGTCTGATAGGATGGCAATTAGCCACGTAATGGATGGGCAGCCTATCATATAAGGCTAATTAAACAAGCATTCACGCTACAGTAAGTGGGTTTTTGTATTAGTGAAGACAGCCATCCGACTAGTTTTGTACTGTAGAATCATATCTTGTATTTAAGTAAAAGTAGAAATACCAGAGTGTAGGAATACTCTGTTACAAATAAATGTCCTGCACTTCAAATGTTACTTAAGTAAAGTACAAAAATATTAGCATCAGAATATACTTAAAGAACAGAAAATAAGGGTACTCATTATGCAGTTTGGCCCATTTTCTAATAATATATAGTATATTTTGTATCTAATTAATAATGCATCAATCAATGTGTTTAACGTGTTGTAACTATGAATTGTAGAGAGGTAGAAGTATGAAGTAGCAAAGATATACTCAAGTAAAGTTCTTAGGTAAATGTACTTACTTTATACCACTGGTAAAGGGTGCCACATTTATCTTGAAATGATTATTTTTACTTTCTATATATTTTACCCAGACCCAACACCACAAGCATGTTTGTTTTGAATGATTTGCCTCTCTTGCTGATGGTAATCTCTGTGTTTAGCCGAGTATATATTTGTTTACATGGTGTGTTTCTCTGGGGGAAAGTGTGTACTTGAATGCTGTGAAATGAATCAATTAGGCTGCAATAACAGATAGGTGAATTTAACTTTTTCTATTGGCTTTCTTTGAATAAAAGGAAGTTCTGTGCACAATGCCTGAGGGCCTTTATTTTCATTTTCAAGATTGCATTGTGGCTATTGTGGGTTTTTAAATTAGGGTAGTTGCAGGGTAGTGTGTGTGGTATTTTTTTTTTGTGCAGCGCAGACTCTAACTTTTAATGCACTATTCATTAATGTGCTTCTTCAGCAGATAGTGCGCTGAAGATAACCCCAGTCACTCACAGCAATGCCTCCTCTCCTTTTGGGAGGGAACCGAAAAAGACAAGAAAGCAATTATATCTCTACCACCACACTCATTTTCAGGTACTCTCTCTCTTCTCTCTCTCTGTTCTCCCAGGCTAATGACAAATGGAGGAAGAGGAGCAGAGCTGCAGGTGCTGATGGTGTGTGTGATGGTGGTGGGTGGGTGGGTCATGCTTCATTTCAGTTCATGCTATGGGTGAGAAGCAGCATTGACCACAAGCATTGACCGTTTTTAGGGCTTTTAGCTGCCACTCGTCACTCCTAAAATCAGACTTAATGGTGACATTTTAGAGCGATGCGGCGACCGGTCATACTGCGCTTCCCGAGATGTTTTCTGGATGAGCTGTGCATCTTTTCCGCCCTGAAACTGGGAGAATGTGCCCACAAATACACCAGTTCAAATGTCTGTCTGTTCACCCAACATGTAAAAAATACACTATATTCTCAGTTACCTTTATGGGATCTACTCAGACACATACAGTAGTTCGTAAAGTGCAGAGTCTCATCTGTGACTTAGTTTTAATAGTCTTGTTGTTACCCATCATTACATTTGAACATTTGAAAGAGATGACTTACATTAGCTTGTATAAAATGGGATAAGCACTGAATATGAGCTGCAGATGACTTGAATAGTTGAAAGTAAATTGAAATTCGATTAAAATGTGCTCACTTGCTTCCACTTTCTGAGTAATCTCTATAAACAGATATATGTAGGGAAACATGTTGGTATTGAGTCATTCAGTTTTCTGTGTGTATGTCTTTAATGCAAGTTAATAGTCCGTGTGGAGAGCAGAACAGGCGGAACTGCCCATAAATGCAATCTTGGAAGCCATTGGCTGACATTTGATGAAGCTTTTAAAATCATTGTTTTAGAGATTGTCATAAAATGTCATATGAACATGCCAATTAAACTATAAACAAGTATCCTCTGGCTAAACTAGAAATCCTGAAACATTGGACGTCTTCAGACCGATAGCCGACGGGTTCTGAGATTGCTTCGTGGCATCGAAATTGCTAACCTTACAAAACCAACACTTATGTGGGCTTGTTGAAAAATAGGAAAATGTCTTGTAGCGAGATTCATAGGCTATAAAATACATGATGTTATTTAGGCAAATGCACACATCAAATGTTGACAATTATTGGATGCTGAAGATTCCATGCATTGTATTCAAACAGCTGCTGTACTGTAGAAAACAAAGTATTTATCTGACAGCAGCCATACGTTATTAGGAACATGAAGATATCATACTCTTGAACATGTAACAGGAGCCAATTGCGTTTCATATTTGCTCTGATAGTGCAGTGATATTCTGCTCCTCTCAGCTCAGAGAGAGACGGCTGGAAGACGGTCTTTCTTCTTGAAAGGATTTAGGAAAGCCGAAACAATGACTAAATTAAAGCGTTATCGTCTTTTTTTTTTCTCTCTCTGGCTCTTCCACTCACTATTTTCTCATCTCTCTCGTTCCCTCTATCATCTTTCAATCTCTCTCTCTCTGTTTTTCTGATTGATACACCCATTTCACGAAGATTTCATGCTTGAGAAATCCCAAATGGGTCTCCTCTCATGACAAACAGATCAATTTTTATAGACTTCAAAGTTGCTGGTCTTGAAAATTGTTTGACTATCCTCAGTTGTGTGGCGGCCCTTTCTCTCTCCCTAGCCTCCCTCTGAATCATGGGTTTCATATACTGCTGTTGTGTCGGTGTCATAAAACATTTATGAAGTCGGTAATATTCATCGCCGCCCTGGTGTATTTTCACACAATCTTTCACAGTCAAATGAATTCGCTAAGGTTGGCCACGGCATATGTAAAAGGGCAAACGAGGCTGCATTTTGAGGAGTCTGAAACATTGTACAATACGCTGACACAAAGACCAACATGAGATGGTCTGGAGGTTTGCCATGTAAACAGCAGGGGGCTGAGCTTCTGAGCAATGTGGCTGTTACTGGAAAACAAAACATTTCTAAGAAGCACTTACATTAGGAAAAACGCGCTGCAGTTTTCAAAACTTTGCAAATATGCCAAAACACATCTGCATAGTTCACTAAAAGTGCTGCATCAACAAAATGCTGCAAACACAAAACGCTGCAAATCATAACGAGAAAACGGTGACACTAAAAAGTGATGCACACAGCTGGGACCGTAGCGCTTGTTGACATTGGCAGAGTTAGCCTGCTTCATTATTCTAAGTGTTTTGTGAGTATATTTGAAATGACTTCGCTACGTTAGCTAGCTTACAGCAGATCTGCAATAATACCTGAAGGAATCACATTAAGACAAATGTTAGGTACATCTCCAGTGACTGATCATTGGCCAATATTATAATCCCCGAACATCAACAAGTGTTACGGTCCCAGCTGTGTGCGTTTGTTATTTGCAGCGTTTTGTTTAAGCAATGCTTTACTCAGCGATGTGTTGTCAAGTTGGTGAAGATGTTTCTTCATTGCACAATTGTGTTTTTTCTATTTGCATCACTTTTGAAAGTGTAAGTCTTTTGGCCCTTTTCGGCCAACGTAGATAGATCTCTTAAAGGAATAGTTTTCCTACCTGCCCTGTTGAGATACTTTTGTCGGTCTGGAGTTGCCCTTTAGCCTGCTAACATATGCACATACTCACACACAGATGCACTGCACAGAAACACACACACAAAAAGCTAAATTGCAAACAAATATGAACATTAAGAAATACAAGCACTACAAATGAATAACCACGCAGGAGTAATGTAATTAAAATGCCCATGCAGGGATATTCTTCAGAGCAGATTCTCACCGTGAGCAGATGAGTCATGTCTCTAAGAAAACTCTTTGATCACAGCGGGATCTCGCGGCGGCAAGGTGAGCGGCACATTTACATCTCATTGAGCCTGCCTCACTGCTGCTTCCTGAGCGTGTGTGTGCTGCTTTTCATTCTCTATATTAGGTCTTCTGTGTATGCACCAAAGCTACAGGTTTTAAAAAAGGCCCTCGCAATATGATTTAATACATGTACACATTGGGTGAAGGTTCCTCTCCCAGCAGGCCTTATAGAAAAGGCTGCTGTGTTTTTTTTCGCAGCCTCACTTTCTTCTTAAAGTTTTATAACCATATCGGTTGGTTATTTTTTGTTGAAAAGTGTCGACATTGCACTTTCTTCTACTGCAATGGTGCCAACATTCCCCGCTACTCCAGACTGCATACTCAGTTGTTTTCTAATTCTAAAAAAAGGCCCCTGCAGAGAGAAGCCACGGATTATATAGGCTCAACTGATTTACCTGATGTAAATATTAACAGCTTAATGAATAAAATATGAACAAGCTGTAATAGATAAGGGCTAATTCCTATTAATAAAGTGGCATCTTACTCAAGGGCGTTTCCGTGCCCTTGTTATATTTAAACCCCGTGTTCAAAACATCTTATTCTGGCTCCACCTGCGAGAGCAAGCGAGCAAGCGTGTGTTTTCGTGCGAGTGATTGTGAGCAAACCACAATTTTCAGGGCTGTAATTCTCCATCTGACTAACAGGACTTCTCGACACGAGAGGCCTTGAGTGTGTATGTGTGTGTGTGTGTGTGTGTGTGTGTGTGTGTGTGTGTGTGTGTGTACTACGGATGACACCATTTACAAGACTACTAAATCCCAACCAAGCAGGCAGCCACATAAGCAGCCAGAATGCTGGATTGTGCTCCGGAGAGCAATGACTCGTAACAACTGATGGGGGGACAGTAGGTGGAAGGACAAGTTGAGCTTGATTTACTCCTCGGCTAACAGTGGAGCTGCTCTGCCTGGTAGGATGTTAACATAAAAAAGAGGTATGGAAACCCTGAGAGGAAAACAATTCTGGTGATCCATTAAGTCTGATCTAAAATGTTTTCCTCCTTTTTGTCTATGACTTATGAACAGGTGAATAAATGGTCTTGACAGGATAATCCATGGGAGCCTGCCTGCAGACCTCCACTCTCAGGACACCTCCACTGTCAGTACAGGAAGTGACGATTCTGACGAACACGTTTTTTTTCCCGCCCACCGAAGGACTCGTTTGATGGAATTTTTCAAATCACAATGGAGACTCATCACGGAGGTGATGAGTTCGCCCACCGTGCACTTTGGGTCGGCCTTGGTCAAGCCCTTTTGACCCCCCCAGCCTGGTTCTCGTAAAAGTTTTTTGCTCAAATTACACCATGGAGGAATGTAACGGGAGTTGACAGGGGACTCTGCCCGCCTCACGAGTGCCTATTTTCGAGTCCCCCCGCCCCCGGGGGTTCGACTCTGATGGCCGGGAGGGTGTGCTGCGTTGGGGTGGGGGACTTCCCCCACTCTGCGGAATTAGCTATCATTAGCATCACTATTAGCTAGCACACGTCAGAATCGTCACTTCCTGTACTGACAGTGGAGGTGTCCTGAGAGTGGAGGTCTGCACCGAAACTGTCCTGAGAGTGGAGGTCTGCAGGCAGACCCCTCTCGGATAATCTGCCTTGATTGTTTTTTCTTCTGTGAAACAGGAGGGGAAAGAAATATATGGCAGGGTCATTTTTGTAATTTGCCCATCTAAAGGTGGGGTAGGTAAGTTTGAGAAACCGGCTCGAGATACACTTTTGTTATATTCCATGGAATGCTCTTAACATCGCCGATAGCATGAATATCTTAAGTGCTTTGACAAAACATCCATAAAAAAGTCATCTGTGGAAGCCGTAGTACTGAAAAGCACGACCAATCATTTTAGCCGGCCCGGCTAAAATAACTGGATGGCCTACCTGCCTGTCAGCCTTCCATCTGTGCACACACTTATCTCGTCCCCTCATTGGTCATGTGCGCGTTCGTGTGTGTTGGAGGAGGGGCTCTGTAAGGAAGTAGCAGATTTCTTCCGGCTGTGTATTTTCAAATTCTAGCGCACTCGAGCTGGTTTCTTCTCAAAATTACCTACCCCTCCTTTAATTTGTGTGAATAAAAGTATTGACAGGTGAAATACATATATTTTTAAAACAATTGTCGTTGTAATGCTCTGTAAGGCAAGAGGCTGATATTATAATAACCATGTGTTAAGGTAATTGTCTCCATGCAACTCACCATAAGAAAACATAAATGCTTTTAGTTTAAAAGAAAAAAATCACCTGCTAAACTTAATTATTCGATTTAAAAAAAATTAAATATCTATGCTTGCAAAGCCTGGCATCACTTGAACAGAACGAGAGAAAGATGGACAAAGAAAAAGTTATGATGTCACTAATACCTGGCAGGTGAGGCAGCTGCAGCTGTCCAGCTCTAATCAAACCAGGTAATGATGGCACTGCTCAGTTTGTCCAGTCCCAGACGGGGCCCAGAACAAGGTGAGTCCCGATTAGTCAGGAGCAGATACACAGCTCTTGGTAACACCAAGCAGACACAATTCATATTTCAACAGCGTGATTGTTTTCAGCTTGGACAGGATGGAGCTTATTCACCCTTAATCATGTCTGAAATATGTCCCCTGTTGGCATGCAAAGATTAAAATCTCTCCAAAGAGCGTTGTGCTTGTACTGTAGAGTGATTTTGCCCTTTGTTTTGCTTTTTAAGCGTAACGTTTAGAACTTTCTGATAATATTTTCCAATCACGCCATGACAAAAATCTCATCAACTGCTCCACAAGCCACTGACATCCGAAACTGTCCTTCAAGGCCAAAGGCGTCGAACTAGGCAACACATCTTAGGTTTTCAGCACATTTTTCTTCTCATATTGTAATGAGATACATACAAAATTGAACTGAGGTTATTATTATACCAAACACGTCTACAGGTGACAGCCTACGTGTATATCAACATCAGTTTAAAAATATTTCTCGTTTATCCGTGAGCTGACAAGGGCTGAGGCAGATAGGTCAAAGGCATATCTCATTGCAGAGGTAACGTCGATATGTTTAAGAGACCGGGATTGATTTTGTGCTGTATTGGAGGGATGTGAAACAAAGGCATGTCTGGCAATTACAATTTGGTAGAAATCGATTTTGTTGTGTAGAGAAAGGTACGGAAAATAGGGAAAAAAGGTCAAAAATATTTTTCCTGTTTTGTTTCAGTACACATATATGTCATATATACAAACATATGGGAATAGTGATTGGCGTACAAACATACACGATTCAATTCAAGATTCAAAGGTTTCAATCACTGTTACACTCGTGCTTCTATTGGCTAGCGCTCCAACACATTGTACGTGATAGGCTAAGGGGCGGGACAAGCTGTTGACCAATCACAACAGAGCCGGCCAGCTAACCAATCAGAGCAGACTGGGCTCTGGTTTCATACAGAGGGTGAAAAGATACAAATAAAGAGCTTTTTGAACATTAAAGCATGGAGACATGTCACAGTAGAGACACTAAATACTAATATGAACCTAAAAATGAGAATATGTACTCTTTAATAAACACGGTGACTTATTCAAGCATAAATCTTTAGAGGGTAATTTTAAGAAAAAGTCATAGACACTGTGTTTTGTCTTTGACTCTGCAACTAGTTAGCTCATGCTAGTAGCTTGTTGGATCCAAATGGCTTGTTGAGATCAACATCCAGTCACATTCAAGTATAATGATGCGGGAAAAAGAGAATTGTCGTATATGCTTTCAATGATTCCCCCCTGCATTGTCCGTACAAGCACAATATCATTGTGCAGATATGACTGCTCTCCAATTTCCAACGATTTTCCGTCAACACCGGTGCATCACAACGCCTTCCATTATCTCCTGAAACTCAAGATCTCGACCATAAATGACAATTTCGCAGATCAATACGGTAATTCATACAGGAATATACAAGGAGTTACAAATGGGGGTTACAGATGGGGTTGGGGGGGGTTGGTATGTGGGGAGAGATGTCACATGTTATCCCCAAGACACAGGATAAAAGCAGACATCAGAGGATCTGTCTGGCGGCTGTGAGTATCAGCAGGAAAATGGACAACTGGACACTTTTATCTGCAGGCTTTGATGTTGGTGAGGAGGCTGATGGAGGTTCAAGGACGACTGAAACACCATCGGAGAGAGAGAGGGGGGTGGGGCTGATGAATGGGATAGGTAGTGGGGGGTAAAGTGGCCACGGATGCAAGAGAAAAAAGGACGGGATAAAAGAGAAACGTAAGGAGTGAAAAAAAGGAAGAGACAGGTGCCTGAACAGCGACTGCTCTTTAAACATGTACTGTCTGATTCCATTACACTTCTATTACAGCTGTAGTTAATGGCTGGTGTCACAGTCTATTAACTGCATTCATCTTCGCCTCTGATATATAACAGGACATCAGCGTTGTACAAAGACAGATGACTGTGGCTCCAAACTCGTACCTTATTTCCATGCATGTGATGAGGTTGAGGACTCGCAGAAATGTAGGACATTCAGCAGAAACTCAGGGGAAACATATTCATACATGCTGTACAAAACAAACACGGTAACACAGACGTTTATCTTTCTGTCCACACTGCCACACTATCGTAGCACTGACAGGTGTGATACATGGGACTGGAGAGAGGTGGTTTTAATCTAAATGCGTCAGTATCTGTGGGATCAGAACACATGACTGTAAGCATATATTCCGCTCTGACAGACATTACATACACAGCAGGAAAGATATACTGTAGTACACGATGGATGCATACACACATGAATCTGCTCACAGCTCAATTCTGACTGTTGATTACATCGTTCTGAATGATTGATCTATTCAACATCGTAAGCTATTTTATATCGTGTGGAAAGGATGCAGAAAATAAGGGTTCAGTAGATATTAAAGGCTTATTTTAATGTATTATTATTCTAATGCTGGTCTGCCAAACCACAATTGCCTCCAATGTATAACATTTAATAACAAGAAATCCAGCAAGAACTGTAATAATCCACTCTACAATTACATTTAGAAAGATAGGGAGAATACCCACCAGTAGAATAATATGTCTAAATAAATCTCACATGATTATTATTCAGAAGATTTCCTACTCTAATGCAAAAAGGAGAAACCCTCTCTTCACAGACTGAGGAGGATAACTTTATGGGTATATTTTTGACAGCCTGAGTTATAGCGCAAATCCTTAGAGTATCTCTCCTGGGTTGAGGCAGTCTATACAGCAGGTGATGTTCCATACACACTGTGCCCACGCATCCCTATAATGCCAGTACTAACTCTCTGGAAAATCCCATGTGTACTTTGTTCAAGTTTGTTTGACAGTAACTATATCTCCCTACTGCAGACACTTTTTTGCTGTCATTTCTCCAACTCTAGGGCGTGTGTCGGAGTTTTTGCACACAGCACAACACCTGCCTTTATATACGTAGTATTTGGGGGACACTAATAATAAACATAAGCTTCCTCTTATTTATGATCAAGTGGGTTTCAGCATTGAGCATACCTTGTGAAGAGCAGATTTGTATGATGAATGCTAAATGGACTGCATATCCATTGCCTTTTTCCAGTCTTCGCCACCCTTCAAAGTACTTTTACATCAGTATACATACAAGTCAGCCATCAGCCAATCACGGACAATTATACAGAGACTGTGGGTGTTTTCTCAACTGTCGAGGAGGCTTGGCTTGGTAGAACATGTAACCTCCGAGTCAGTTACTTCAGAAGCGAGGCAAGAATCCTTCCTAGCCTCGGAAAACGAAGAATGGTGGAACAGGTGAGCGTCATATTGGCCGAGGCCCCGCCTTAAATGGAGCGCGATTTCCGCCAAAAGATTTGGAAATTGGTCCGTGTGCAAAGCATTGTGGGGATTTTAAGACCGCGGCGTCTACACATAGCAGCCTCGAAATTTCCCGCAACGAAGTACGCCGGCCTCGCTAGAATTCCAAGTATGCTGGACGTTGGAACAGTCCTTCGGCGGGACTCGATGACGTAGTATCCTTGAAATAGTGGCTCTGGAGCAGCCTTCCTCGACATTGAGAAACACCCAGAGGCTGCCATACAAGGTGTCAATGCTATCTGGAGCAATTTCGGGGTTCAACCAGACCTTTTTTTGAGCACAACCATCTGCCTTCTCAGTGGATCTAGAGTTTACTTTTTTTTTTTTTTTTATCCTAACAGAAACTATAGGAAACATTTGAGATAAAGTTGCTGCATGAGGCCTATACTTCAAATGTGTGGCATTTAATAGAGAAGTGATGGCACAAAATGAAGAAAATCCATAAATGTCTAAAGCCTCAATTAACTGCATAATAGAGCACTTTCATCACGTAGGGAACTTGTGAATCAGTGAACAAAGGAGTGATTCAGAACACAGGAACATTTCAACACGGAGTTGGAAAAAATAGGCATCTTTTTCCTTTTCAAACTGATGATAATATCGAATCTGAGTGCAGCAGCAGCAGAAGTGTGCACACATCTGTATTCGTATGAAACAAAGGCAAAGAGCTCCTTGCACATTTAGTTAATTTCATAAGGGGATTATGCATGGTCCCAGCAGTGCCTTCAAACGAGCCGCTCTGAGACGAGGCAGCTCTACTCCCTGCTGGCTCTCGCTCCCCAGCATTAACCTATTTAGGGCGGCTTTTAGGCCTCTCCCATCGCCCCTATACTCTTTCACAATTTATGATGCCCAATCAATACGGAGTGGAGCACCTAGATGAAAAATGGATCAGGGGAAAACCGCATCAAATAGAGGCCCCTCCCTTTTCCATGCAAGAGATAGCACTTTTCAAAATTAATATAACCTGATACACAACGAGGAGACTCCAGACTGCGCAATAACACGACAGAGCCTAGAGGCTAAAACCCTGTTAGAGCAGTTTTATTTTACCCTTCCTCTTTCCCCCCTGTCATCATCAAAAGCTAATTATGCTCAAAAACAATGAAATAACTCACAGGACTGCCGCCTGTACAGAGATTATTGTATCAGCCTTTCGGCAAAAGCACCTCACAAAAATGATATTGTCACTTACCTATTAATGAAGACAAGTTTGCAGGCACGCTTTGGTCCATTTTAATTTATATTAATTCTCTGTCAGCCCTCGTTATGGGCATTATTAAACTGCATCCGGAAGCAAAACAAGGCTTTTGACCCGAGCAGAAGATGAAATAAATCTCTCTTTATCATTTAGCGGCTGTGAGCAGGCAGAAAACCTTAACAAACAACCTGGCAGAGGGAACTATGTGAGGAGAATTTAGAGGAGCTAATAGAGTTTTGAATACATTTAAAAAGGGTCTATGCTAACTATGCAGATCCAAAGAACTGAGTAAAGTAGCACACAAAAGACAGCTTGTGTGGCTGTGCCATTGCACCAATAGCCTTATTATAGACCTCTTTTCTACAGGAGACATTTGACATGTCACATAGGAAAAAAAAGGTGTGGATAATCACATTTCCATGGTTTCATTATGAAGCAGCATGTTCATGAAGTGTCAGTCAGATGAGTCATGTAGCTCTCAGTCTCAACATGTCACATACAGTATATTAGCAAGATAACGTTTCCTCTGCTAATACAGTGAGCTAACCACGGCAGTTTCCGCTGCAAATATTCAAGTAACAATAACATATTTTGTGTGGACATTAGGGATGCTTTCCATTTTACATTAACGTTATATCTACTAGAAGTTGGAACTTAAAGGTCCCCTATTATACTGTTTTTCATCAATATATTACAGGTGTCAGATATATACAAAACATGTCTCTGAATTGTTTCAGCCCTGTTTCAAAAGTTACTTTAGATGAAAACAAGGAGCCCCTCCCCACGCCCCTCTGAGAGAGATTTGGTTACAAAGAACTCAATGGTGCTCTAGAGGAGATTCAGGTGATAAGGTGGGGGGGTTACCTTGGTTGCTGATTGGCTAATGGTTACTCAAGCCAAAACATCGTTATGACATCATTAAGTGGCCAAAATCTGATCAGCTCATTTTCAGACAGGTTTTTATAAAAATGTATCAGGACAAAAAGAGAGAGAATCTTTGTTCCTGAAACTTTCAGAGTCTCTTTACACAGAGGGGACACATGTTGATGTAGAAGAGACATGAAGAAGTGAATTTTGTATAATAGGTGACCTTTAAGAGCAGTAATGCAACCACCTGGGTTGTGACCATGACTGCTGAAACATCCTCTGCAATGGATTTGGTGGTTAAACCGTGGTGTTAGAATATATTCATACATAATTCATGTGTATCATTATATGATACTGTAATCGAAGTGTCAAGTCAGAGCCAACCACATTGCAGAGAAACCACAGGTCATGTTGAATTTTTAATAAATGATATACAATAACCTGCTGTTTTGCTCTTACTGAGCTGTCAAGATTTTCCTCTACGCCTCCTGCACTAAAGTAACAAAGGTGATCTATATAAAGAAAGCCTGATGACTAATATTATTGAAGAGAAGGTCATGGATAACGTCCACATCAGAAACTCTGCATCACAACACTGGATCTAATAGAATTAATGGGCAGTGATGAGCTAATGAGGCTGAAACTGCTCCATTCCAGTCAATTTAACCAAGCAGTCGGCCTTTTTGCATTGTGATCACGTACAGAAGCAAAACACACCTCATAGCTCTTCATGTACATTCTCCAATGCTCAAGGTTTCAGGTGTCCCTAACCAAGACAAACCATTTCCACGCTCAATCCTCCTGTGTTCACAGTTGTCTTTCTGGCAGCATATTGGTCGTTTTACCCTCCCTTCTCTCCACCCTCCAGTCATTCCAGGAAGACAGAACTATTGTTAAATGATCCATTCGTTCTCTGTGGCTCCGTTGGCTCGTCCGGAGCTTCTGGTCAATGGAGAGTTGCTAATCTGCCATGCTGTCTGTGTTTGTGGGGCTGTAACATCACTGGCTGAATGTTAATTGTATTCCCTACACAGCAGCACACCTACCAGTCTAACTGCTTGTCTGTCTGAACTGACAAACCACCTGTCTGAACACTTGACTGTCTAACGGCATCAATACTGTATTTACGAAATATCTGCCTGTGTCTGAAAACCTTGGCTATTTGAATTTCTGCAAAGCTGATTACCTGTCAAGGGGCAACAAGAGGAGTTCTGGCCACATTAAAAGACGTTATATTGGCCCCCAACATCACAGATCATGGCAACCCTGGGGATTTGCGATTCCACTCCGTTATTTTGAGTGTTGTGTTTTTATTTAGGTCTTAATGTAAAACATGTAAAAATGTGTCTTTGATTCTGTGTATATATATATACATATTTTCACACATATTTGATATATATTAGTTTTATATTCGGGATTGTGGGAAACGGTATTTCGATCTCTCTGTCTGTACACACAAACTGGAAGATTGACAATAAAGTTGACTTTAGAACCCAATTGACACATTTCAAGTTTTTAATAACTCTACCTTTGCAGGCTTGCAACGCTCTTGCAATCCTATCCGTAAGCCTAGTTTATACTCTATAAAATATATGGTCACAGACAACTGCGACACATTGTACTTCTGTTATACTGTCAGCTTTGAGAATGCGTTCCACATATGCGCAGTAGATCGCTACAATACCATTATGATGAAGTATCTGTGTGGGCTGTTTGTGTGGTCACAACATGTTGGCAGTACACAAACATAATCTTTATTCTGATTACAAATGTAGTAATCACTGATGCGTAAAGTATAACATTGGCTAGCTTTACAGTGTGTTATTTGTCCTTTACATTCTCTTTGAAAGTTGTCTTAATTACTTTTCAATCAACCAAACTGCAGACATGAAACAGTTTGGCAGAACTAAGTGTGTCAGGTGGGTCTTTGCAAATCAGCTACTTGTCCTTCAAACCCAAAGTTAATAACAACTTTACTGCAGCCATTACAGGACATTAAAGGTGAAACCTGAGTGCGGCTGTGAAAATCAGGGCAGGGGAGACCGGCCTCAGCTAGCACCGAAAATGGATCTCTCGCCAGGGAAAAAATTGCATGTGGTGCATTATTATTATTATTATTTGATTAGGTGAAAAATGCTTTGTAAAGCATTTATTGCAGTGAGAGGCCAAAGCATATGAATTTCTCACTGGGATAATGTGCAGCAGAGCTCCTTCCTCTGCATGTTGTCTCTATAAATATTCAGATCCACGGTCAAGGGGTCATGTTGGGCGAGAGGAAAGCAGTGGTTATTCAAACTGCGTTTTGCTGGAGTGCTGCAAAAGGTTGATACGGGTCATGTTGACTGAGTGACCCTTCAGCTTGCCTCTTTTCTTCTGTACATAATATTTAAAAGTATCCTCTATTTTACTTTCTTTACTTTCTAAACCTTGCATCCCTTCACTTTTTCTATATCGGTCCCAATTTGCTTCCTGTCTTCCTTTCTTACCTCTAGGGGTAACATCCAATCACAGAAGAATCCTTTTGAGACACAAGATTCCTATCTTCTTAGATAACAATTTACAAAAAGAAAATGTGATTCTTCGTAACGTTTCCACAGAAGAACCTAGATATTTGTATTGACAGTAATCTACACCAATTCAAAGTTGGGTCAAGCATTTGTTGAAAATATATTATTGTTATTATTAATGTTATTTTGTGTGCAGTTTATTTAAAATATCAAGAAAATAGGATAGTGCAATTGGAAAGTGTCTGATAAATTAAAAGCTAGTTGGCCTTGGCAATTTTATTATGCAACAGGCGTTATTTGTATTGCTTGTAGAATGTGACCTTGTTATTTTTTAAGTCAGATAAATACAAAAACATATAAAAATGTAGGGTTATGAAACTATTTAATGAACAAATAATATTTGAATTTACTTAACTCTAGTTCCCTGTTTGCAAAAAAAAAAAAAAAGCTTTACACTGTGTTTTGTACCTCCAGAGCTTTGGAAAAAACCTTCAACTGATATCAAAAGCTTTTAGGTCACTTATTCAGAACATGATTCACAATTTGGTTTCTTAGAATCTGCTCCTTGTTGAATATCCGTCCTTTCATTCCTCCCTACCTCTGTCCTTTGTCCCTCCCTCACTCTGCTTTTTTTTCCTTTCCATTTCGTCTAACTCCCACCTGAAAGCCGGTTCAATTAGCCATCTGCTCGCCTGGCCCCAGCAGTGTGACCGGCCACTCTGATGGTGTGACCCCGGGGATCAGGTCAGGTGAGTGGGCTGCAATCAGACCCTTTGATTACTCCCTTAACCACGGCACAGCAACACTTTACCACGGGGTTACCACTGCACCTATTAACCTGTTAGTGTGCACAACCACCGGCGAGGAAATTGGATGCTGCTGAAGGAAGGATTCGATGTGGTGTTTTCTAATGGAAATCATGTCATGTGCGCCCTTCAGGTGCAGCAAAAATAAGATCTAGAGGTGGTGTGTGTGGTTACAGACATCAAAGTAATCAGCAGCATCGAGATTACCTTCTTTCTCTCTCAGAGCCTCACACTTAATTGTCTGTTACCTGAGACTGTTTTTTGTTATCCAAACTCATTGGATCAAGGTCTCTTTTCACTGCAACATAATGGGAAACACTTGGCAATATCTCAAACAGGAATCAGTGTACCTCAGTGTTTACTTCCTTGTGATAACAGGGCCAACAAGAACAGCAATTAGCTGGAAGACCCCCTGATTATGCTTTTAATTGTTTTTGTTCACTGCAATCTTTACCTTTGCATGTTTTTTCTCCATTAAGGGGATTATTTGAATGCTCTCAGCTAATTATAATATTATAGATAAGACCAACGTTCCCTAATGGCTTTGTGATGATAGTGCAAGCAATATTACAGTCAGGAAAGCTACATGTCAGCTGATTTTATACAATAAGCTTACATGGTTCTAAAGAGAGATTTTATAGCCAACTGTGTAAAATATTCCTCAGAGTTAAAGAGAGCTCACATTAGGCCATTAAGCCAAATGTAATGTAAATGAATGCATTTGAGAAAGACAAAACAAAAAGACTTGCGATGCCATTTTCCTGCCATAATGCTGGGATTTATGGGGCTACTGTGGACCATTTCAGCTCTACTTTGGAGTCAATTACACTAGGCTGCACTCCAATGGGATAAATGAGTCTACAGAGGGAAAGGATGTCAGTGGAGGAGCTGATGAAAGGAGGGTAAGATCTCATGGTTGCAACACAGACCTTCTTTTGATCAGTGCAGTGTGAGATTTCACTGAAAACCTTTGAATCTGTCCCGAAAAAAAGAAATCCTGCCTCTACACCAGGGGTGTCAAACTCAAATACACAGTGGGCCGGACTGGTTCAATTTGTATTGCAAAACGTATTGCACATATTAAACCTGGGACTAACAAAGCTTAAAGTCCCAGTCACACTGTCCCGAAATTGACACCCGATGGACATACGATAAATGAAATGTTCAAATTCGGCTGTGATCGTAGCAACATCGGGCCATTCGTGAGGGCATCTAAGCCATCGTATGACCGCCGGGGGAGTTTCTCAGGCTCCGGCAGCAACTTCGTGAGCGGCAACTTCGTAAGGCACTCGTGAGGGCATCTTGTCAAATCGTGTCATCTTCGTGTTATCATCGGTGCATTCACCCTCACTCTGATCGGGGCGAATGCCCGATGGCACCGATGATAACAAGATGCCCTCACGATGCCCTCACGATGGCCTTACGAAGGGCAAAATGGACACACGAATTCAACACGAAAATGAACCTTCGGCAATTTTTTGGCATGCCAAAGATTTTGCCACCGCTCACGAAGTTGCTGCCAGAGCCTGAGAAACTCCACCAGCGATCATACGATGGCTTAAGATGCCCTCACGAATGGCCCGATGTTGCTACGATCACAGCCGAATTTGAACATTTCCTTTATCGTGTGTCCATCGGGTTGTTTTATTGCACAACAAAATCATGTAAACATATTATGTAAATAACCCAATTTGTGTTCTGTGAAACTAAAAAGGATATAATATATTATTTTGAAGGCGAGTTGACAGAAAGTTGTTGTTGCTATGGAAACAACATGACGGAGAAAACTTAATATCTTCTACATATAAAGACGGATAAAGTAAAGAACAAAGTCTGAAAATATCAGTACTGTATCATAATACTTTAACATAATTGTTTGTGTGTGGTTCGGGGCCATCTTCGTGCGAAATTCACAATTCCATATTCGTGTGTCCATCGGGTGTCAATTTCGGAACAGTGTGACAGGGGCTTAAATGATTGCCTATAAAAACAACATTAAATAATCAGTTGCATTAATTTATTATGGCTCTATCTGCAGCTTTTCCCGAATCATTTCTTATGATTACATTTTTCCACAGGCAAAAAAATATATATATTTCACTCAAAGAACAAACCAAACATGCCCTGTTGTCGTGAGAGAAAAAGTGCAGAAGGAAACATCCATGGAAACTCAGTGTGCTGCTCTGTGATGCTAGTTCAAGCCAGATACGTGGCATCTCATCTTGGGTGCAGGTTCATCAATGTTTGGGCTCAGGCTCTGAGCTGAGGAGACCCTCAGAGTGAAGGTGTGCGTGCAATATACTGGCGAGCCAGATCTAACTGTAATTAGAAATTATCCTGCGGGCCGAAATTAAATCCACCAAGGGCCTGATTTGGCCCCCGGGCCTTAAGTTTGACACATGTGCTCTACACTATTCTTTAAGGTGATGCAAGAAATAAAGTGTTGTGTCTCGTCAAATGTCTTGGTTGTGTTCTGTCATTTCCTGTTTTATTTTGTACTTACCTCTTGTCTTTCATGTCAGGCCCTGTTTCTTCTTCCCCCTGTGTGTTTTCCCGCCTTCATCAGTGTCTGCCCCGCCCCTGATTGTTTCCACCTGTCCCCACTCACCTCATTTTTAAATAGTCCTGTCTCTCCCCTGTCCTGTGTCAGTTCGTCTTGTTTGTTTCCCCGAATGGTCGTGCCAAGCCTCAGCTCAGAAAGGATTGCTTTCACTCGTGTCAGCTTTTGTTGTTTTGTTAAATGTTGTAGGTTTAAGTTTCTTTCTTAAGTTCTCTTTTTGTTACGCATAGTTTTTCCTCCTTGTGAGCGCTTTTTGTTAATTCCAGTACCTATTCTGTTAAAAGAAATTTCCTGATCTTTGAAATTAAAGATACTTTTTTTACATTTAAGACTTTGTCTCTGAGTCGTGCATTTGGGTCCATCCGTTTGTGTCGAAGTCCTGACATATAGATGCAAATGGAGTTTAAACGAATGGTGTTTCACAGGAACTATAGTGGTTGTTCGGAGTATTTATAGGAAGAACTGGAACGTTTTATGAGCAGCGATAACCGGATTGACGGAAAAGTTAATAAAAGTATTACATTCGAGAATTCAGATGGCAACTTTGACAAACTAGCAAAGAGTGAGTGGAAAAGGGCTGATTAAATATACTCAGGACTGAAGCCACCGTGGGCGTGTAAGGTCAAGTTTTAGGGCTGATGAGGAATGGAAGTGGTGATGGGGAAAGGAGGGAGAGTCTGAGGACGTCTGGTGATTGGACGGGAAATGGCAATGATTGGAGTTGGAGAATGTGTCAGATGGAAAGGCCGTGACAAAGTGACAAACTACATCAAATGTAAACAGTATACAGTTAAAGGATAGTGATTGAGGAGTTTGATAGAACTGGGTTTTCATCAGGCTGATTTGGTGTAAAGTGAAGGTGGTACAAAGCATTATGGGAATGTTCCTCTACTTGAATTCAGACCATTCTTTTTAGAAGTTGGACTTTGGGTAAAACAGGCTTATTTGCTGGCTTACAGAAAGATAAGATTCATACCACTCGTGTTTTTACAGTTAATTTGAATATAGCTTATCTAAGAGACTGGAAACAGCTATAATATATATCTGTAGACGTAGAAAGGCCCTGAAGCTCACTAGTTTATATATTTTTGTTTGATTAATACAAACACATAGCAAAGAATATAAAAAAGAATGTGCTGCTGTTTAATGACGGGAGATATCCCTGACCATTTTTTGGCAGTTACTTCCAGGAAGTCAAATCACAGATAATAAACATGTGAAACTGTGGAAATTGTGGTTGAGTTTTTGTACAGATTAAACCAACAAGATTCAAGTCATTCAGTTTAAAGCTTCAGAGGTGCTGGTAGGTACATTGTGTTATCTTCAAATCCAGCAAGCTCTTGTCCTTATGCTAAGCTAACCTAAGCTAGGTTGCAGCTGGTGGTAGGGTTGCCAACCGTCCCGTATTAGCCGGGACGTCCCGTATTTGAGCCAAAAGGGGCGTGTCCCGTACGGGACATTGTTTGTCGCGGACTCCCGTGTAAAGGGAAAAATAAAAAATATGTTTCTGTTTGCGCGCAATGCAGTGTGTCTGGCTGCGTGCCTGTGTGTTTGTGTGCTGTATGAGAAGGGCACTAGGACCGCTCAGTTGACAGGGCAGGCACAATGCTCGCACGTGTGTGTGAGATTTTCTCCGGTGGGCCGCGGGCGCAGCATCATTGTTTGTGTGGCATGTCAGCCTGTTCAGTCGTGTGGGGAAATGAGCGCTGCCGGTGGAGGAGGTGATAATGAAAGAGGAGAAGAGAGAGAGGATGTGGTTCTGGGCCCTGTCCCTTCTAAAAAGAAAAGACTTGTGTCTTACAACAAACAGTGGAAGAAAAACACAGTTGGGTAAAGCCTGTGAGTGGAGATCTGTCTCGGGTCTTCTCTCTCTGTGTGTCTGTCTGTCTGTCTGTCTGTCTGTCTGTCTGTCTGTGTGTGTGTGTGTGTGTGTGTGTGTGTGTGGTGTGTGTGTGTGTGTGTGTGTGTGTGTGTGTGTGTGTGTGTGTGTGTGTGTGTGTGTGTGTGTGTGTGTGTGTGTGTGTGTGTGTGTGTGTGAAAAAAATTGTTGGTTGAAGGATAACATTAAGTCTAATAATGAACCGTGCATGTTCACATACCATTTTTCAAATATTTATTTTTTAACATTTTGGACAAAATAGCCAATTGTACATCGAGGTGCCCAGATGTCCCTATAGTGCCCACCTATCCGATTTGAACATGCTGATATACAATGTGATGTAGTAGCCTAATGCAGGTGTAAGATCATTGTGTTATAGGTATGCATAGTTTTCTATGCATTTTGGGGGGTTTGACCCCTCGAACCCTAGGGGGCTGGCTCCCCCAAAATAATTAAATAACATAACCCTAACCTAACCCTAAAACTGAAATAAAGTAACAAAAAAAAGTAACTAAATCCGCCAGAAACCCGAAAATCTTCGCGCATGCGCGCGGGGGACACATGCATGTGTCCCGTTTTTCCATTTCTGGAAGTTGGCAACCCTAGCTGGTGGTAGCATCAAACTTAGTGCTATCAATCTTCTCATCAAGCCAAACTCTCTGCATAAAGTGAATGAAGAAGTGTTTTTCCCTGAATTTCAAACTTTTCTTTTAAAAAATCTGTCTGTAACAAGCCTCTTTAACTTTAAGATCTGCATGACAAGTGCATAAGTCACCCCAAGCTCTAAGGTCACATCCAAGTGAACTTCAACACTTCTTGAACACAACTCGGAAAGAGAGCTCTGTGTACGTCTGACCTCTAACCTTCCACATACACACAAAGTAAAGATCAAGCCAGTGCACTCTGCGTCCTTAACACACCCTCATACATATGCTATCTTGGAGGGTCCCACTTATTAAGTCCCAGCATCTTGAATTATATATTGGTATATCATTCAGAGCGACTCTATCCACTGTGTGCATGTCATGAATCCATAAGTGTCTCTAATTTTGGATGGAGAAAGGAGAGCGGCAGCAAGGTGACCCCGCCTGTGTTCTTAATCATCTTGTGGTCCGGATGAGGTTAAGAATGGAAATTGGTTTGGCTCTGTAGTGAATCTATTATCACATCTCCTCACCCTGCCTTTCTTTATTTCTCATCTCTGTTAGACACTATTTTACATCTCCGTCTCCTCTTTGTCATTCACTCTTTTCTCCTCGCACTACACTTTCTCTCTTTTTCTCTGTGATGTAAAAACTACCTCAGCATATAGATAATGGGATTTATTCAAATAGCCCTCCTTAAAGCGAAGGACATTCTCTGACATCTGCCGTTATTATATTGAATTATGTAAGTGTCTGCATTATTCCCCTTCTCGCTTGCTGATCAAGAATAAGACTCTTTCTGTATTTTTCTACAGAGTTATCTTTGTTAATTATCTTTCACTGTTGGCAACATGCTGCGACTTCGTAAAAATACTTCTATTCTCCATCCATTCACATGACTGAGAGGCTTTTCACACACAGCATGAGGTTTATTTTCACTACAAACACTTGTTGGTTCATTAGGATCCGGTCGGAGTGACTGTGGCTCGTTGATCTGATTAAACCATTGCGTCTAATTAGCTGCTGTATCACGGCTCAGCTCGCAGCAGCTGTAGCATCAGAAAGATGGAGGATAAACAGTGGGCATTAAAATTCCTCCACTCTGTCTGCCACCTGAGCAGCGGCTGTTACTACGCGCCTATAGCAGTGTGTGCACACATCCAGTGCGACAATACATGTGTAATTGTGTTTTATAATCACCAATAATCCCTGCTATTGATGATCGATAAGGGTTCATTCCAAGTTTATCGTACTTATCAATTAATCCACTTTCCATGTTGAGTTAACACTAGACAAAGAAAACAAAAAGCCAATAAACCAGTGCAATCAAGCACATGCAATTAATTAAAACATTTGAGGGGAATCAGAAGAATGCAGAAGGAACTATGTTAATTTGTTCAAACTAATTAAGACTTAATAATTAGCCAAACAAAGCAGCTAATTTAACTAAATCTGAGGTATTTGGTGTTGTTAGGTCCCATAATGTAAACAGTGAGAAAAAGCAGGTCTATATGCTATATTTGAAAACATATAATACACAGTCCATTTTCAGAAACTGCATTCGAAACAAGCCATCAGATAACAACTATACATATACGGGTTTATTGTGCTGTTACAGCGCCGTTAAAGCCATTCCTCGGGTGCAATGATGGTGCAAAAACGCCGTCAACGCAGATACAGATGACCGGGAAACACTGACAAATTGGAGCATCAAAATAAATCTTTCTCGGATGTTTAACCACAATCCATCAAACAGCTAAGCCAATCAAAGCAGAATGAGAACAGAGCCATGCGTTTCAGACAGTGAGTAAATCGAGGTATATTCAGGCAGGCAGTATGAGAACGATGGGGTTTTGAACATTAAGTGATATCTCCATTGGATTATTGCAGAAAATACGCTCTCACCCCCGCTAAGCTAAAGGCAGACTGTGTCGTTGTGAAGACGTTTAGTAGTTTATTTAGTCACTTGTTAGCAACTGCCGTTTTTTATTACACATAGAAGCTTTGGGCATTGGAAATTGTTGTGTTTACTGACGTATTTTATGTGAAAATCTTTACTGCTTGTGTAAAGCGCAGATGTTATTTCAGGCGTCAAAACAAAAAATGCTAACTTCGAGACAAGGGAACCAGAAGTTGTAAAATGTTAATTTATTTCCGTGTTTTAGGACTCATTCCTGCACCACTCTATAATGAACCTGAACATAAGCATGAGATGTCCCCTATCACATGGGTGTGCACTTTCATTATACTGACAAGAAACAACAGATTGAGGGCTAAAATGATCTATTGTTTTCATGTTTGACTCACCAGATTCATTTTCTACCGTCTCGAAAAAGTCAAAGAATAGTGAGAAATAGCCATGACAACTTTCCCAGAGCCCAAGGTGACACAGCCAAACTGAAAGAGACAGAGGATAAAGATCCTGGACGTTTGTTTGGCTTGTTTGTGCAGAGCCAATTGCATCTGTAAGGGGAAGGGAACAGCCCTGTCAAAATAGATGTTGTCACTTTGAGAACACGCACACAACTCAAACGACAAAGGTATTTTCACTTTCCTGAGAAGTTTGTTTCCCCACAACATCAGAGGCGCCTTCTCTACAAGGACTTATTTATCGACTTGATGTTCACCTAAGAGGACGTTTGAGAGTCCGAGTCTATCCAGAGCACGGAGAGAAGTAGCAGGGCTGGAAGAGAAGGGAGTGCAGAGAAATGTTCAGTGTCAAGTGAAGAGCCAGAGACAACATTAACCTTTCCTTGCCTTAGGAAACAAGTTCTGCAAGGTCACCGAGGTTACGTTACCGAATGTAAATGTAGTCAAAACTGTGGGTGTTGTTTTCCTTGGTGTAATATTCATGTTTGGATTTTAATATGGCTCTTAAGGGCTCGTGGGCAGTGAGCTCATCATAAAAAATCTGCTGAAATGGTTCATTTTACAGCCATTTATTCAACAAAATGTCAACTTTTCAAATGCAGATATGTAATGGTATTTGACCGTAAAGTAAAACAGAAGCAATACTGACACACAACATATATATGCTGCATTAAAATGTGGAGGTATGAAATGTGTTTAGGAGAACAAATAATTTAAACATCCCCGCACAATCTCCTAAGAACGAGATTTCTGGCTTCAAGTCTACAAGTTGTGACATGTTTGTGGATAGTTTATAGAAATATAAAAGGCAATGGGCGTTTTCATTGGATAGTAAGGTAATAGATTGTAATATTAGTCGTATAAAGTTCAACTTCTTTGAGGAAAATGTATTTCAGCCTTCGCTATTTCCTTTTTAGGTATGCCTTTCAATGTCCTGCATTACGTCCCCTGCTCAGCTTGGTAGCATCACTGTGATAACTGAAACACAAATGCAGAAACACAGTGACCTTTTTCTAATCCGATTATGTTGATAAAACATGCTTCTCTCAGTTATCTAAGATGTTGCCATATGTTCCCACTGTGAGCAACGTGATCAACAAGTCACCAGAGGCCCATCCATTTCCTACAGAGCTCAGTGAGCAGGAAACTCAGCCAACCAGAAGACAGACAACAGACTGGTGGGCCAAAAATAGTTGGCCACAACGAGGGGAGCGACTCAAGAAAATGAATGATAAAAACAGATGATGAAAGTATGGCTGAACTTATAATTGTGCTTTTAAAATTCCCATATTATTATGTTTCTCATCAATATATTATAGGTCTCAGATGTATACAAAACATGTCTCTGAAGTGTTTGGCTCCAAACACCGAACAGATCATTGCAGCATTACCCATAATCCCCTCTGTTTCAGCCCTGTTTCAAAAGTGCTGATTCTCTGTCTGTTACTTTAGATGAAAATAAGGAGCCCCTCCCCACGCCCCTCTGAGAGACATTTGGTTACAAAGAACACAATGGTGCTCTAGGAGGAGATTCAGGTGATAAGGTGGGGGGGGGGGGTTACCTTGGTTGCTGATTGGCTAATGGTTACACAAGACAAAACATCGTTATGACATCATAAAGTGGCCAAAATCTGATCAGCTCATTTTCAGACAGGTTTTTATAGAAATGGATCAAAAAGAGAGAGAATCTTTGTTCCTGAAACTTTCAGAATCTCTTTACACAGAGGGGACACATGTTGATGTAGAAGAGACATGAAGAAGAGGGGACACATGTTGATGTAGAAGAGACATGAAGAAGAGGGGACACATGTTGATGTAGAAGAGACATGAAGAAGAGGGGACACATGTTGATGTAGAAGAGACATGAAGAAGAGGGGACACATGCTGATGTAGAAGAGACATGAAGAAGAGGGGACACATGTTGATGTAGAAGAGACATGAAGAAGAGGGGACACATGTTGATGTAGAAGAGACATGAAGAAGAGGGGACACATGTTGATGTAGAAGAGACATGAAGAAGAGGGGACACATGTTGATGTAGAAGAGACATGAAGAAGAGGGGACACATGCTGATGTAGAAGAGACATGAAGAAGAGGGGACACATGTTGATGTAGAAGAGACATGAAGAAGAGGGGACACATGTTGATGTAGAAGAGACATGAAGAAGAGGGGACACATGTTGATGTAGAAGAGACATGAAGAAGAGGGGGACACATGTTGATGTAGAAGAGACATGAAGAAGAGGGGACACATGTTGATGTAGAAGAGACATGAAGAAGAGGGGACACATGTTGATGTAGAAGAGACATGAAGAAGAGGGGACACATGTTGATGTAGAAGAGACATGAAGAAGAGGGGACACATGTTGATGTAGAAGAGACATGAAGAAGAGGGGACACATGCTGATGTAGAAGAGACATGAAGAAGTGGATTTTGCATAATAGGTGATAGGGGTGTAACGGTATCCGTATTCGTCCCGTACCGTCATGGTTCGGACGTCACGGTTCGGCCCGCGCAGTCACACGACGAATACACCTGTTTGCCAGCCGCCCTTAAACAACAAATGAAGAACAAGAAGAAACACAACAACAAAATGAACAAAATACAAGAATTAGAAAAGTTAGTTTGGCGATTTCAGATAACACACAGGAGCTAGAACCCACCTGCTTCTTTTAAATCAGCTGTGTGGGAACATTTCGGGTTCCCTGTGGACTACAATAACGATGGAGTGCGAGTGGTGGATCGGACGAGGACGGTGTGTCGGCGTTGTTCGATAGCGGTGCGGTATGCTAATGGTAACACACGCCAAACATGCTAAATCATATCAGAAGGCATCACCCAGATTTGCCAATCACCGGAGCCCGGCAAAAGACAACAGCAGTTCAACAGCTGATCCCCGCTGTTTTTAAGAAGCCAAGAGACATGAGAGCCGAGAGACCAAAGTAAATAACGGAAGCTTTTGGTATATGTTTTCCAACGACTTTGCACTCTGGAAACACTTTCTTATTATTTATGATGTAATATTTTCAAGACATTCTTTTTAGTTTTATAGCTTGATTTTAACTGTTTAATACAGTTAATTATTCAAAATGTCAGAGTTCCTTATTTTTAAACTGAAACTTGCACTACTGTTCAAAAATAAATAACAACAAACCTGGAATTATGCATTTGGGACTTTTTTTTGCTTTTTCTTGTTGTACCGAACCTTGACCCCCAAACCGAGGTATGAACCGAACCGTGACTTCTGTGAACCGTTACACCCCTAATAGGTGACCTTTAAAGTTGAAAAGGTTTCATAAATAATTACAAAAAGACTTCATTTAGGATGTTTATAATTTCTCATGTTCGTGTGTGATGCTACATCATGACTTATTCTCCAATAAAAAAACCTCCATCAATGTTCATGCACTATTTGTCTCATGTTGGTGACATTATGAACTTTAGGGTTAATGAAGCACCAAGAAGCGAATACAATCCAATCATAAAGAAGTTCAAAGTAAGTCACGATGTGTTATTCCACACTAATTCCTATATTTACATGTATATTAACAATTGGTAAATAACTATGGATATGTAAAGTGACCAGAGAATTATCAGACGAGTTTGCAGGGCAACCTTTTTTTAAATGTAGGATTTTTCAGCTTATTGTTTTAGTTTTCACTAACTTCTCATTCACTCTAGCGCAGTCATCGGGGTTGTTTCCGGCTGATATACAAGTTGTTTTTTAAACCTACTGTTAGCTACCTGGCTAGCACCAAACAGCAGGCTGTGTTCATCAGCAAGCGGAGCATGAAGCAGCTAAAGAGCCACATATTTCTCTCAGGAACTGGTGGTGACCAAAACAGAGCAAAAAGGAAAGAGTATAGTAGTACATTGAAAACATTTCCACCTGAAAGCATGCAGAGGTTGATTAAAGCCATGTAATACCTTCCACTGTGATACAAAAAAACAGCTGAGGGGGGCTGATGTTTACACATTAAATTAAGCCTTGAAAGAAAGAAAAGCGGTAATAAATACATGATTTGTCCAAAACCTTGTGGCTGTGGATAACATAATAAACAACTTACCATTTACACATTTCATCACAACACATTAGAGGAGTGTGAACGCACAGTGAGAAAGGATCACAATTAACTCATTCATCTCCAAACTACATTATGAATGCCTCATTAGTGTTTTCTCTGCCTCGAGGGGATAATTAAGCTCATTATGCTAGCTTGTTAGCATGGTAGCTATCACACCCTGCCAAAAATAGCCATGGTTTGAAGAGAAAACATGGGGTCTGAAAATGCAAACAGATGCTACCAGAAAGGCACCCCACACTAAACATCAGTTTCACACAATGTACTTGATTTCCTAGTCCTCCTGCAATCGAATGAGCTTGAGTCACTGAGAAGATATCAATAACAGGAAATAACATGATTCACTGCACTGTAATTAGAGATGAAAAGAGAAGATTTGCTCTTTGACATGGGTCACCCACGGAGAAACATAAATGCTATCTAAATGTCATCACGCGTACTGTAGCTGCAGAGCCTCGTGTGTGCAGAGTGAATTCATTATTTTTCATTTATTTTCATCTGCGCCATTATAACTCTGTCAAAGGGACGTGACGCGAAGAGAAATTGCAAAGTTAAAAGTCACAGCCGAAGGAAAGTATTCGATTTATGTTCTCCGGAGTTCAGTATTCATTTGTTTTAGCAGATTTCTATAATCATCAAATGGGAGAACCGTTTTATTTTTTACATTTGACCAACTTCATTTAAAAACAGCTGCTTTATCTCTCCTCTTCGGACATGGTGGCTGAAGCTATCAGAGCGCAGATCAGTAATTACTGCAGGTTGTCAACAATTTCTCACAGAGGATGACCCGTGGGCTCCGGCACAGAAGCAGGACGTGATTACACAGACACACACTTACGACTTACCCATGAAAGTACGGACACAAATGTACCGCTTGACACACAAAGTCACACACAAGTGTCAGTGTGACGTACATCACCTCTGTGTCCTTCGTGATAACGCTGAGTGCCTCCAGGAAGATTTGTATGGCTATTTTAGAGACACACACACACACACACGCGCACACACACACACACACACACACACACACACACACACACACACACACACACACACACACACACACACACACACACTGTCATTAATTCACTTACTCGCTTGTAGAGTGGCCAGCAAATTAGTTTCTATAAATAAGTTTTCTTTTTGCAGGCAAACAAACCTCTCACTTCTTGTCGCTACGCAACATTAGCATAACAAATGATTACACAAACTATGTTTTGACCATTGATATTAATTTACAGACTCATATTTATTGAGTGCAACATTAACAAGTTTAGTTTTCACCACAAGAAACCAGGCGAGATTATTCTTGTTGACAACAGTTGTCTGAAGCTCATCAAAATAATTCTGTTAGGGATGTTAAATAACAATCCATCAAACCGCTAAGGTCGTGTTGGAAGTCATTTCCTGTGCGGTTTAGACCTCTCGGCACACACAGACCCTCCGTGGCCATACTGTTAAATGTGATTTATGAAAAGTGACAACAGCATCAGTGTTTTTAATTATTAATAGGTACGAGTCCATGGGAGTCATCTCTCAATCCTCCCACAAAGGTAATGGGGTTATTTGTTGTGGCGCGGCCCTTACACTTTGATTCATTTGACAACCGTCCCTTGTGTCAAGTGGAACAGCAACGGCAGGTAGATAAGAAGGCTATTCCCGGTGATACGCTGACATTGACCCACCGTACTGGAAAGTACATGTTCTCACACACAAACACGAGCTGCACACACACATTTAATCTTCCAGCAAGTCCTCTTATTGAGATACCGACACTATTACAGGAGATGAAGGGTGACCCCATTTTAAATTGCACCTCCGTTTGACTGAATGAAAGGTTAAATGGAAAGGTTAAGTGATCCCACTCACACTGTAATATCCTTTCATAAAACCGAATGTCAACACTCTTCATATTTCATGTTTACTTAGAGTTTAAGTGTGAATGCATCCTAACGTGGAGACACACTGTGTTATCATTCAAGGCATCTGTCACGCTGCACAGGTTGTAGCTAAGACGCAGCGTTTCAGTCTGTGCTAATTACAAGCATGCTGTGAAGGTGCACTGTACTTCTCACTTCCTCGTGCAGGACTGCAGGAGCCCAGAACAAATTAGTCTAATAGCTGGAAAGCGCCTTCTAAGCAGTGGCAGAGGTCAACACGCTGGAAACACGCTCTGCTACGCTGGAAAAGGACAAAGCTGAATATGGCTCATGTCATTGACTGTGAACGTCCCTGAAAGGTGTTTCTGAACAGTGGGAGAAAGCAGAATGAGAGGCTGATCAGGATACTATCAAAGTGGCATGGAAATCTAATTTTGAAGGCAAGATTAAACGAAGAAGCACTGAGTTCACAGGTATCATTGCTAGTCCTTCAATACAGTCTTGAAAAACACATTTGCCATTTGAAAGAAAAAAGGTTAGCACAACATTACGTTCTATTTTGACACCTCAAAGGACAACTGATGGGTACCACTAATAAGACTACCCTTATAAAGGATTCATAAAGGGTTTATAATTAGGTTATGAATTAGGTTGTAAACACTTTAAGAACCATTTATAAACCAGTTCTATCATAGTTTTCATACATCAACACAGGCTCACTGTTTGGCAAGATGACTAAGACTTATATTGGCTACTTAGCGAGAATCAACTCGGTGAAGAACAGACACCAAGGATGCTGGCTGATGAAGAAGACGAAGTAAGCTAGGTAGCCAATAGAAGGCTTAGCAGTACAGATACATGTGGGCTCACTATTTAGCAAGCAACCGGTCACAGTTGCCCTGTTTATCTCATGTCTTATAAAAGCTTAATGATTTATAAAGTGTTCAATTAATGAATGGATTACAAACTATTCGTAAACCCTTTTATAAGGGTAGTCTTATTGTAAAGTGGTACCGACAACTGTTATAAGCAGATGTTATGTAGCTAGCTAGTTAAGCTAACGTGTGTCTGCTGGAAACTATGTCTTTGGCTTACTTTTTATTACTTAAAAGAAAATGATCCTGTTAAAGATGTCGGAAATCTGCACCTAATGGCTACTATTTACATGGTTTTGCTCTATGTGAGGCTCGAGCTACATGTCCCAGACACAAAGTCATTATCATGCCAGCTTACCTAATGTAGAACACATGGAAATGAAGGAAAACAATGCAAAATCGCTTCTTAAATCCCACCTCTTCTCCTTAGTGTATTAACATATTTTAGAGCGTTGCTTTTAAATTGTCTATTGTTTTTACTTATGGTGTGTGAGCTGAGCTGAGTTACTTTTTGTATGTTTTGTTTTGTTTATTTGCCTGTACAGCACTTTGGTGTGGAGGTTTAAAGTGCTCTATAAATAAATCTGTATTGTAAAACAAACAATATTTTTGTCCCCTTTTAACATTAGAAATGAAAACTCTTTTAGAATAAAAACTAATGTTCATCAACTACAGACAGTTGAGAGCTAGCCAGATATTATAATTGACAGTTAGCATTAGAGCAGGAAAATAATCCACTACTTTTGGCCTTGTGTATTTGGTTTAAGAAAGGCTAAAACAATCTAAAAAGAAGAGACCACCCAAGTCCTTTAATCTCAAGTATCAATGTGCTATTCTGAAATTGCAGGTTTAGCTGAGAGTCAATTGAAAATTCCCTTTCGTAAGCAGGTAGCTAAACTTCAGCATACACACTATAACTAACCAATTTATTTTTTAATATTCCTTCAATTTAGCTTTCCTTATCCATCTTGATAAGTACCGGAATATCATTTCAGTTTAGGAAATCTCATTACCAGCGTGTATTACCACATGCTGCACAAACAGAGTCAACCTGGAAATCCATCTCTGCCTGTTTAAGACCACGCCGCTATCTATTTGTTTATCCCTCAGAATGCATCAGCAAGCCAAATTAAAACGCATATCGTTGTGCTCCAGGCTTCCCAATATTACTTCCAATCAGGGAGAACAATTATTCAGCGATCTGTTATATTAGAGATCGGTGAGGAGGAGGAAGCATTACCAGCATTCAAGGGTGCAGGAGAAGATTAAATATATATAAAGTTATTTATACTGCATATTCATCCCACCTGCTGCTAGGCAGACCTCATTTCTATTGGCCAACTAATAAGCGAAAAACATATCAGCGTAAAACACATGTCACTCAGAACATAATCATTTTAAAGTTGACTTATTAAAGTTTTATTAACATTAGGAGCAAACCAACAAGCCGGTAATTCTGGTGCTATCATTCACACAGGATTTTAAAGAAGAAGCAGGTGACACTAGATATTCATTCAGTGATAGATGAGGGTCAAATGTTGTACGTTTGACACAAAACTGAGTCTTTATTTAGCTGCACCAGGGAGGTTTGTACTTAGTTCACCAGGTCAGCAATCTAATTTCATTGCCCTCATAAGTGTTACTGCATTCACCTAGACATTTTTCTTTTCATTTGTCAAATGACCTGTTAGAATTTACACAAATACAGAAGTAAAGAAAAAGGCTCCAAATGAATCAGCTATCATTGAGGAAGCGAAGGTCATGTCCTTGGTTCCTATTATTCCTAAAATCATGTTCCTATCAATTCGTTTTTAGAGGAAGAGTTGCATTCTAAGATAACCAAGGAATTATTTAGCACATGATGGTCTGATATGCAGAAGCACTTAACCTGGGTACCTCACAAGGAGAAGTAGAGGAATGAAAATACATGAAAACCTGTTTACATTACCCAGAACACATAGCCTGGATTATTTTATCAGTAACAAATCATTTAATACCCTTTTATTTGCTTATGCTGACCTAGAATCAATTTCTACGTTTATTTTCCTTGCCCCAGAAAAAAGTCAGGGTGAGGAAAAAAACAACCATAAACAATTCAGCTCCAGTCTAAGAAAATAAACCAATGTTCATCGACTCAGTTGTGTTTTTGTTTCCTTTAATTTAAGTGTTGTGTGATCTCAGTGCTTATCTGCTAAATGAAATGAAGAGATAAGGAGGGCATTTCCTCTATACTGGTAGGATGCTTCTCTGCATACCTTCTGAGTCCTCTGCTCTTCTGCAGTACACCCTCTGATGGTCTGTGGTATGTCCATCTCTGATATGACCAACAAACAATGTTTGTTCTCGCACAAAAAACACCTGGGGAAAAACAATAGTGTAAAAAAACGTGTATGCAGGCCACGGACACATTTGATTATTATGTCCCTCAAAAATCTAATGATCCTGTGATTTCAATCCTCTCACAGGAATCCAATTGGTTCAAGGGATCATTATCAGGACATTTTCAGTGATTATACTCTGTTACAAGTAAAAAGTATTAGCTTCAAAATATACTAAAAGTACCCAAAGTTAAATTATGAATTGTGCAGATTGGTCAATTTCAGAATAATATATATGATATGTTTTATAATGATTGATCATTAAAGTGTTATCAAAGCTGGTAAAGGTGCAGCTAGTTTTAATGACTGTGTATAGTGCAGGGTAGCTTGTGAATTTACTCCAGGTGTAACTAAAGTCTGATTTAAGTGTTGTTTATATTTCACATCAGGGGCGGACTGGCCATCGGGACGTTCGGGACGAATCCCGATGGGCCGGGCCCGGTACTGAAGTGGGCCGGTCGGACGATGTGGGCCGGCCGGTAACCGGCAGGGCTCGACATTAAATGGCCCGCTGGCCCGGAAGCACTATTTAGACACCCCGGGCCAGCATAACGTAGCTACTTTCCACTTGCCCGCTCGGGTCACTAAAAATATTGCTTTAAAAAAATGTTTCCTGTGGTATTGGTATTTTGACTAGCAATTTAGTTAAATTGTTTCGTTTATCAACGCTACAACATAGCGTTCCGTGAGTCGGTTGTCGTTGTTGTTGGGAAAAGCAAACAGCTGTTTGCTGCGGAGCGCAGCGGGAGCAGGCTCCCGTGAGCGGGAGTGCGCTCCTTCACTACAGACTATCGCGCCACCTAACCATTCGCCAAATGTTTTTAATACCAGCGGTAACCGGCCAAGCGCCGGGCAAAAAACAATCTTCAAATAAAAGAAAGTCACCGGAGGAGTTAAAGGAGAGTAACAGGGAGCATGAGAAGAAGAGGGAGAGAAAGTTTCAGCCAGCTTGATCGAGTTGGCTGCAGTGACGCGTCCTAAAACCCTTTTATAATCTATCGATTAGATTTATGATTCGAAAATTATAAAAGTAGGGTAGACATGTGGAGATTATCCGGCTAAACAAAACGTGCATTTATCAAACAGGTTTGTTTTCCACAGACCTTATTTCCAGCTATTTTCCAAAACCCTTGTCGAGGGAACCAGCAGTTTACTTCCTGGTTTTAGGATGCGTCACTGGCTGCACCTCTCAATATGATGCCAATATAAACAAGGTCTTCTGTCGGCTCTGTACATCAATGCCGACCTATGCTGACAAGTAAGTAAAGAGTAGACAATATAAAGGTATTGGCGAAATGTCCCTGCAGTTTAGGATAATGAAGGTTCAGGTTCTAATCAAATCAATTACATAGCCTGACAGGAAGGCAGAAAGTGCATTATACAAATAATAATAATAGCAGACATTTTTTAACAATGACCACAATATCATTATTTTAATAAACCAAATATGAACAATTGAGGAAAATGAGGAAGAACGGATGATTAAAATGTTGTAGTACAAGTATTAATGTAGTACATTACTATTGCAACAAATGTGTTAATTTTCATTATTTACCCTTAATGTCTACCGCTAGTAAATGGTCGACAATTTACTAGCGGTATTTACTTGCGGTACCGCGGTGAGCCGGCGGTACCGAAGTGGGCCGGTCGAGAGTCCTGGGCTGCTTTGTAGTCCCAGTCCGCCCCTGTTTCACATCATTCATCCAAATCTGCAAATTAACTTAACATATTAATGTAGTGGAGTAAAAGTGCATGGTTTACCTCTGAATTGTAGTGGAGTACACAAAGTAGCAAAGTATTGAAATAAAGCACTAGTATTTCAACATTTAAGTACAGTACTTGAGTAAATCTACTTAGTTACTTTACACCAGTGCTTCTCAAAGTGTGGTCCGCGGACCACTGGTGGTCCGTGAGCGCCCCCTAGTGGTCCGTGAGTATATTGGTAACATTTCACATTTGAAATTAATTAAGTAATTTAAGTTTTTCGCACTCTCGCGGGAATATCTCCGCAATGGAGCGAGCTTAAGTTTCACTTTCGATTGCATGATATAGCCCAGATAAACACCTTCATCACACATGTTGCCACTTGTTGGTACCATTTTCAGGCGATTTGTAAAAAAACGATGTGTTTTTGGATATTTGTGGAGTTAGGTGGTCCGCGAGTGTTTTTTTATTGGTTAAGTGGTCCTTGGTATGAAAAAGTTTGAGAAACACTGCTTTACACCACTGACTGCACAAACAATAACGTTGTATCACACTGGCTCTACATGTAGCGTCATTATAGACTAAATATGTAAGAATGTCAGCTTACCTGAATGTGATGCGATGTGAAGTGACATATGGGTGAGTTCAACAGCGTTTCCGCAACATAAACAAGCCTTTTATAAAACTCTCTAAAGTTGTGATCCTGAACGTCACTTAACCGCTACCTAGCAACCATTTCCGTTTAGGGAAGCCATTGACAGTTAGCATAGCACAGTCAGCTAAAGTAAAATAATAAAAAGTTTAAATAATTTCCCAGGACTTTTAACTTTTTCTCACATGTTAAGGCCTTTTCAATCACTAGAGATTTGGTCAACTTCAACCATGCCAGCTGCTCCATATGTTAAACTCTGGGGCTAGCTTAACACACAACAATTAAAATCCTAGTTCAATCATAACTAGCTAGGGCTATGTATTATGATTATAGCTTTACTGTATGCAACATAAAAAGGTATGTTTATACTTTACCTACATCTATTGTAGGCCCAGTTTAATATGACATAATTGAATACTAAAAATAACCTTTGGGAGACTTTCCCAACAACCAACTTACCTATTATAACCAAAAAACACAGACAACTAAATTATCCATCATCCTCGGTTGGTTATATACACAACAAACTCAGTTGTCTTATTAGTCATTTTAACAATGTATTGCACTCATTTGTAGAGAAAACTGAAGGTAAAATTGATACACTACTTTCTTTAAATGTTGTATCACTGTGCTTCACAATTGACACATGTTATTTTAAACAACCCTCAACTATACTACTTTCAAGTGTATTAGTCACCAGCAGATCTTTAATCAGTGTGTTTGACTCACAAACCCTAGTAGAAATCAAATGTTTGTGTCCATGTCTTTCTGACAAAAGAAGAATATAATTAATTCTCTCCTCGTTTCATAACTAATAACCTTACTCTATAAAAGTTAATGTCTGTAAAATAGACTGTTCTAAATAAAAACGTTCAGTTACCTCCTGGCACCATGGTTTTTAGTTTTTACTATCAACAATAACAAGCGTCAAAGTCTACTGCAGGTCCATTAATCCTGACACTTTCTTATTCGTTCCTCTTTATCACACTCATTTTCCAGTGCCTTCAAAGTCAGAAGGTCTCCTCTTTTCATCTGCAAATGCTAACGCATGGTCACCGGCTCTCCTTTATCTCTTTGCTTCTCCTCTCACGTCTCTTTCCCTGCCTCTGCTTTGACAGGCTGCCAAGACAGAATTATACACCAGGTCAGAACTAATGAGTGGGTTTGGGAGACTTTTCTTATATTTATCAAGATGATCCTGCTGATCCACTGCCTCTCCAACCATCTCTTATTCCGTTTGTTGTCTCGAGTTAGGATTCGTGTCTCCGCTTGCTCCAACTCAGACACAAACTAAACTTTTTAAATCACAGAAACATGAACATTTTCGAAGGTTATGTTAAGAAATAATGGTTATCCTGCAGGTAATTGGACTACTGTTACATCCTGAGACTCCAGCCTTTTTTGATATGTCTCTAAAATCAAGTGTAAGTACTAAATCATTAATAAAAAACTAGCTCTTCAGCCCAATTTTGGATCAATGTATTTCTTCACCACTTGGGAAATCCCTTTTTTCCCGCCTTGAATGAATCACACAATTGTATTTTACCAGCAGTCTTGTGGAAGAGACATTCATTGACTTTCAATTACTAGATATGAGAGATAACTGGCCTAATATGGAAATCTTGTAAAACGTTTTCACTGGGGGCATCAAAATTGGATTTGTGCGAGAAGTGAACATTGTTTCCTGCAATCATGAGGTAATGGAGGATATATCCTTCCACATCTCAGGCAGAAAAAAGGATTTGCTTTCACAGAAAAATCTTTCCGACCTCGTTCCGAACCCATTTGGAGGTGTAAATTCACCACGCTTCACTCTCAGAAGTCAAATTTACCCCAACTCCCTCGATAATTCCTTTCCGATCCATTACCCAGCATGCTGATGTGTTTGAAGCTAACGTGCAGCTGCAAAAAACATGCAATCAACCAGAGGCAGAAGTTACAGACGCAGAAGAATTTATTTGGTAAACAAGCTTTTATTTGATTTCCTGTTGTGCTGCTGCGGCGTACTGTAGTGGAGGACTGATATTGTGTTCATTAGTTTGTGTGCATTAGGAAAGGAATCTAATGGTTTATGCATACGAGGCCAACAGCGGAGGGCTCGGATGATTTAGGATGATGCTCATTTTATGGAAATCAAAGCAAGAAATAAGAACAGTTCTTGTAATGCACATACGCTTCCCCCTCCTCCGGGTGTTCTGTCCCGCAGTTGTCTATTAAGACGACCTCATTTTCTCTCCCTCGCCCTATTTCTCCTTCGATCTTTCTCTTTTACCTTCATCCCCCTCTCTTGTTGCTGTCAGAACGCATTAGGACGCTGCTAACGAGTGACTTAAATTAGGATCCCCTGCAGTCCTATCCAGGTGGGGGTAATGAGGTGGGAAGACTGGAGATTGGTGGCTCCTCCTCCATTCTTTCACTCACTAAACAAGAGAGCAGAATAATGCTGTTTCTATGAACACATCAACACATCCCCCAGAGGTGCAACAAGGTTACATTTGGGTATTACATCAGACAAAACGAGCATAAAAAACATATATTTTTCTACAACACAAATTTACGACAACTGTTATTTGTTATGCATGGCTGTGGAGTAATGGAAAGTAGCACAGGGACGCGCCAACGCAGACAAGCTTAATGATATGGAAATTGAAGTCGTAAGTTCGTGAAATGCAGTCGTGAGCTCTCCTCTCAAGGCCATCAGTTAGATCTGAGCTCCTACGGCTGATGGGCTGTGATCTGTTATCGTCCCCGTGGCCTGGCCTCTCGCAGACAGGCTAAATAGGTGGTCTCCCTCCACTGGAGGTGGAAATGAATCTGGCCTCAGATCCTTTCTCCTTTCTGCTCCTGCTAACACCCTGCCTGTCTCCCCATCCACATATCTAGGCCATCTCACTTTTCATTTGACATGGAAGCGGATATCTGTCTGTGTGGGGGTGTGTGCCTCAACTTTCTAAAACTACATGGGGATCAGCAGGATTTCATTCAATCCAACAACTTTTAATTCTTTCTGCAGCTCTTTCGATGCCCTGAAGCAGCAGAGTCAGCTAAACACTCAGGGACTCATTTTTCCTGCTCTTCATCACTGTCCGTCAAGCCGCCACCATTTATCAGGATCAACAGAGGCCTTGACAGAGTGACATATGATGGCCATCTTCTGCCTTGCATGAACGTTTTTCAGAGAAAACTAATCTGATTACCATCTCTCCTCGCTGTCTCAGCAGTTTCTACTCCAGGAGCTTTTGCAGTTTTTACACAGTGGAGAAGCAGAGACATGCACAGTGGAGAAGCAGAGACATGCACAGTGGAGAAGCAGAGACATGCACAGTGGAGAAGCAGAGACATGCACAGTGGAGAAGCAGAGACATGCACAGAAGCAGAGACATGCACAGAAGCAGAGACATGGACAGTGGAGAAGCAGAGACATGGACAGTGGAGAAGCAGAGACATGGACAGTGGAGAAGCAGAGACATGCACAGTGGAGAAGCAGAGACATGCACAGTGGAGAAGCAGAGACATGGACAGTGGAGAAGCAGAGACATGCACAGTGGAGAAGCAGAGACATGCACAGTGGAGAAGCAGAGACATGGACAGTGGAGAAGCAGAGACATGCACAGTGGAGAAGCAGAGACATGCACAGTGGAGAAGCAGAGACATGCACAGTGGAGAAGCAGAGACATGCACAGTGGAGAAGCAGAGACATGGACTTTCCATATATACATGTAATGAGGCTCTCGGTTGTCTTGTCTGTCTACCCGGTTGTCGAGCTGCCACTTCAGACACATACACGGCTTCCACTCTCTGCACTCTTTTATTAAACCTTCTTCAGGTGGGTTGCTCTGCGAGGGTAATATCGTGAGTCAACTTTGATGGGCCTAGCTCACCAGAAAACTGAGAATTACACACAAATAAACTGCTCTTCTAACAAAGAAAATATTTGTATATTATTAGTTTAACTAGTTGATTAAACTCACTAATTTCCCTGAAACAACTTAATGTCATGTTTATTCAACACATCCTCACTCCCAGGTCGGCCTATGTTGACGTTATGTCAAGTCCCCTGTCGGCTTTTTCCAACGCAAGGGGGGGGGCCTTAGCGTCCATTTTCAACGCAAGGGGGGGCCCTTAGCGTCCATTTTCAGCTTTCCGGGATGTCCATATGCTTCTATGGACGCTCATGGAAGCACGGCATTCGTTTGTGTCGGCTGCCCTTAAAGGCAATGTGAGCGTCCATTCTCATTGGATAACGGAGAATTGTACACCCGGAAGTAAGTATTCCCCCTTACTGTCGATTGATTTTACAGTGATATCTGCACTACTCATCGACTAAAAAACACCAGATTATCCTTGTTAATTACACAACATTGATTGGTTTAAATTGTGTGCAATGCTTTTGTATTTTTCCCCTTCGATTCGGAGAAACAAATATGTTTTCGGAGTAAAGGATGGCAGAAGACATTACACTACCCAGAATCCCCAGCTATCGTTTGGACTACACCATGTGCTCTGTTTGACGTCACGTGATCTTCAAATTTCTCCCTGAAGAAAAAAAAAAACATGGCCGAACTTCGTTTTATTCTCGATGGAAAATGCCTATTTTAAAGTTAGTTTGGCCATTAAAATGCGTTTTGATGTCATTTGATGCGAGAAATATGAGTTGTTATTTCAGATTATGTGTGCAGTGGATGTACATGATCTTTAGTTTGCTAGTTATTACGAAGATTACTTCAGGAAATTGCGTCCATAACGTTTTCATTGTTACCAAGGTGGTTGCTAGGGACGCTGCTATCGATATTATTTCTGTTATGTTGTGTAACTGTTTAATGGTGTTATCTTTATTGCTACCCCCTTCCCGTCAATGTAGTGTTGGTCCACAGCGAAAACATATTAGTTTAACAAAATCCGCATCTAAAGATAGCCTACGTTATTTTCCCCTGTGCAATTCCAGTCTCACATCTCACAGCACATCGTCATTAACAAATAACGGAAACAGACCGAAAACATTTTTAAAAAAATATAATAATACTTTATTCCGAGTGTGCTTGCTTTTCTCTTTGGAAGTCATCACATACCGGCATTGTAATACACGGTTCGGCTGCATTAAATATTACATATCTGCCGTAGTTCTGTATTTATAGAGCCCTGATGAGAAGACTTCTAGACAAACATGAGGAACTGAAAACGTGACGTGGATCATAAATATATCAGCCATTAAACAACATCTTACATTTCTTTTCACACAATACGTCTCCTTGCAGTATCAACACTAATTCGGCTGACTTTTATATTTGATCCAATTGGTAGATAGGCTGTATTTACACCATAAAGGTGCACACCTGATATAAAGGGACACCTAGTGGTTAAAGCATGTTATTGAATTTCATTATTTTTATCATTAGATATTAATAGGATCCCTATAAAGTATATTAATTACTCGTTATTCTCTACTAATAGTTAATTAAAGACTGTATATAATGACTATTTTGCACATCCCTTTCAAGATTTCAAGATTTTCTAAGGTTTATTGACATATCATATAGACACAACTATGGTGTAGTTATGCATTGCATGAAAAACTTGGGTCGCAGGTTCCTCAATAGTGCATTACAAGACATCTATCAATATTTGTGCGTACCTCCAGCAATGTTAACTATGTTGAAGCACTTATTTTAACTGATATTATACATAATGTATTATACTCTTATAAGATGTATGTAGATATTTCATCTCCGGCCTTGTCAGGTATTGAACAATCAATAAATAAAGAACACAGAATTGTTGAATATAAAACACAGAATTTGTGTGACTACACTAAATGATTTACAATTAAACACCACTGCATATTGAACTGTTACACATGCTGATGTAACGCAAATGTTCCAACTTGAGATCAATAAAGTATATCTTATCTTAAGCTGATCGATGGCTACTGCCATATTTGCAAAATGTGCCTCTGAACCTTAACAAGTGCATGTTTCAGGCTTATCAATTAATGTAATGTAATGTAATGTTATCAATTAACAACAGGGGTCACAAACATAAGACCAGCTGTTAAATAAAGCTCTTCTGACCTTAGCTGGCATGTGTGTATATATATATTAATGCTGCCCATTATGGGCACAAGCCATTTTCACCCATTTATTAATTATATGTTTTAAATGTGAGTGTTTCCTATCCCCTAAACCTCCAGGGATGTACACAGTTTAATACTGGTAACTTCTTATTATGGGAAATACGAAAACGTCTTTTAAAACTACAACTCCCAGTAGAGACGTGCCATAGATACAGAACATGTTGCGAAACAGAATAGCCAGCATTTGTAGTTCTGGGGACAGGGGTGGGGGAGGGGGGGACGCGGTGGACCCGTTCAAATCCAGTTTTGGACAGTCTGCCGTGGTTCCATCCCATTTCAAGTGCTGTTCGAGGCTCGGCGTAACCCTCGGAGCACACTCTCCAATCACAGAGCTTGAGGACTATCACGGGGTTTGTCAAACAGAGCACATGGTGTAGTCCAAACGATAGCTGGGGATTCTGGGTAGTGTAGTGTCTTCTGCCATCCTTTACTCCGAAAAAAACATTTGTTTCTCCGAATCGAAGGGGAAAAATACAAAAGCATTGCACACAATTTAAACCAATCAATGTTGTGTAATTAACAAGGATAATCTGGTGTTTTTTAGTCGATGAGTAGTGCAGATATCACTGTAAAATCAATCGACAGTAAGGGGAATACTTACTTCCGGGATGTCCATTTCTCCGTTATCCAATGAGAATGGACGCTCACATTGCCTTTAAGGGCAGTCGACACAAACGAACGCCGTGCTTCCATGAGCGTCCATAGAAGCATATGGACATCCCGGAAAGCTGAAAATGGACGCTAAGGGCCCCCCCTTGCGTTGAAAATGGTTGCTAAGGCCCCCCCCCTTGCGTTGGAAAAAGCCGACAGGGGACTTGACATAACGTCAACATAGGCCGACCTGGGAGTGAGGATGTGTTGGTTTATTTGGTGACCTCCTATGACCCCCAGGATGAGTTTCAATACTCATAAACGTATTACCATCAGTCATGTACATGTGTTTAAGGATAGGCTTAAACCGGGACTCTAAAATATATTTTGTAATCCCTTTTTGTTTTTCTAACCTGGTGTACTCCAATGTAAACATTCTGCAACTGTCTGTGCTGGGACACAGTAGTTCGTAAAAACGTTTGAACATAAAACTTTAATGTCCTTACATTCTGTTGCTAATGTTTAATTTGCGTAAAGGCTTACCATAATAACATAACATACATTCTTTCTTCCCTATATAAAACGTTGTGTTGTCATGTTTCCCCATGATTACAGTCTTTAAGCTTAAGCTATGCTAACGGCCTCCAGCTTAATATCTGAATAACAGTCATAAGAGTTGGATCTTTCTCTGCAACTTGCAGTAGAAGTACTTTTTCTGTATACTACGAAATCCCACATCAATGATTGTAACATTTGTATTAAAAATGCTTACAGTAGAACTGACTTTCGGAGGATTGGGAATAATGTCTCCCCTGTGCACATGTCTGTGATCAGCACAATCAAATGCAGAGTTTGAAGATCTGAGTTTACAAAATAAGTACAACGAGATCTATCACACACTACAGGACAAGCTGCCTTGCCAGAGTCTCGCTGGAAGCTGATTGGACGGATTGGAGGAGCTCCAGCATTTTGTTGTGCAGCAGATCGGCACCTGGTGCTTTGTCTCCACTTTAAACAGCTTCCACCTCCAGAGCTGGCTCCCATTCTGACACTAAACTCCCCTGTGGAAAAGAGAGAAGTGAATTGGTGTCTGCCTTCCTCTCAGGTACATCCTTCATCCCCCCTTCCTCCTCCTCCTCTCTCCACTGCAATCCGCTGCCCACTCAAGCAGCTGTCAAGGTGAGGCGGTTTTACATGGTGAGGCTCCAATGCCCTTGTCCAATTTCACTTTGGAGTGAAGCTGGGCTGAACATGCCAATCCTGATATTACCAAACAAATTAAATCACGCGGTTGGGCGCAGAGGAGAGGGAGAGTGCTGAGGATGCTGGGACGGATGGGAGGAGGGGGGCAACAGTTGTCAGGGCTGAGCAGCTCTCTGCCTGCTCTGATCAGGACATCCAGCAGGAGAATCCTTAATTGGCTCGGGATGGAGGGCAGCGCTGGGGGGAGACAGCTCTGTGGCTGCCGGCCGTGTCCATGACGATGCCATGATGGTCGGCAATTAGAGGCCGTATTAGACATGAGGGGACTACAGGAGCTGCTGGCAGAGGGAGAACACCGCCCGGCACGCTGGAAGAAAAACAGCCACCTGGTTTGGGTGATGTAAGATAGAAATTCTGGGCTTCTGTTGTTGTTTTGTCGTCTTTAAACTCACATGTCCATGGATGAGACCAACTCTACTGTAAGTGGTCGACAAACAGAGTCAATGCAAAACGTTCTTGAACCTGTATTCTCTCTAACAGACAGAGTGCGACTCCACTGGAAAATAAGTCCAATTGTGTAGAAGACTATGAGAAAATGATCCTTACATTTTTAATAAGATTTATTATCTTATCAACAAGTGTATGGTCTCATTTTCTATATTTGTTTCTTCAATAGAGTATGAAGAACTTTTCAGCTTTTGTAATGAGTTCATGTAAGTTCATTGTAACATTTTGGTCGCCTTTAGAATTTCTTGATAAGCCCTAGATTAATTTTCACCACCCTCTTGTGTCAAAACTAAGATTTCAACGGCCAAAATGCTAAACTAATAGCTTTAAAACTGTAGTCCACAAACCAATTGATGCCATAAAATGTCCGTGTCCACTATTTATATACAATCAACGACAATGCCTATGTCAATGACAATGCCTTTGTACTTTATGTTTACCTTAATCCAGGGGTGTCAAACTCAATTTCATCGCGGGCCACATTAGAATTATAGTTGCACTAAAAGGGCCGGTGGTAACTTTAAGACTATATAAATATACATAGATAAATATATATAATATATATATAAAATAATGTATGATTTTACAATATTTCCTCTGCATTGGATTATTATCGGATGGGGTAATAACTTCATAATTAACTACGACTGAAAGCAGAAGTCTGGGGCAAATAATTGTAAGTCATTGCAAGTCTCTTCAGTGCACATCTCACAAAATGAGATGCATTGTGGGTAGTTTATGGGCAACATGCTCCTGTAAAGCGGCACATAACCTTATAATAAACTGATTATATTCTTTGCAAGCTCTTGTGGGCCACATAAAATGAAGTGGCGGGCCGGATTTGGCCCCCAGGCCTTGAGTTTGACACCCCTGCCTTAATCACTATACGTGGCGTGTAAGAATGTAAACGTTTGCTATTTAAAAACACAAAGTAAAACTAAGCAAGTATCTTATCATAAACCAAACCAACCACCACCACCTGGACAAGTAGATCATTTGTGAATAACAGTGAAGTAATCGCTGAAGAAAGTTCCTCCTCTTAGAGAGCTTAATGTATGTAACTAATTCCATGGCAATCAACCTCATAGTTGTTGAACCGTATCAGAATTAAAAAAAAGTCAACCTCTGTGCCACTGTATTAATCGTCAACAAAGCAAATATGATTCGTCCTCTGGAGACTGTAAACGTCCTCACAAAATGTAATTGCATCCATCTTATATTTATTGAATATTTCAGTCTAGAACCAAATGGTGAACTAACAGATGCTGCCACCCTTAAAGTTGCTGGTGTGGTTTAATGTGAAGGATTATACTAAATGCAATAATAGGGCAAGGCAACTTCTGGCATGAAAGCCTCATAATCATATGATGTTGTTTTCTTCCTGTCAACACTGGACACAGGGAGGAATCCATTACCCAAGAATCAGAGCTGCCAATTTCCCCTCCAACAGCGTCCTCAATCGACCAGGCAGAGCTTCCTGACTCCAACCCTGCTGCTTTTCATTTGACACGTCTAATAAGGAATGATTTAGACCCGGGACGTCAGGTGAGTTCACTAACTTGCTCGAGGATTCAAGTTGGGAAGCAGTGTTAGCCTCAGTCAGTGTTTGAATAACAAGTAAGAAAACTTCGCCCTTTGCCATCACTACTACTTTTTTCACCCCTGGGTCAATGCAACAAGTTCAGGTATGGGGAGGTTGCTGTTGAACGTGGTTGGGAATTATCTAAGGCTGCGGGACAACTGGTGCACAATAAAGTATATTACAACACTTCATCACAGAATACCTCCTGGAATGAAATGATCATGAGAGCAAGAGCGTCGGGGGGGGTGGACTTTTCTTCAAATTAAACTCGTTGGAGGATTTATTCATGCTGGTATATGTTGTAAATTCTCTGTAATATATTTTCGACTAACTCCAGAATGAAGTTATCAGCCTTTTTTTGTATTGTATTTAAAGTGTTATGCTAGAGAACCTTTAAAAATATGGACTGAGTGAAGTTGGTATTTGGTTTGAAAACTGCTTGATTTAAAAGCTAACGAGCAAAAATGCACATATGGGCATGTATCCCTGACACAGACACATCTATGGTACTTCATTTTACATATTGATTTCTAAATGGGGTAAGCCCAATATAAACACCTCAACAGATATGGGATGGCTTACCATGACTTTTGGTGACCATCATCCATGGTCTCCTTAGCTTTGGTCATCCCTTAACTTTTTATTCAGAGCAATCACTGGGTCAAGAATACTTTTTTGAATGACTAAATCCCTGCAAAACGAATGACCTTCCCATCAGCCTTAGCTTTTATTTTTGATGAATTTAAAACACACTGGGAAGCGTTTGAAGTTGTAAGACAAAAACATTGACAACACCCGACCTAGACAACACTTTGGTAGAGAATTGATCACAAGGTAGCCGCTTCTAAAGTATACTCTGTTTTATCGTCACTTTTTACTCCAAATGGGACCATCATTTACTAAATGAACATCATGCTGTATTGACTAAGACTTATAATTAGCGATATAAAAAATAAACTCTTAAGGAAAATGTTTAATGGGGTAATAACTTAAAGGTGGGGTAGGTAAGTTTGAGAAACCGGCTCGAGTGCGCTAGAATTTGAAAATACACAACCGGAAAAAATCTGCCACTTCCTTACAGAGCCCCTCCTCCAACACACACGAACGCGCACATGACCAATGAGGGCACGAGATAAGTTTGTGCACGAGATGGAAGGCTGACAGGCAGGTAGGCCATCCAGTTACTTTAGCCGGGCCGGCTCAGATGATTGGTCGTGCTTTTTACAGTACTACGGCTTCCAGAGATGACTTTTTTTTATGGATTTATTGTCAAAGCACTTCAGATATTCATTGCTATCGGGATGTTAAGAGCATTCCATGGAATATAACAAAAAGTGTATCTCGAGCCGGTTTCTCAAACTTACCTACCCCACTTTTAAGTGAAATGTATGGTAATATTTTCATAGACTTCTATACAATCTGTGCAGTTGCCCCCTGCTGGTAAGTGGAATAAATGCATGTTTAAGGCACTTTTTACATTACATTACATGTCATTTGTTAGATGCTTTTATCCAAAGCGACTTACATACATTCAGTACTGTGGACAATCCCCACAGGAGCAATTTGGGGTGAAGTGTCTTGCCCAGGGACACAACGACATGCTGACTGCAGTGGGACTCAAACTTGCTACCCCCTGATTCGAAGTCCATCACACTATCCACTGAGCCACAGCCACCACTTCTGTATTGGCTAAACCCTATAGCCCTTGAGGTTGCCCCTTGATTTTATGAGCATTAGCAACCAGTAGTAAACTAACCTAAAGTGACTAAAATGGTTAACATGGTAAACATAGGAGCTGCTAAAATTGTAATGCAGACTATATTACAATTACAACTTGTAAAACTGCTGTACTGTACCTCTGCAGCATCTGAATTGTGTACAAATGCCACAGACTTATGATTGACGCTCTTTGAAGCAACACCAGATTAAACTGGTCCCAGGAGTCATTTAGTGTGCCTACTGACCCACGCCCTTGTTCATTCAAATCCAAAACCCAACATTGGGAATTGACTGTTTCAGGCCCTCCTTGATCTCCTCGTGCGGAAACACTGACAGCCACTCGGCACATTTTCAGAGTGGTAGCACTGAATCAATGTGTGCAGCAGGAGCAGAAAGGTTCTCACCGAGCCGTACCGCACAGGGATTGATTTCTGCAGCGCTGTGATGTGCTAAATACGATTTGACACCAGGAACCATGTGAACACCACTCAGCCAGCCACTCCAGTGATTAGGGCATTTGATTTAAGCAGGAAATAGGCTTAGACCCTAATTAAAAGAAACTGGAGAATGGAAAAGAACAAGTGGGCGAGGTTACAGTGCAGTAAGTAAAGAAAAAAGTACTAAATACAAGAAAGAAAAAAATATTAAAGTAGTTCATATTTCATTTATTTCTGTCCTTTTCACCGCTTGAAGCTCACTTTTATGTTCTTTTCCAAAGCTGTTCACCTGCAACCCGATTGCTGCATTGAAAACAGCTTTGAGTCTTGTATTGTGATTTAAAGGTCCCCTATTATTATGTTTCTCATCAATACATTATAGGTCTCAGATATATACAAAACCTTTCTCTGAAGTGTTTGGCTCCAAACACCAAACAGATCATTGCAGCATTACCCATAATCCCCTCTGTTTCAGCCCTGTTTCCAAAGTGCTGATTCTCTGTCTGTTACTGTAGATGAAAATAAGGAGCCCCTCCCCACGCCCCTCTGAGAGAGATTTGGTTACAAAGAACGCAATGGTGCTCTAGAGGAGATGCAGATAATAAGGGGGGGGGGTTTACCTTGGTTGCTGATTGGCTAATGGTTACTCAAGCCAAACAATCGTTATGACATCATAAAGTGGCCAAAATCTGATCAGCTAATTTTCAGTTTTTTATATAAATGGATCAGGACAAAAAGAGAGAGAATCTTTTTTCCTGAAATTTTCAGAATCTCTACATAGAGGGGACACATGCTGATGTAGAAGAGACATGAAGAAGAGGGGACACATGCTGATGTAGAAGAGACATGAAGAAGAGGGGACACATGTTGATGTAGAAGAGACATGAAGAAGAGGGGACACATGTTGATGTAGAAGAGACATGAAGAAGAGGGGACACATGCTGATGTAGAAGAGACATGAAGAAGAGGGGACACATGTTGATGTAGAAGAGACATGAAGAAGAGGGGACACATGCTGATGTAGAAGAGACATGAAGAAGAGGGGGACACATGTTGATGTAGAAGAGACATGAAGAAGAGGGGACACATGTTGATGTAGAAGAGACATGAAGAAGAGGGGACACATGTTGATGTAGAAGAGACATGAAGAAGAGGGGACACATGTTGATGTAGAAGAGACATGAAGAAGAGGGGACACATGTTGATGTAGAAGAGACATGAAGAAGAGGGGGCACATGTTGATAGAAGAGACATGAAGAAGAGGGGACACATGTTGATGTAGAAGAGACATGAAGAAGAGGGGACACATGTTGATGTAGAAGAGACATGAGGAAGAGGGGACACATGTTGATAGAAGAGACATGAAGAAGAGGGGACACATGTTGATGTAGAAGAGACATGAAGAAGTGGAATTTGCTTAATAGGTCCTTAAGACAACTTCAACAAATACACACGTGTCAATGAGAGGAAAAGCTTCTGCTATATCTTTAAAAATGGCATTTGTAATTCCCTTCATGCTCACACTAACACCACTTCAGCATGGTGTTCAGTGCCAAGAGGACTCCATAATTATTCACGGTCCACTGCTCCACACTCCAGTACAGCTGATGTTGCCAACAGGAAATAAACAACAATGAATAAGAATGGTGTTGTCATTTCATCCCCACTTCATATGAACCATGTGATGACTTCTGTAACCCAGCCTGTATTAAAGTGTTTTAAAATGTTCAATCAAAAGGGTTTATGCCATGGAGAAAATGAAAACATGTTAACTGTGATATTTTAATTGGATTATTATAATGTCTCTACAATCAGTGGACTCTAAGAGTTTTTAGTACAATCATGCACTGATTCATGCAGTGGTAGCAACTTACCAATAACAAACTAGAGCATTCCCTAATTTATCATATATGTTACTCTAAATGGAACCATCATTTACAAAAGAAAAGACATGGCTAAATTAAACAACACCTAACTAGTGATTGAAACCATAAACCCATCAGGAAAATGTTCACTGAGGTCAAATTCAAGGGAGAAGTAGGGTAATTTTCTTGTAGACTTCTATGCAATCTGACTTTGCAACTAGTGGAGTCGCCCCCTGCTGGTCATATCAGTAACACAGATTTAAGGCACTTCTGTATTGACTTAAGTTCTCAGACACCCGCTTGGTTTTTAGTCTTTATGCTAAGCTATAAATGTACTTTATATGAGAGTGGTTTTGATTGTTTTTATCTTCATTTCTGCTCAAAGGGAAAGTGTATTTTCAAAAATGTCTAAACTGAGTGCATTCCTATCGAATACATCTCGTATGCTTCACTCTTCAGTGGACGATTCCAGAACGTTTTGCTCCCTTACTTGGACTATATTTTGGACCAACGCTGTCATCTTCTATATTAACTGGATTTCCTCCTTAAGCCTAGCACTCCTATGCACTTTGGATTTGAATGTTTTCCTGTATTTGAAATATGTAATGAAGATATTATATGATAAAAAATACCTAAACTATTCCTTTACGGTTTAAATTATAGCTTCAAACAGAAATGTCCCTGCAGTGCAGCTGAAGCGTATAGTCTAGAAAGCCATATTTTACCTCCAAAACAGTTTTGCTGAGTAAATACATGATGGGTTCCATTATAATTCAGATTTCAGAATATCAGATCATTCAAAGTTTTGTACACAAAGTAAGTCAGTATATTTAAATCAGCATGTGGGCCGTTGCTGCATCACTGTCAACCAACAACTGAAGAAGAGTGACTTTGATTGCTTCCCAATGTGCTATACAGCTTGGGCAATTACAATCATAATGGCAGATTTTAGACACCAAACTAATGAGCTCGACTCCTCTGAGTGGAAATGCCATTAGAAGTCCTAATGGAACTCCTTTGCCGAGTAACAAAACAAATCCTCGGCTGCTAAGATATGAGATGTGCCGCTTCCAAAGAGATCCTCACACAATCGCTATTTGATTAATACTGTTTGTTTACACGAGGATACAAAGCGAGCGCTGCGAGGCCTGATACATTGTGATGTTTAATTGCTGCATGTGAAAGCAGGAAAAAAAGAGGCTTGAATGATGAATTGCTAAGAGAGGAAAGAAGTGGATTAGTGTTGGTAAAGGGCTTTTTCTGTTTCTCTTTGCAGCGTGATGGAGCAGACTCGCTGTTACAACCACTGATCTGTGTTCTCACACGGCTACTGTAAGTTTTCATTACGCCCAATGCGTCTCCTCAGAAATTGACAGCTTAGTTGCCACATAAACCAAACAGACATTTCCTGAAGAAGTCTCCCTCCTCCTATCCTCCCTTAAGCCCTCCCCCCCCCCCCCCCCCCCCCCCTCCTCCGTGGGGATGAGGATCATTGGAGGGGGAGATTTCATCAGCTGGTGCTGCTTTGGTGTGTCCTTTGAGATCTCTGCTCGGTGCCACAGCTGATGATGATCCAGGCTCCTCACCTCCTCTCCCCCCGGAGCACATCAATCACCTCCACTCCTGGAGAGGGGGGGGAGACGCCTTCACCCCCCACTTCAGTCATATCAAGCAAGTGAGAGGAGGGAAGAACAGGAGGAGGTGGAGGTTAGGGTCGCTGCAGAAAGTCTTATCTGTCTGCAGTCACAGGATGCCAAGAAAAGACCCCAGAAGGCAAGCTGTGATATTATGGGGGGAGTGCGTGTGTGTGTGTGTGTGTGTGTGTGTGTGTGTGTGTGTGTGTGTGTGTGTGTGTGTGTGTGTGTGTGTGTGTGCGTTCTGGATTTCATATATTTCACCTAATCGCTCTCAAATCGGGACACCTGAGGCGTGAAATGGATGCCTGTCCCAACAGAGGGCACCCAGGACTTCAGACACAGTCATTCCAAAGGGCTCTGGATGGACTGAAACTAAATCCTTCCCATCATGCTTTGCTCTTAAGCATCACATGACTATTTTGTTTCGGGGAGATGCGGGTTCCAGGGGTCAGCCGGGCTCCTGTTGATACCAACAGGACTCTGCTGGGGAGGGGATTGCATCCAGAAACAAATTGAGTCAATAAAATGGTAAGAGTTGACTTCCTTGGAAACATTAAGAACAAGAAAGACAGGTTTTGTTCAAAAGATCCAAAAGTTATTCATCGCTCAACTGAATAAATATTGTATTTAAAAAGTTGCCCTGAGGGTTTTTTCGAAAGGAACTTCAACACAAAGACGGTCCTATATTTAGGCACGATGCAAAATGACAGGTTTTCCATGGATGGGGTGCAGACGTTCATGCTCCCCAGATGATGAATCATAATAATTTGGGGGCTTTCTAAACTTTCTACAGATGAAACAAACATATCAAATGTCCACTGGGTTCATACAAAGTCTTTAGCCTAATGTGTTAGCATGCTAATAGGCTTAACGTAGATGGTGAACATCACCTGCTGATGCTAATCAATTATTTTGTGATTTTTTTTAACGTTTTCTATTACACGTATCTTGAGGTTTACCTGCCTAGGGTTTCAACAGGCTGTTCTTCATCTAACTTGTCTTTTGCCATGCTGGACATTTGCCCAATGGACATCCAGTAGGGTAGACACCCACTATTTTCAGTCAAATGTATTCCAGACCAGTACTAATCTACTTCCCCCCCCCCCCCCCCCCCAAAAGGCATGGTTTAGTACTCATAAAAACGAAGTATCACATAGAGATTTCCAAACACGAAAATCCTAAACTCGTGACTCCCTTTCAGAGACAACAGGACAACCGGATTTCACTTTGAAACATTACCATTCAGAGTAAATATAAATGTGAGATGGATAAACTATTCTATGAAGCACATGCAGGTTTTTCCAGTTATTATGCACCTTATGCGGCCTCTTGCAAATAAAAAGTAGAACATTATAATACTGAAACCAGGAGGTTAATGTTAGTAACTACCAGCTGTGGACTGAATCACAGGGGAAGAGATATGTTAAGAGTGTGTGTGTGAACATGCTGAGAGGCAGAAGCTGTGTGTGTGTGGAGGCGAAAAGAGATATAACCTTTGTTTACGAGTGCAGGCGGGCCGGCTGACAGCGTGTGTAAGTCAATGGAGACCGGCCCACTCGGAGATCTACTGGCAGGCATTAATCAAACACCAGGGGGGGGGGGGGGGAGACGCCTCTTCACACCTCCGCAGGACTTTCTATCCAAAGGGAGGGATGACCACAAGGTTATCATACCTCCACGAGACGGAGCAGCACTTTGATTCAACAACGCCTCTCCATAAATGTCTGCTAACTGTGTGCCGCGAGGCGGCCGGCGATAGACTTTTTAACGCCAGAGAATGGATCGTCTGGAGTGATTTCACAGCATGAGTTATTACCGCAATAATATCCAGGAGTGCGTCCTTCAGGGTGATTATGGCTGTGACAGTGATGCAGTAGATGTGAGGCAGAGGGGGATTACTGCCTATTATTGCTGCTTTACAGCTGCTAAAATATACAATTCAGGAATACAAACTTTATGGAAATTAGCATAGTTTTAGAATGATTGGTTAAAAAATCTAAAGTGGACCTGTGATGCTCATTTTCAGGTTCATATTTGTATTTATTTATCTCTACTGGGACATGTCTCCATGCTTTAATGTTCAAAAAGCTCTTTATTTTCCTCATACTGCCTGTGCTGCAGCACCTCTTTTCACCCTCTGTCTGAAACCAGAGCCCAGTCTGCTCTGATTGGTCAGCTGGCCGGCTTTGTTATGATTGGTCAACTGCTTAGAGATGTCCCGCCCCTTAGCCTATCACGTACAATGTTTTGGAGCGCTATCCAATAGAAGCGCTAGTGTTATATAGTGATGTCATTATGTTCCTGAAGTAGTCATTGGAGTCTAATTGAGGCGTTTCAGGCAGGGGGGGGGGGGGGGTTGTTTTAGCCTTTGCCGACCATTAACATGCCCTAAAACCTTTGTAACACACTACAGGAAAGGGAAAACCCCAAAAAGCATGATAGGAATGAAACATGAAATAGATTATGAAGGTGTGTGAGGTTATCATAAAAGAGCAAAAGCAGATTCTGTATACAAAAAGAACATTTTATTAAAACAAAATGCTTATTTACATGGGAAGAAATAACACTTCTGTTGAAAAAGCATCGTACCTTTACAAAAAGAGGAGGATATGCATACACAGCTGACTTTAAAGCCGTTACAGGTCATTACAGTGTCACTACGCCCTGAAGTTTCACATTGTTACACTACAACAGGGCTGAGGGGGGGGGGGGGGGGGGGGGAAGAAACATGGCTTTGGGAATACAAAATAAAGAGCATAATCTGTTTCACGGGACAATAAAATCCCTCAATGTGCACGAATAGAAAAGAGGCGACACATTTAAGTGGACAAATGGCTGTTTTGGGAGGAGAACAATCAAACTGATGCAGGTGAAATTCAACACAGAACGAACAGCTTGAGCGAGTGGCTCATTTTGACACCAACAGTATTTCTACCGGCATCACACAGAAAGTCCCCGTCATTGAGTTACAAAAATAAATAGAAGGTGGGGAAGAGAAATTGTGTTTGATTAAAAAAAAAAATCCAGATATAACTATCAATGTGACAGCCGTTTGTTTCCACCTGATTTAACTTTTTCAGTGTACTTTGATCGAGAGTCCTTCAGGTTTTTCTGTGACAGTTTTCAGATAAACGTAAACAAAAACAAATCCCTGGATCTCTTCTTCTTCTCCTCTTTGTCACATGACTCCTCAGAGCCAGGGGTGCCAGGCGGGGTCCATCCGGCACAGGTTGTCCAGGCTGTTGGCGGCGGCAACCAGTGTGTTCACTTTGCTCTCCCCCCCCTCAAACTGAGCCAGGTTGTGGAGGCGGGTCATGATGGCGGTGACGGCCTTCTGGACCAATGAGACGAGCTGCTGGGAGTCCATGTTCTCCGGTTGGCCGGCGGGCGACAGAGGCATGGACGTGTCCTCCTGCGTCTTCTTGTGCCACGCGATGATCTCGTCGCGGAGCACAGCCTTCAGGATGCCGTCAACCTGGAGGAGACGGAGGAAATGAAGATGTTAGTTTTGTGAATCAACGGGGGAGAAAACATTTTAAATTAAATATGAAAGATTCAGTCTGTAACTGGATGAACCAATAGGTGCTTTCACACCAAGTACTTTGACGTACTTAGTTCATCAGAACTTAGTTCATCAGAACTCTTTAGTTCTGAGGAACTAAAGAGCAGATCACGTTCACACCGGAATAAGTCCCTGGGGGAGGATTAGGCAAATGAAGCCGCTGACGTCACTTCTTCTTCTTCTGCTTTGGGTTTACTGGCAGGCCGCAAACAACTTCACGGCGTATACTGCCACCCGAAATCCCCGGCCGGAAGTCCCCGGAGTTGGGGACTGGCTTCAGTAGAAGCTGCTGGGACTCCCAGCAGCTTCTACTGAAGCAAATCGCCAGAACGCCGACACTTCCTCATCTCCACCGCTCCCATGTTTTCTTTTGTGTTGCCATAAGTTATTCTCTCTGCGTTTGTGCGCTGGGCTAATGCTAATAATGCTAATGCGAGGATAATAAAATGGCGGCTTCACAAAACCTTTTGGGAGTTTTACGGGGCGTGGTTTGCAATCCGCCCAGCCAATCAGAAATGTGAACCTTTTTCTCCCATGAAAGTACCTGCTCTCTAGCAGGGACTGAAAAGGGGGTGGAAAGGTTCTCATTAACTAATTTCTAGTTCCGGATTTTTGGTGTGAACGCACATTTTCGGAACTATAGGCGCATTCACACTGCGGTACTTTTCCCACAAAAGGTTCATGTGAACTTCGTTCATGTGAACTCTTTAGTTCGCATGAACTAAGTACAGATCAAGTTCACACCGGGATAAGATCCCTGGGGAGGATTAGGCAAATGAAGCCGCTGACGTCACTTCTTCTTCTTCTGCTTTGGGTTTACTGGCAGGCAGCAAACCACTTCACGGCGTATACTGCCGCCCAAAGTCCCCGGCCGGAAGTCCCCGGAGTCGGGGAAGGCTTCAGTAGAAGCTGCTGGGACTCCCAGCAGCTTCTACTGAAGCCTTCCGAGTAAATCGCCAGAACGCCGACACCTCCTCATCTCCACCACTCCCATGTTTTATTTTGTGTTGCCATAAGTTAGTCTCTCTGCGTTTCTGCGCTGGGCTAATGCTAATGCTAATAATGCGAGGATAATAAAATGGCGGCTTCACAAAACTTTTTGGGAGTTTTACGGGGCGTGGTTTGCAATCCTTCCAGCCAATCAGAAATTTAGCTCTTTTCTCACAAAAGAGCCGCTCGAAAGTCCCTGCTCTCTAGCAGCTCTCTAGCAGTGACTTTCGAGGGGGTAAAAAGGTTCACATGAACTAATTTTAGTACCGGCTCTTTTTGGTGTGAACGCGATAAAAGAGTTCTCATGAACTAAGTTCACATGAACCTTTGTGGGAAAAGTACCGCAGTGTGAATGCGCCTTATATCGGAACTATACTGGGAAAAGTACTCCGGTGTGAAAGCGCCTAATGGTTTTATTTTTGAGATATTTCTCAGATAATTGTGGTTAGTTTCGTGTGAGCACCTCCCTAAATGTACAGAAGTTGTTAAAAATATCAGGACCTTTTTTAGATTGAATTCAGAGCAAAAATATAATAATTATATTATTATAATGTGTTATCTTGTCAAACTGATTTAATTTACAAAATCGTTAAACATTTTTATTTTGTTTTTTTACTTTTAAGAACCTCTGGATGAAAACACAAATATGTAAAAAAAAACATCTATATATTGACTTTTTTATAGTTTTGACAAAAGGAAAATCAATTGTAAAAAATCCCCAAATAGTGCCAAAGTATTTAATTGCATTGTTTTTTTGTTTAAAAAAATCAAAAACGTTAAATTAAGTGCCTGAAAAAAGTATGTAAGTTAACCCAGTGTTAGTATTGTTTTTGTCAAATTTGTATATCTTTTTAAAGACTTCCCAGACGTGTCTCATTTACTTTATATTGCAAAAAAAAAAGAAGAAAAGTTGGTGTATAAACCATTTTGTTTTGGCTCATTAGATAAACAAAGCATCTATTTGAGTAAATTATACACAATATGCCAGTCTTGCTGAAAGTCTGGGAATAAGAGCAAAGTTTATATCGAGTCTCTGCCGACCTCAAACACACTTATAAAGCAAAGCTGTTTGCTCCAATTAAGGGTGTGTCAATCATCTGGAGGAAATGTCTCCGTGTTGTTAGCAGCCCATTATGGTGACACTGAAGTCAAACACATCACCATCTAAAGTAAACATGATGGAGCCACAACACCGCCAATCATCTCCTAACGAGCTCCTTCTTACCGTAAGCCTTTATACGGCTTCAATATATCTGAGTGTATGATTGTTACGTTTTTATTGTGTTTCCAGGAAACGTCCGCTGGCTCTCGGCCGTGGCTAGTTCACATGGTTGAGTGTTTTGTTTATTTGCATCTTAAGCACTCCTGCTGCCTCCACATAAGTCAGACTTTAGAGTCGGACCTACATTTAGACAGCACAGATCTGTAATTACAGCGCTGCTGCAGATTATACAACCAGTGCCTGCTCGGGCTTTTATTGCATTGTTTTTGTTTTGCTGAACTTCCTAAGTGCTAAACAGAAAATGCAGGACTCAGCAGCAGCTTGAATTCAAAACAAACCACGTCATACTTTTACAGAATGATGTGTAGCCTCGCTGATAAATATGAAAACACTTCTCCTTAAATGGTCAATTTGAGCAAGTATTTTTAATCCGAAATGATGAACAAAGATATTTCCCTAAACCTACAATAACTAATTATTTGGACACAAGCTAGAAACATGACATTTTATTACATCAGATAAAGTCCAATATTCAGTCTCCACCACATCACCCCAATTCTGGCCTCATTGCACTGGCTTCCAATTCGGTTCCGAATTGATTTTAAACTCCTTTTATTTGTTTTCAAAGCCCTAAATGGCTGGCTCCGGCTTATATAGCTGAACTCCTCCAGCGCTACACCCCAGCCACAGCTTTAAGGTCTGCTGACCAGCTGCTGCTGGTAGTGCCCAAGACCAGGCTCAAAACCAGAGGGTATCGAGCCTTCGCAGCAGCTGGCCCCAGGCTCTGGAACAGTCTACCCCTCCATGTGAGGTCGGCCCAGACCCTGAGGTTTTTAAATCAACACTAAAGACACACTTCTTCTCTCTGGCCTTCTAGTCAGAGCGGAGCACGACACCTGAATATTCCCTGTGTTTTTGTTTTTTATATTTCTGTTGTAAATTATTGTCTTTTATTGTGATTGTAGTAAAGTGTTTTTATTACATGTACAGCACTTTGGCTCGACCAAAAATCGCTTTTAAATGTGCTATATAAATAAAACTTGATTTGATCTCCATAAAGAAATGTATGGTTTTTAATCTGCTGATTGTCTCTTTTCCTTTTTGTCTTGTTATTTTTGTTCCTTCATTATGTGTAATTATCTTTGATGATTTTTTATACTAGATTCTGCAATGTGTTCCAATGCTAGTGGCTAACTTTGTCTGTGTGATGCTAAGCAGTTAGCAGTCAGGATCTATCAGTGTTTTGTCTATATGATGCTAATGAGAGTGTAATGAGTGAACCAAAACAGCATTCAATGGCATTGATTGTGACCGCTATTAGTCTAAAAATCATATCTAAAACAATGTTCAAAACCCTATATCACAAAATAGATGGGAAATATTATCGGCAATATTTATCCGTAAAATATTACTATTCCCAGCTGTAGTTTATTTGCAAAAACTGAATAATCTTCAGAAAGTAAACATTTGGTAGACCCGATGAGTTACCTTGAAGTTCGGCTGAGAGAAGCATCGAGCCACGGCGATCATGGAGGCGGTGAGCGGGCCGGAGACCCCGATGGTGGTCAGGAACTCGGAGATGTTGGGCGTCAGGCGGAAAGGAACCGGGCGGTTAGCGTCCAGATCGCCCGTGGCGTCGTTGATGTCGAAGCGGAAGTAGGAGACGTTCAGCTTCCCCGTGTCCTGAAAACAGAGAAGGGGATAAAGTCAGAAATCAATAACAGAAAACATAACGCTTAATATTCCTTTTTCACTGTGACGTCATGAAGAGGGTATATCCTAGCCTCCTTCATATGTCACCGCCTTGCAATCAGCTTTAATCTTATACTTAATCTGTAAGTGTTTTTATTTGAATCCCCCTTAATATGATTACTATTTAAGGTTTTGAATTTATTTTCATAATTCTTTTTAAATGTTTTTTTTTTTCTTTTTTTCGTTCACGTAAAATAAGAAAGAATTACTCAATTTAAAACTAAGGGGATTAATCAGGTATGTCTTCTTCATGCTATATTTATCTCAGAAAATGTGGTTTTTGACAGTTGCTCCCTTTTGAAATAGAAAGAAACAAAAAAGATAAAATAAATCAAAACATTTTAAAGTGTTAAACCAAAAAGTGGGCCGTAATCATTTTAATAAAATAGATACAAAATATTTATAGTGAACAAATGTAGCTACTTTCAGATTTAAAGTGGACCTACAGTATCATGCTATTTTTAGGCAAGGTCTAGGTATAGGTCTCAGATATATACAAATATATAAAAAACATGTCGATGAAGTGTTTTGCTCAAAATACCAAACAGATCACCCATTCTAGCCACGCCTCATATCCCTCTATTTCACTTCCTGTTTCAAAAGTGCTGATTTTAAGTATAAAGCTTTCAAATAAAAATAATTGATACAAATAAAAAAGGAGGGGTCTGAGCTCATGCGGGACCCGGCAGCTACTGTCTAAACTAAATGCTGCCGTGATGAAACGCCATATCATGGATTATCAAGGATTCTCTCTGAAACAGTTTGGAGCTCAAAGGCTTTCTCTCTTGCCGGTTATACCACAAGGTGAGTTCCTTTTTACTTCCTGCTTCTTCACACACATGCTCTCCAGTACAGGTTAGCTCCGAGTGTTAGCGATGCTAATGTAAACACCGACCATATTACGTCCAAAACAGTCGGGCATTGTTTCTGATAGCAACGTTTCTGATAGCAACGTTTCTGATAGCAACGTTTCTGATTGGGCCGTGGGTCCACATTTCAGATATTACGTCATATCGGACGCAAATCTGGATCAGCTCCGTTGTTCCCCGATTTTAGAGCTTTGGGTACGGAGGAAAAGAGAGAGGGTTTTATTTTCTGACGCTGCGTGAGTTCCCCGACACACCGGGGACACATCTCTATGTATAAAATACATCAACAAGTGCATTTTGCATGATAGGTCCCCTTTAAGGAAAAAACAATAAGGCATTCAATACGTTTATTTATTCTGTTTGTAAATAAAAAAAAATCTGAACAAGCACATGAATGGATGATATAAATTAAAAATAACAAAAAATAAATATATACTCCTTTCCATCCCCCACAGTCCTCAGACCACATTAGCCCAGCAACAATTAACTCTCCTTCAGGAAGGGGGAGTAACAAAACAAGCTCCCCCAACAAAATGGCTTCATGTATTGATCTGGGTGGACCAGACACGGTAACACGTCAAACTATCAGCAGCAGAACATCAATAATCCTCAATTCACTCCCGCTCCCCGCTGACTTAAATATATACAGGCGCGTTTTCATCTTTAAGCCTGCGTTTATGTGCGAGAGGACGGCTCTGGAGCAGCCACTGCAGGAAGATAAGCTCCTCGTATGAAAAGGTGAGAGGCTCTGACAGCTTTATAGCCCGGCATTTCATCCCAGCTGCCTCTCCTCGTTTTCCTCTGCCTCGCCTCTTTCCCTCCCTTCTTCTCTGCCTCCCCCCCCCCCTCTCTCTCCTACTGTCATCTGCTCCTCTGGGCCCGCCGGAGGACCTCGAGGCGCTGGGCTGAGACACCAGAAGCCCCCCCGAGGCTCAGATAAGCCCTCAGACAGTTGGCTGTGGAGGCAGCGCTCAGAATGCTAAATCTCCGCGCTACTGGCCAGCGATGGCTTCATTTTGGGGCCGGTGTGAACTGAATGACACAACGTTAACGAGACACTCTCTGTGACTTTGGGGATGTGAACTTGAGTGTGAGAAATGACAGATACTGGGTGATTTTCAGAAGATACTGCAATGATACGAGAGGAGATAGAGAAACTCTTACAGAAGGAATTCTCGAGATGATGGTTTAGGAGGAAGGGCGTTTAACTGAACTTCCCCCAGGGTATTAATAAACTGTCTTTTTAATACTTTATATATCTAGGAGGAAGTTAGGCTTCATGACAGTTGCCCCGTTTCAGAAAAATAGACATAAAAGGAGGAAGAAATACCTTTAGCATCTTAAGAACCAGATATTTCCCTTAGGATTTTTGCAAAATGAAATAAAATAACATACAAACAATAGAAAACACAACGTATTTTTTTGGTTATGTGTTTCATTACCAATAACTGATGATGACTGAGCCAAGCGTAATATAAATACTATGCGAGGATATAAAGAATTAAAATAGATAATTGAGAAAAAGATACATAGTAAATATAACAGGGAATATAGCAATATGCACATGCAATATATACAGGGTGTATTGCTATTATTATTATGATGTACCCTATATGACCCCTTTGAGTGCATCAAAGAAAACCCCTTACAGGTCAAAACGGACGATAAAAGGTAGTATTATTTACTAACAACATCATTCTTTGATTGACTTCCAGCCTGATAAAGCAGGACCTTTTAATCGATACCTCAAACATCAGAGAGCTCATATAGCAGCACCTAAAGGAAGTGAGGGTCTCTGGAGGCAGGGTGGGGCTCAGTGCTGCTGCTGTGATGTCCTGTCCTTGCACTCTCTCTGTTTGTGTGTAATGTTTGTGTGTGTGCGCCGTAATCCTGCTGTGTCTAATGGGATCTGCGGAGTGGAACAGGCAGAGAGGGGGCTTAATACCAGCGCTTAGCTGCCCGGAGGAACGCCTGTCAGCAAAGGCCGATTAGGATCAGAGGGGTGGGGTGGCCGACTGACACAATCATCTTTAATAATGACTTTCAGAAAGCTGTCTGCGGCGGGCGGAGGCACGCACCAACGCGGCCCGTCTCAAATTGAAACGTCTTTGATAGCTGTAGAGCAGAGGGACTGAATACAGCGTTCTGTCAAAACATCCTGCGCCCCGACAGCGGCTCTGACTGATAGGCCGAGCGTGAATGTCACGGGGGAGAATGGTAATTCACACGGCCAGATACGGAGACGGTAATGGTGATCTCTTAATGCATCTATGAGGGTATATATCTACTGAATTAGCCCCCCCCGTCACATGGAAGCGTCTCGCCCTTGACGGAGAGAGTCGGACATGTTTCTGTCTCTCCTACCTGAGCGATCTGCAGCATCTCGGGGTTCAGCCTGTTGAGGTGCAGCATGAACTCCGCAAGGCCGATGAGGGCCAGCTGGATGGTGAACATCTTCCGGAAGGTCCAGTAGTCGGTGGCGTTGGGGAAGGTGTGCAGAGCCCACTCCTTCAGCATGCTGCGGGGCACCATGTTCCCCTGCACCTCCTTCAGGATGTCCCGCAGGACCTGGTGGTAGACAGGAGGGGGAGGGGGAGGTCAGCAGCTGACTTTGAGCTTTACTTTCATTTTGACTAAACACTTAACAGAACAAAGAGCTGCCAATGATCCTCTCGCTGAAAGTGCATGTGTATACTGTAACTGTGTATTCCACCAGTCAATCTTCTTCTCCAATGGCACTTTTCAGACATTATTTCATGTACACAGTGGGTTATTTTAATGCAGAGGTCAAGCGTAGAAGACTAATTTACAGCTTATATTTTTGTAGGTTATTGTATGTTACAGTCAGAGTGCAAAGAGTCTTAAAACAATGTATGCAATGCAGCAACTGAAAGCTTATAATAATATATTGGGGAGGTCTGGATGGGTTCATTTTTTTTCTTTTCATGGGTAATTTAAGTCATTAACAGTGACAATTATCATTATTACAGTTCACCACTGTGAAGAAAAAACATCAAGTAGTAGCCAATCAGTTGAGGAAGGATTAATGTTGCATTTTAATAAAGAACGCATCTATTATCTGTGACTGGTTTATATAGCAGCATGCAAATTCACTTTGATTGACCCGACAAAGCCACTAGCAAACTGTCCTTGTCCCAGTGAAAACCATGCATGTTTAAATCTGAATATTGTTAATATTCCTTATTAAATTATTCTTTATCTTAGACTAAATAAAAGCTCGTATCCTCAGCTAATCAAAAGCTGACGACATGGACATAGTTTGATTCCTTGATGACACGGCTGCATGAAGCGTTTAATTACAATTCAATCACCTGGGAGGAATGTCAATGAGGGCCATCAAATTAAGTCACACTTGTGCTGCATAATGCAAATGTATTGTTATGATCCTCGTGTGTGTACCTGGTGGCTGGCCTGTGTGCCTCTGGCCTGCACCGTGGCCAGGCGATCGTAATATCTGGAGATGGGGTTGTCGTGTTCGATTCCTTTCTTGGCACAGCGCTGTTTGTAGATTTCCACCAGAGACAGAGACGAAGGGTTGTCTTCTACCAGACGCATCTGAGGCGACACTGCTACCACTCGGGGCACTGAGGGTGGGAGGGAGGGAGGGAGGGAGGGAGGGAGGGAGGGAGGGAGGGAGGAGAGAGGACACAGGTGGGAAAGAGAAGAGGGAAGAAATAGGAGGGAAGAGGAGTGGTAGTAGGGGAGGAGATGAAAAACAAGCAAGTCAGTCACACAATTGTAAACATTCGTGCCTGTTTTACCACAGTGTGAACCACCGGTCTAAACCTACTTCTAAAATACTCCAGAGCTGGTCAAAACAGCTGCAGTGAAGGCGAGCCATCACTCAACAACAACCAGGGTCAAAGGCAGTCTCTCCGTGAACGCAGTCTAAACATTTACATACACTGGCACCAAGAATCAAATCTATAACAGCAGCCATTCCAGTTGGGAGGAAATGGGTTGGAAGGGACCGCTGAATTCCCCGTCCATATTCCCCTTTAACAAACCAATCAAGTGCATCAATTGAGAGTGGGCAAACATCTGGGCGGAGGAAAACCTCAAGGGGATGACAGGAGAGGAAATGGCGCTTGAAAGGGGGATTGAGATTGTGTTTGTGTGGTAAGAAAGGGAAGGAAAATGATACGGTCGCTGCCAATTGTTTTTAGTTTACAGCTTCAGGGGACTGAACACAAGCTGGTACTAGAAGAACAGATATGGACAAATATGTGTACAAAAATAACAGATTTTTCTATTTTGTTGACCAAAAACTCACATGGGGAGGAAGTAACTCGTTAAGTGAAACATACAAAAAAAATATAATTTTAGTCAAAGTCCTCCCTAGATGACAGGGGTGTCCAAACTACGGCCCGGGAGCCAACTGCGGCCCACGGATCATTTTGAATCGGCCCTCAGCTAATTCAAAAAGTATAATGTAACATGGCCCACAAATGAAACTTGTGCTTATATTATACTTCTTAACTATAAATGTAAAAATATATTACACAGTAGACTCCCGTGTTAATAAGACCACTTTTAAAATAAATTCAGTCAGTTAAAGTTGGAAACATTTTCTAACAAATCTTAGTTGATAAGAAAAACCCCCAATGACTTATTTACATAACAAGCTTGAAATACACCCTTCATATGTCTCCTTATTATAATAAATCTGAGCTTCTGTTGTAAGGGATGAGCTGCCAACACTCACAAGCATCATGTACCTACATTTGACTGATTTTGCTAACTTATAACTGAACTTATGAGGCAATATACCTCTAGTGAGTGGCCCAGCCCTTCGTATATTTTTCAGCCCTGCTATATGACTTTCAACCCAATGCATCTGCGTCTTTCATTCTGGTCGTACCGGTGAAGAAGAGGTGTCTCTTGGTGGTCTCCTTCCTCTTCTCCAGACAGGGGTTGAGGAGGCGGAGCAGCTGCAGGACCCTCTCCTCTCGGCGGGACTCCGTCAGGCAGGCGTCGTTCATCACCAGGTACGGGTAGATCTTTCCGTTGTGGCCGCGGATGTAGAGACGACGTGCCGCTGTGTTGTGTTTCTGAACGATCTCCACCCGGGGCATGAACCTGGAGAGAGGGAAGAGATACATGATGTGGGAGAAACAATATGTAGGGTTGATTCTACTTCCATATCACTTTTTTACCAAGTATTTTTTACTTGATACACTTTTGTAAAGAGTCCCTTACCGTGCGATCTTGATGTAATAGTGTGTGGGTTTGGGCATGAGGAACTCCCCGGGGATCTCCACCTCAGCCGTCTGAGCGGAGAAGTTGCTGAGGAAGCGGCACTTCTCCTCGATGAGGAAGAACTTGGGCAGCTGCTTGGTCTTCGCCTCCAGGATCTTGATCCACTTCTTCAGCTTGGAGATGAGATTGTGGAGCTTCATGGAGCCCGGCACGCTGAAGTCAAAGTCTGCCAGGGAAGGAGAGAGAAGTCGATGTTACAGCAAGAAACTCCTTATTCCCCCAACCCTTAACAAGTGTAACTATTGATGCATTTATTAAATATTTACGCAATGAGACTTTGATGATTTAACCAACATATTGTTTTAGTGGGTAAAGAAATGTACATGAATTAGTGAAACGTAGCCTTTACAACCAGGAATAGACAACCTAAAGAAAATATTACGATAGTCAAAATCTAACACGATATCTAGTCTTATATAACTATATCGTTATAAAAAAAATGCCATTCGTGCGAGATCAGACTTCAACAGATAGCTTTCAACAACCAATCTAGAATATAGACACGTTTTTAATGAGCATTGTTATATGTTCAAGTTTTTTGGACCATTTCTCCTTCCTCCTCTCTGCAGGTGACAAAAGCCAACTCTATGCTCTAATCAATTTCTAGTCTCACATCACGATATCGCACTATTGTCGACATATAGCATGGCGGCCATGGCCCAAAAGAAGGGATAGGAAAAGACCCAAATATGTTAAGAGTAGTGGCCGAGTGATTTTTCTTTTTCTAAGTAGTTTTTTGGGCTAGACAGTGGCTGTATTGGGGAGATTGCGTTTTTTCCCATGGCTAGGGATTGAAAAGCGTGTACTTGGCAGCGGACTCTGCACCTCGGCTGCCAGCTGTAAACACTGAGCTCCCCAAAAGCCCAAACCTGGCCTAGTGAACTTGATGATTAAGTATCATTGGCTTAAAGCACACCGTGATATTCAACTGTAAGAATAGAGATAGAAAATAAAATGTGAACTTGTACAAAAAATACAAAAGCATATGTCAACGACTCAACGTTTTACACTTCCCCTCCCTAATCAACTATTCTTAAAATGCCCTTAACCCCATAAAATGACCCAGTGGAGCTGCATTAGTGCCAACATTACAGCACTTTAACAGCAGCTCCCATGTGTGTTTTTGTGTGTGTTTGACCTTTGACCTCCTCTGTGGCAATGCGCTCCCAGAGCTGTGCTATAACTACCAATGTGTTTCTAGGTAACCTTGCCAAATAACATACATTTCAAAACACATGCAAGCAGCATACGCACAAGGGACAGGATTTAAAAGTGAGTCAAATAGATTAAGCAAAACAGAACAGAAATAAATATTGGAAAACAGAATTGAACGCTTAATGGTGAGGTGACACTTAAATGCAAACGCTGCAGGGCCTGTGTGAAACCGGTAAAGATTCATTCAAGTTAGATCAGGCTGTTTGCTTTAGCAGATGGACGAAGAACACCTTGTTTTTCTCACAGTGATGGCCTCGGGGGGGAGGTGGTTTCACATCTGGGAAATGTCCGATGTAAATACGCTGTTTCACTGTCGGCCACTTCGCTGCAGCAGGGTGGGGAAGTGCCTTGCTTAAGGGAACTCCACGTATAAGTTATTCATTGCAGGCTCGAGGAGAAACGGTTTGCTCCATCAACCTAACCCCCCCCCCCCCCCCCCCCCCCCATGCAGGCTGGGAGCTGATTAAATTAGGGCTATAAAAATGAGAGTCTTAAAGTATTAGATTCCTGTTTCAAGTCACAACTCATATTGCACGTAACGTATTGTGATGGGCTGCAGCAACAACAACGGAAGGAGGGGAGCCAGGCAGGTTTTCCATTTTAGAGTAAAGCCCCCAGGACATCACACACACACACACACACACACACACACACACACACACACACACACACACACACACACACACACACACACACACACACACACACACACACACACACACACACACACACACACACACAACACACACACACACACACATCACACACACACACACACACACACACACACACACACACACACACACACACACACACACACACACACACACACACACACACACACACACACACACACACAACACACTACACACACACACACACACACACACACACACACACACACACACACACACACACACACACACACACACACACACACACACACACACACACACACACACACAGTTATAATGAATCCATGAAACTGCAAGGCCATTTCAAACCAGCTCAATCTCTCCCAGAGTGAGACCTCCTAATACTTTAAATAAGCCCTTTAAAACAGCCAATGTTCTTTTCGGCCCGACCCTATTTCGCTATCCGTCTGCCTGCAATTCTCCTGCCTCGATAGCGGAGGGAAAATTGAAACGGTCCTAAAGAATTGCAACCCGACAACAATTCGGCACCATAAAAGGGTATAATGCTTACAAATAGACAAAGTGAGACGTGGAGGAAGAAAGCAATATCATTCTGTCTCGATCAGATATAAAGCATGTTACCTGTTTAAATCTAAAGACGGCTGCACGTACGACTCAGACATTATTACAACTCGTAAAAATGCAATGTATTAAAAGCAGTAAACATGCTGTAACGCAAGAGCAAAGAAGGCCTTTTAGTAAACACATCATAAATGGTAGGGCTGCCTGATATGGAAAACTTCTACATTGCTAATACTTTGACTGATATTGCAATTCAGATTGAGTTTAGAATCATACATCTCAATGAAACATATGTGAATCTAATAGTGTTTATTTTTAAGTCCATAGTATTAAATGTGTAGGCCCGGATATATCTGCAGCTCCAAAATACTTATATACTCGCATTTAAAAGGGACCCGATTGTGCTCATGTTCATCATTATCTGACATTTATTGTGCTCGCTGCTATTTGAGTTTTGCAGTAGTCTGAATAACGATTTCGATCAAATTGTAATAATTGTGCAGTCCTAACAATGATTTCACCTTCTTTGGAGCTTTAACTATACTTAATAGAGTGTGAGAATATGAGGTTTAACACTAAAGTTTCGGAGTAAAAAAAATACAGAGGTGTTTTGTTGAAAGTGCCGTGCAGCCACAAGAGCAGAAGACAGTTATTTTCAGTCCCGCTCGTATTTGACCCCTGCTCCACGAGTGAGCGGCGGGAACAGGATGCTGAGACACACAGCGTAGTGTGGGAAGCCTCCAGGTTGACCTCTGACCTGTGTGTAGAATCCAGCGCTGCTGCTCTGCCCTACCTGATAGACCACAGCAGACGCTCTGCACTTCAGGAGCAAATTATGGATCCACACTCTGGAGGTGGGTCACCTCTGTATAAAGAAGCATCATTCCCTCATGGACTGCCCTGGTTCCTGACTCAGTGTGGGGTGGTGTGAATGTGTGTGGTGGGATGGATTCAACTCAACTTTATCTGATTGGTGAGCTGAAGTCTGGAGTGCAACAAAGGTCATCGCAGCAGAAGAAAGTAGGTTTTCTGGTTCAAATTAAAACCTTACGAGTAACAACCAGCTGAAGGTGCATAGCCAAACTGCTTAACCTAATTACGTTTAACTATGGTGAATGTCATTTCAGCATAACAAAGGACTATTTAATAGGCACGCAAGGAAAAAGCCAAGAAGAAGCTCTGGAACACATCCGCTGCTAAAACAGTAACTCATGCAAATAGCATTCGCCGTAATTGGATTTGAATGCCTCCCTGCTGCCAAACGTTGTGTGCACACATAAACCCACATTTTCCGGCCCACAAACCCTGTGAAAGCGCGTGAGCCACTAACTCGGTTCGGGGAATGGGAGCTCGGCTGCTCGGCTCTGTAAACCCTGTTTGTTCTGCTTGGGAGGCTTGTGTGGTTTCGGTCTCTGTCGGCCCTGCTCCCATGATGCAGCTGGGTAGCGATGGTCTGGTGACATGAGCACAGCTGGCACCGCAACATCTGGGAAGATTCACCAGCAGGACGATCACTTTGTGTTTGTTCTTTGCACGTGCCGTTGCCATGTTTTTTCTCGCAAATACCGCAACACCTGTCTATATGAGACTGTCATTCCCATAGATTACTATCTGTTAATCTCCTCTCTATCATCGTTTAGGCTCCTCTCTAATTGTATATGATTACCAGCTCTGGTACACCCATGAATGTCTTTTTTCTCTAAGTCACTAGATCATTTTTTCCCTAGCTTCTTTTCATTCACTCTCAGTCCTTGTCCTACGCTATCCCAGGGCCAAACACATTAGCGCTATTGGCCACTTTAAGACGAGTAGAGGTGGAAAGCATTAGACGGGACGGGGGGGGGAGTGTCTGTGTGGAAATGCAATAAAAAGTAGAGGCGGCCCGAGTGTAATCCAGCGAACATGTATGCAGTCAGTCCGTGAGAGTGGAAAGGAGAGAGCAAAGTTTATTTGAACGCTGAAAGCTGCAGACGGTTCTCGTTTAAAACCCAGTCTAGTGAACTGTGGTTCAACTCCCTCATGTAATGTAGGAAAACAGACACGTGGCTTCCAAAAACAGGGGAATGATTGTGGAGAGGAAAATGTCTCAAAGGGGGGATTTGGCTGAGATCGAGCTGCACCTGTCCGGTTGGATTCTTCAGCGTGAATATGAATCTGAACATGCAGGCCAGAAAGACTCAAAGCCTTATCAATGGCTTACAAGCAAAGACATGACAAATGATTTTGAAATGTTTCATCCAGAATTGGGCATGATCCAGAGTGTTTTCCAAATCCACATTTGTCTAGGTTACATCAGCTCTGAATGCATCTGTGACTTCATTTTAAGGTAGACAACAAAGTACAGATATGAACAGCACAAGATAAGAAATACTGAACAGGTTCAATATATAGCAAGAAAGGCCCCTGTCGCATTATTTAAACGTCTAAAGTGTAGGCAAAGGGATCATTTGGGTTACTCAACGTAACCTTGGTTCTTTGATAACAGATTGAGGTGCGCTATTAGGGATTTTCTAAGCTATCAGGATTAAACATGTAGCTAATTTAAGCCACAGGCTATCTTTAATTCACGCCATCAAAGGGTCACCTCAAAGGCAACATGGCATCTACATTGATGACTACAACGACATGGGTAGTTAATGCTGGCAATGCAATGGCTTTCTCTGTAACGAGAACATAATAGATACCCTTCCATTGTTGTGAACTAACATACGACAGGATAAGCGTTTCATCTCTATGCCACGGTAGCTTTAGTAGCAATACACTCTCAAATGTTATTCTCTTCCAATATTTTATGAGCTATATTCACTTTCGGAACAGCAAACAGCCCGTTAACAATGCTTGGTTCCCTGACAAAGAGGATCAAAACTGTAGGCGCAACATCCAGCTCCAACCACAGTTACACGGCACTTCACTGGTGCTAGTGGTACTTAGCCTAACTGGACTTTCACTACATTTACATTTCAATATAAAAAGGGCTATGTGGTGGAAGTCATTGTTCTCAGTCTCTAAGGGACTGTAAGTCTATTAAACCTGCTTTGAGAACCCATGTTACTGTTATATAAGCAGCTGCCAAGACATTTCATTTCAGTTCAGTGTAGAGATGTACTGTAAGAAATAATGTTTCACAGACTTTTAAACCCTGAAGACTTTTACAACAGTGTTTCATAATTTCAGCTGAGCCAAGAGCACTCATCAAACAGATCACTGTGGAGCTGCAGCAGCGTAGAAATGTAGCTAACTGTGGTATAATCAAAACCAGTGTGGGCGTGTGCAAACAGTGTAATAAAGACACACTGACTCACACGTATACCTATTTCTGACCAGTCACCACCTCTAACCCATCCCTAAATCAAATCATCTGGTTGGAAACCTTAATTACGTTGCAGCACACCAAAGCTCCAGCTTCTCAACAAAGCAGTACAGATTTGAGCTAAGTACAGGAATAATGTAACCAGTTCATTATCTACAGATGCCATTTGGGTACCCGTCTCATCAACTTTGGGTTAACCATGAGAGTGACGTGTTTTACTCTCACTGTAAAACACCAAACAAAGTTAGAAGAATAACACAAACACTGCTCTAGTTATCTGTGAGGTGGCTGGAGTCTGGCTGTAGGGTGAAAGGCAAACAGGTGCTGCTGTCAAACACACAGTGGTACTGTAAGACGTGGATGCAGAAAGGTGAATCATGGATGCTTAAAGTTAACATAGCTGACATTCATGAAACTAAAGTGTTAAAAACAACAAAGTAAACACAGAGAAAATAAAAAAGAAGGCTCTTCAACACTTCTTCCTGTCTTTCTGTATGGTTGTATTTACAACCGCATGATTTGGAAACAATTGTTGATTGCTATTATTTTTGACTGATATTGCAATTGTGGTATAATTGGCGATACAAAAGCGAATAGATGAGTAACACCTACGTCACTTCCGGGTGAAAATGACGGCCCCGCCCACTTTTGGGGGAAAACAACGCTGCCATTTGAACGGCGGTCAATTCAAATTTGAAGTTTTTGCCAATCCGATCAGAAATTTAAGAAAACCGTGGATTTTTGGATCTTCAAAGAGCCCGATTACGATGGCCAGTCAGGCAAACAATTACATTAACTCATTGGAAATCGACGATCGGGCTCGATATATGGTTAAATATAGCAGTAGACGAGGCCATCATTTCGCCAGCTGTTACTCTCATGAGCGAGACGGAAAATAATAGTTGTATCATGCCAGAAAGCTGCTGTGTCGTTTATTGCTCCTCAAACATTAAAACAAATCCAGAGTTACGTTTTTCTGTATTTCCTCTAAGAAGAAAGGACAGTAGAAGAACAGCTCTGTGGCTTCAGGCTTGATCGCCGTTCAAATGACAGCGTTGTTTCCCCCAAAAGTGGGCGGGGCCGTAATTTTCGCCGCATCTATGGACATCGATTGCCTACTGCTATATTTAACCATATATCGAGCCCGATCGTCGATTTCCAATGAGTTAATGTAATTGTTTGCCTGACTGGCCATCGTAACCGGGCTCTTTGAAGATCCAAAAATCCACGGTTTTCTTAAATCTCTGATCGGATTGGCAAAAAATTCAAAATTTGAATTGACCGCCGTTCAAATGACAGCGTTGTTTTCCCCCAAAAGTGGGCGGAGCTGTCATTTTTGCCCGGAAGTGACGCATGTGTTACTCTCATCTATGATCATGATATTAAAATAGTGCTTTTAGGCCTATACCTCTGCAGAAACATACCGTAGTCTAGATTTTTGTCCAGCCTTAGGTTTATATTCATTCAAAAGCCGACCTACCTGTAGTGAACTGTCCCTTCATCTTCTGGAAAACGGGGTCCTGCGCCGTGGCCTTTGCTCTGCGGGCCAGAGACTCGGAGGCGGCGCTGGAGAACATGGTGGAGACGTTAGGAACGTTCTCCAAGCCCACTCCAAAGGTGCTGACCAGCTTCTTCACAAAGTTCAGAGTGTGAGGAGTGATCTTGGCGTCGGACACGGCGCCGCTCTTCTCAAAGGCAACGGAGTAGCATTTAGCCAGACCCTGCTGGAGCTGCCTCAACACCTGCAGAGATGAGGAAGAGGAACAGAGAGATTTGGTTAAAAATATAGATTCAGATCCGAAGTACAGCGAAATTCCAAGCATTCCCGACGGTGCAATCGCACATAACAGACAGTACAAGTACAATTTTGACAATACAAGCTAAAACGTTTAATATATAATCACTATAAATTGGACCTATGATACATTGAATAGTACGCTTACAAAACAATACAACATTACCATACAAAGAGTGAATTATTTGGAATTTTGACCATAAGAAAAAAGCAATAACTATAAAACGGCTCAAACCGGACATCCTATCGCTTGACATCTGGTCCGGTACAATCCGTTAAATATTTGCTATGGATAGAATCATGTTTTTCCACGAGGCTCCAGGAAGAACAATTTGAGGAAACATGGAAACAGTGGCAACAATACAAATTCCAGGGACGACCATCCTTTGTTGCATTTAACTTATGGACAACATTTTCCTTATTTTTCCAATTTTAAATAATCCCTGTATCCCAATTAAACGTTTTCTCAGCTTCTATTTATAATTTTTTTTACTTACTGTTTGTTATTTAATTTGCCGTTTTGGGTTCACTTAATAGAATGGTCTGTCAATCAAACTGTATAATCAAGACTATGTGACCACACACACACACACACACACACACACACACACACACACACACACACACACACACACACACACACACACACACACACACACACACCACCCACACACACAAACACACACACACACACACACACACACACACACACACACACACACACACACACCACAACACACACACACCACACACACACACACACACACACACCACACACACACACACACACACACACACACACACACACACACACACACACACACACACACACACACACACACACACACACACCACACAACACACACACACACACACACACACACACACACACACACACACACCACACACACACACACACACACACACACACACACACACACACACACACACACACGGTGATGATGGCTTCTCGGGCCCGTGTGCCGGTGGAACCAAGCATAGAGCCTGCAGCTGCTGCCGAGTGCCCCAAACCATCACAGATAATCACACACACACACACACACACACACACACACACACACACACACACACACACACACACACAGGCAAACTTCCGGCCCTAAATCCCTTTCCCCATCTCACACTCTCACCGCCACCATCCATCACCTGTCTCAGCCTGCCGCCTCCTTCTCCCAGTCCTCTCCTCCACCCACAGAAAACAGACACCTTGCATGTATTCTGCCGAGCATGGCTTTAAGAGTTTGCAGCTACATCCTACAAAATCAGATGTTCATCTGCTCCATATATCTGGAAACAACTCCCAGTAAAGTAAAGGTTTGATGTAACGCTTACTTACTTCTTTTAAATCCAGGCAGAAGACTTTTTTATTTGCCACTGTCTTTTGCCACTGTATTAAATCAATCAATAAATCAATAATACATATTTATATTATCAAGTTCAGTAACCTTTTCGGTTGGTATTTTATACCCATCTTATTCTATTTTAACTTGTTTTAAAGTAGTTTGTTGGCTTTTTAATAATTGTTTTTAAATGTAATTTGATGTGTTTTTGTGTATGTTTGTGTCTTTATGATTTTTATGTTGTTTTTCTTGTTAAACACTTTGAATTGCCTCGTGGTGAAATGCCTTTATTGCCACTGGTATATAAACACAGTCAGATGAATAAAGTTGAATATTATATATTAATATATTTATTATAAAACTATTAAAAACGCTGCTAGAAAGGCAAAGGGCAATTGAAGCTGACTAGCTAACACAAAAAGGGATTTGAGAATATGCGAGCAAAAAAATAATAAATCAATCAACATATTCTGCCATTAATGAGTTCAACACTAGCTCAGTGTGTGAATGTGAGATGTCGAGGACCTATGAACAGTCAGGTCGGGATCACACCTCAGATCAAACCGATGTGTCGGCCCACCAGAGAGACAGCAGGGTCGTCTGGCGTGACACACTTACACACACTCCTGCGTTCACACTTATACACACACATGCATTACAAGTCTCACAACCTGCTGTATTGTCTTCTCACCGTCTGAGAACCCACGCGCTGTCAGACACACAGAGAAAAACCAGCAGCTTTGTTCTTCTCACCTCCTCGTGCCAGTTCTCCCTGAACCACACCATCTGGTCCACGATGCCCTCCAGGGAGGAGAGCAGCGTGGGGTGGAGCTCGCGCTGCATGTGCATGATGCGGCTGCAGCGCCACATGGGAGCCGTGGCTCGGATGGGTCCGGGGTCCGAGGCCCCCGAGTGAGGCTGGGCCCCCACTGAGCTGGGCTGCTGCTGTCCTGAGGAATCTGGGGAGGAAGAGGAGGTAAGGATGAGCGGTGGAGAAAGAGATGTGACGGGAGAATGAATAGGGTAGGTTGTTTTATTTTTTGTATTACTGCCACATTTGATTCCATTCTATTCCTATGTAAATATACTGCTATACTTTTAATTATTTCTCTATATTAATGCTATGTTTTATGTATGCACCATGACATCAAGTCAAATCCCTCATACGTGTAAACCTATTGTAAAGCTAAAATAAAATATCCTTAGTAGTTGCTCACTCCAATGTTATTTATTTTCTTTCTGTTCATTTGGTTTTTGCTTTCTGGGAGATTTACTGCAAGGGTTTAAGGAAAGAGGGTGCAGCGTTAAGCCCCCTAAGCAAATGTGTAATTTGTGATATTGTGGTATGAATACAAATGTAATAAAATAGATGCTCAGATCGGTGAAAAGTCAACACATTACAGTCGGCCGTGTTAGCTTACCACTTTTGTAGCGCTCCCTCTGCTCGATCTTGAGCGTCAGGTAGAGGGTGCGGATCGGGAAGTAGACAGCCTGCGGGTACACTCGTCCCACCTAGCAGATAAAAGAGGGTCACAGATTACATTTCAAAGATTCCCCCTCAGGACCACAACGGGGGGGGGGGGGGGGGGGATACAGTGTGTGCATGTGTGTGAGAGAGCGATCATACTGATACAGCCAGAGACTCTGCTGTAACACACGCAGTGTTTGAAGCTCAGAGTCAGGGGAGTTAGTGAAGTTCAAAACACGCCATGAATGAATTACAAAAAAACTGAATGTGCTTGATGATGAAATTGCCCTGAGGACTTTCACGAGAAGTCACTGACAGCGGTGGAAGGCTTAATGGTTGAAGTCAGGGCGTATAAAAGATTTTAAGTTTGGCAACACATTGCAAAATCACCTCTCCAACTTGGTGGAGGAGGTTCCTTTGATAAGTGAAGCAGCAGGTGCGTGCCGTGTGCAGAGTGATTTACATAATCTGACGCAGGTCACAGTTCATTGAGAAGGCACGATTGGTTATGCATAGCCTGTTGGACGGCGTTTAAACTAGATCATATTCTGAAATCTGTTTCCACTGGGGATGTCTGCAAAACGTCCCCTCTGTTGGACGAATAAAGGCATTCTGATCTTCTGCAAGTATATCAAGAAATTAACTAAACTTCAATGTTTCAAAGAAAGTAAGCAAGCATACTTTGCAGATGTTTTCTTTTCTTCTTCAGTTTGTCATGCTGTAGTCTGAACGGCTGTTTAACATTAATGTTGGGGAAATAAAAGATCTTTTTGAACATTAAAGCATGTAAACATGTCCCAGTGGAGGCACTAAATACAAATATGAACCTGAAAATGAGCAGAATAGGGCCCCTTTAACCATCTTGAACATGCAGTAGAAGCTCTGAACAGATTCCCAAATGCTTTACGTGGCTGGAAATACCAATTCTTTCTAAACCTGTCACCAAAGGACATTCAATTTCATAAAAGGGCGACCGCTGCGACACATCGCACACAAACTGTAAAGGAATCACCTCTTGAATATGAGAGGTAGACTCAACTCGACACTGATACATTTGTGTGTGTGACATTTGGCTATTTCTGCGACGGCACAAAGCGAGAGCCTAAAGAAAGAACATGAGCTGTGACGGAGATCCCTGGATCGAGCAAACGCTTTTATAACATTTTTTAAAAGCGCTGGTCTTAAAGAAAATGTTTTTTATATTTATATGATTTAAAGGGGGACATGGATATAGAAATGTGGAAGTATAATCGTACTTAATGCGAAGTGTCATATCCAAGAAATTCTTATGAAAAGTTCGTTTAAAACATGTGGGATGGCAATATACAATTTACATATCTTTTGGACATGATACACCATGTTATAGTGATGTCAAATGTTAGCAAATCTCAGAAATGACAAGACAAATAAACAAGTTGTAAAAAAGAATTAAAACAGATCTTATTTCTTGTCCTTCTAGCCTGGTTTTAAGCCCACGAGGACCAAACCACACGGTCTCTCAGGTTTTGCGGCTGGCTGAAGTTACAAAGCTACTTGATCCCTCTGTGCGCCTGCAGGGAAGAAAGAGATACCTCAACATTTCAACAACAACACTGAGCTCGCTACGACTTAAAGTGGGTCGAGGTTGGATGGTGGTGATGGAGGAGAGAGAAGGAGAAAGACAGAGAAGCTGCTTTCTTCATATTTCCGCCTGAGGCTAAATGGATTTTTGGAACCTGTAATCTTTCTCTGACATCCTTCTCAGGTCTTCAGACGAAGTCTCAAACTGCACAAATCAACACGGCAGGTCTCAATTTTTTTTTAAAGAGCCTCATCTCACTCATAACTCAGGACTGTTCATGGAGAGTCAGCAGGAGACAGATGGGATTAACTAACTGCTCGAGTAGGAATAAGCCTTGGCAGTGTGGAGATGATAGAGAAGGGAAAAACGAAAACTATTGAACTCCATCTAGGAAACCATTTTATACTCCTTAGTGGGAGTTAACGCAGCTGTGGAGCCTTCAGCCATCACCAAATTGGTTCAACCATTAAATGTGCAATCGCATACATATTACGGAACATGAATTGATTGCTAGTTTCTACATTGCACACACATTACACATTAATACAGCCCTATGACACTATCACTACACCCCATAACACCATTATCACACCCATGTTACACTATTATTACACCGGTATTATATCCATGTTACACTATTTTTAAACCCTTATTAGACTGTTATAACAACCCTTTTACACCATTATTAAACTGGCATTTTTGTAGTCCATTTCCTGTTTGTCTTGTTTTACCCCGGCTGACATTTCATTAATCCCCTATATTACCCTGTGCCCTGTAAGGTGTCCTTGGATGCTATGAAAGGCGCCCCCCAAATAAAATGTATTATTATTATACCCAAATTATAGACAGTTATTTCACCTATATTACACTTGTATGGTCCCCATATTTTACCCAAGTAACAACAAGATTATAACCCTCTTAGACTGTTATTAAACCAATTGTACACATGAAGACAGGCTGTCAAATGATTGTTTCCCCCAGGACACACACAACCATGTAAGGGTTAAATGATCATTTGTGCCACAGCTTCGAGTAGAAAAAGCAACGGTCATAAAATAAATATAAGAACATATAAGCTACCCATATCTGTGAGGTAAATATAGGGACATTTGCACAGTCCAATCCAATCCACTTTATTTCTATAGCACATATTAAAAACAGAGGGTTTACCAAAGTGCTTCACAGCAAACATAACATTAAAATATAATATTACAATAATAGATAAAAGGCACACATAAGAATTAATACAAGGCTATGGACAGACAATGAAAGCATAAACATCGCTCAAACTGACTCGAAAGCGAGGGGAAAAGAGGTGGGTCTTTAGACTTAAAGGTTTGGAGGCTAGACGACAATTTGACATGGAGGGGGGGCAGGTCGTTCCAGAGCCTGGGGGCTACGGCTGAGAAGGCTCGGTCTCTTCTGGTCTTTTTATTGGTTTTAGGGACTACCAGCCGCAGCTGATGAGCCTATGCATTTAAACCATTTCCCCGCACTTCTGTTTATCCCTAATATTTTTACATTCTAAATATTGCATGTAAAGTCATTTTATCAGTGCTGAAAAAAGGACATTTTTAAAGTAAAAAAAAGTCTAAAAATGCAGGACTAGAGTCAGGAGGCTAACAGCAGCATTACAGATGAAACAGGAAGGGAGGCAGAGAGGCAGAGGTGGAACCAGAGATCAACCCGCTAATGGGAAGATAAGAAATGTCATATTTTGGCACAGCTGAAGGGGGGAGAGGGTGAGCGGTAGACAGCGAGAGAGGCTGGGTGAAATACTACGATAACTTCTGATTCATCTTCCCGCCTGCCCCCGGGCGCTCGTCTTCTCACCTTCATCAATATTTCAATTTTTTTAAACATCCCGCCGCCGTAGAGAAACTGTAAATAATTCAGACGGGAAAGCAGAGACAAAGCCTGCCGTGCATTAAGATGTGGTTTACCCTTTAGATGGGGAAGAAGATGGACGAAGAAGAAAGACGTGTCAACCTTTTAACCCCAACTCATTACAGGGTGACGAGGAAGACCAGAGGAAGGACGGGTTTCTCTATAGAGGGAACATCTCTACAGTCACCCATTGACATTCATTCATAAATATGCAGAAAGGCAGGTGCTGTTATCTCATTCCGCTGTAACAAAGAGGTCACAACTTTGAGCCTTGGAACAACCATGTGTCCTAGTTAAAGGTTCTCTAGATCAGTGATTCTCAAACTTTTTTCAATCATGTACCCCCTTTGAAAAACAAATTCAGCCAAGTACCCCCTGATCAACACAAAAACAATTTGTTAGGGAAGAAATGCCTATATAAAGAGGTACAGTACAGCGCTGCACCATCAGTGTCTGATTTATTAAAACAACAACCTTGTAACTGAGAAACACTTAAATGCTACATTTCAAATGTTTACAATCCATCACTAAATTCATGGCAAACCAATTTTAATATCATGCAATAACACAGAGACGACATTAGTTGCATTGAACTGATCTTTTTAATAAGTTGTACTTACATTTTAGTGAGAAACATGGGCTTGTGCTTCACTGAGGATCTTTGTTATTGTCAGTGACAGGAAGGCCACTGCAGTTATTACACTTCACTTTTTGAAATATGTGTAACTCTGTGAATATAAAACCCACACTGCTCAAACTTCTTTACTTTTTTTTTTTTTTTTTCATTAACATAAAATAAATCTCACGTACCCCCTGCAGTACTCCAAGGTACCCCTAGGGGTCCGCGTACCCCCATTTGAGAACCACTGGTCTAGATCAGTGCTTCTCAAAGTGTGGTCCGCGGACCACTGGTGGTCCGTGAGCGCCCCCTAGTGGTCTGTGAGTATATTGGTACAATTTCACATTTGAAATAAATAAATAAATTTAAAGTTTTCCGCACTCTCGCGGGAATATCTCCGCAATGGAGCGAGCTTAAGTTTCACTTTCGATTGCATGATATAGCCCAGCGCAACACCTTCATCCCACTTGCTGCCACTTGTTTGTACCATTTTCAGGCGATTTGTAAAAAACGATGTGTTTTTGGATATTTGTGGAGTTAGGTGGTCCGCGAGTGTTTTTTTATTGGTTAAGTGGTCCTTGGTGTGAAAAAGTTTGAGAAACACTGCTCTAGATCAGTGCTTCTCAAAGTGTGGTCCGCGGACCACTGGTGGTCCGTGAGCGCCCCCTAGTGGTCCGCGAGTATATTGGTAACATTTCACATTTGAAATAAATAAATACATTTAAGTTTTCCGCATTCTCGCGGGAATATCTCCGCAATGGAGCGCACTTTCGATTGCATGATATAGCCCAGCGCAACACCTTCATCCCACTTGCTGCCACTTGTTTGTACCATTTCCAGGCGATTTGTAATCTGTTCTAGAAAAACGATACGATTTTGGATATTTGTGGAGTTAGGTGGTCCGCGAGTGTTTTTTTATTGGTTAAGTGGTCCTTGGTGTGAAAAAGTTTGAGAAACACTGCTCTAGATGGATCAATCCCCACACACGATAAAAACACAACTGCAAATGATTCTGTATGTTTTACCAGTGTTTCTCTACTTCAATGCTAGGTTGAATTAAGCTTGTTTGTCAATGAACTTATCAAACCATCAGCGTGATGCTTCCTCTTTATCTGAATGCTAAATTGTTGAGGATTCCTAAATAAAGCATGATAAACTTTCTATCTATCTTTTAATGAGTCTTATTCAATAAGAGCTGGGGCAGGAAAATGCAATAATGATGTCAAATATCAAAAAATAAACCGATTTATGAACTCAGTTGTGTTTTTCCACTGCTTTTAAACATATAATAATATAATAACAAATTACTTGCTTTAAAAAATTGTTTTCCAACTTTCCAACTGAACACATAAAAATATGTTTTTATATGTATATGAAAACGCCATTTTCTACTCTTTCATCTAAGTGTGTGGATCTGATGTATTATTGCCTTGCGATGGACATTGTGATGAGATTGCAGTGTAAAATGGCAGGAAATTGCGATAGAAAATGCGTTATATATGCGTTAAACACATTTTTTGTTTACCTCCTGTCTCACCCTCTCTGTCTATCCATACAAAACCACCAGTAAGCAGGTGAATACACCAAGTTAAAACACCACTAACTCCACCACAAGCTCCAGCGTAAGCCCACAACCAATAATGAATACAAACAAAAAGCATTGGCTCCTACAGTGTTTCTCTACTATATGTTGTGCAGGGCTACATCCACCTCTTACTGTACATTTTGCACTTGTATTTCAAAACCTCTTCTCTCAACCCTCCCCCCCCACCTCTCTCTCTTTCTCATCCTCTCCACTATATTCCTGCTCTGCTGAGAGGACGATTGTTTGCTTTAGCACACTACACTTTGAAGATCACCCTCTTGAAAATTGTACGGAAATAATACTCCATTAAGCAAAGCAAATTAGTCTTCGGTTTAATTACCAGCTCTGTTCCTGCAGTGCAGGTGTGTACCATATGAACTTAATAATCATTTCTTGAACAAATAATTTAAAAAGCAATTCACCGGGGGGACTGATGGAAGCCAATGAATGGCTGTAACAGGGACAGTGAGAGAATCTGAATGCTTCATTTGGTAAATAGGAAGCAGGGGAGAGGCCACTTTGACGTGAATGCAGTTCATTTATCTTGATTAGAAAGACGTGCATGGGCACTAATGCACACACAGCGGCCTCATGTGTTGCCCCAAATGGATTAAAAAATTAAATTAGAAAGCAACAAAGGGGAGATTACTTTTCAATGCTGTGTTTGAATTGATAAAGAGTTGAAAATCAGGGCCAAGAGCGTTTTGGCTTACGCGTAATGGACATCTAGATCTGTTTATGGGATTTTGTGAAAGCCTCACCTGGCTGATTAAGTTGAGCAGAGGTTTTCCTTCTGATCCCACCAGGCAGGTCAGGAGCTGCGGTATCCATGCCAACCACTGGATAGGCGGGACCCCGATGCAGTATTTGTCCACAGCGTCCGCTAAAGTGTTCTTATCATCGAAGCTGAGCAGCCACAACACCTACAGATGAAGGGAGAAGACACAATGTGTGAGAAAGGAAAGAAGGAAGGGTAAAGGCCATTCATATTTATGCATACGAGTATTCGCACCAGTCCTCGTGACTTGAAAGCCAACTTTGCACACTCCTGTTTTGTTCCACACTGCATGAATTGGAAAAAATGACACTTCGAGTATTTTGACCAATATTTCAAATGCCATATGATTTGCAAAATTAGAGGGACTGATCTTTATGAAACATTATTTCAATTTCCATGAAAAAAATATATTCAAATGATCATGGTGGACTTTGATTAAAGTCTGTAGAAAAACGTTTGTAGGTCTCTTCACATATTTCACCTTTACCTATTATCGTGATTACCGCAATTTGGGCATTGCATTAGTCTAAATAATGAATTTGATAACATCTGGATAAATTGTGCAGCCCTATTCCACAGTCCAGTTATCGGGGTATGCAACTTTGGTTTGTTTGCCGAAGACGACCAAAAACGTTTGTTTAAAGAGAGGCTGTGTGAGGAGGTTCACAGTCATGCCAGTTACCAACATGATTTAGTCTTTAAGGAATAAAACAATAGCCAAAAGGTCTTGAACTCTTAGCAAACAAGGAAACATGGATTGTTGTTTGGTAAATGCACATGTGGAGTCCCGTACTGACAAAGAAGAAAGGAATAAACAAACGCAGCTCTCAAGGAAGTATCATTAACATTTTCTAAAAATGTCTCAACTGAGTAAATACTTTTAGACACCATGTATAAAGAGGTAAGGTCTCTATCATCCATCAGACCCTCACTGCCCCCCCCCTCTGGTTCTGTCACAGCAGGAGAGCAGAAACATCCTGGCATCATCTCTCTGATCAAAGCAGAGCCAATGTGGAGGTGTGCCTCTACATTATGATGAATACATTAACCCCACTCAAACCCCCCAGGCTCTCTACACAGACTGTGTATAATTACTGATAATGACCGGGCATCTCACTTCACCGCCCAGGAGTTAGCACTGCCAACCGGGTGTGGGGGAGGGGCTCCAAAATAAACATGTAACTGGGATGTGAAGCAGATAATGGTAATGATGCGTTCACATTTATTATGAACCAAGCCTGAGTCTTAGAGGAAGCTGCTCTGTGGACGAGTCTCTCTAATCTGACTCCACTATGACTCTTAGAAATCTGAGTCCCAGCAGAAAGTGGAGTCTTAGATTCTTCCAGCTCATTCATAAATAATGTAAGAAAATATCCAGTTTGCTAAAATGTTGCAATGAAGCAAAAACTAATTTGCGATAATTTTCCACTGGTGGATTGTAATAAAGCACTTTGACTCAAGTTCTGATCTTTAAAGGTAGGGTACGTAATTCACTTCAGCAACACTTTTTGTTATATTCCATGAATACATGAAATGCTTTGACAATAAATACATTAAAAAAAATTGATCTGTGGAAGCCGTGGCGCTGTAAAAAGCACGACCAATCATCTGAGCCGGCCCGGCTAAAGTAACTGGATGGCCTACCTGCCTGTCAGCCTTCCATCTGTGCTCAAACTCATCTCATGCCCTCATTGGTCATGTGCGCGTTCGTGTGTTGGAGGAGGGGCTCTGTGAGGAAGTCTGAAGGAAGGGGCAGATTTCTTTCGGTTGTGTATTTTCAAATTCTAGCACTCGAGCTGGTTTCTCCATTCTTACCTCCCCTACCTTTAAGTACACTTTTTGGGTACTTGAGTAAAACCATTTTATGTTAATATATATATATGTATTTCATTACATTTAGGAAGGCAATATTGTACTTTTTACTGCACTACATTTATCTGAAACTTTAGTTACTTTATAGAATCAGATGATTAGCTAATTTAAATTAAGAATAAACCAATATATAATCATATCGACAGTACTCCATCCTTTCACACATGTTTTTATATATTAAAAGTAACTATGAGGGTTTAATAAATGTAGTGGAGGGATAAGTATAACTACGTGTGCCTCTGAAATGCAGTAGAGCAGACGTATAAAGTAGTATAAAATGAAAATGTGGTACAATTATGTCAAAATAGTACATTAGTAATGTCGCTTTCCACCACTGTTTTTCTTTTAAATATCTTGTCACTTCTTCCACCGCTGTAATTTCTTAAATGTTGTGCTCTGATCATCGGATATCAAGGATAACCTATCCTACAGCAGGTCTTTACCAACTCACTCAGTGATTGTACTGTTATGTTTGTTTTTCATGTATTGTGTCTTGATATTTGTCTCTGTTGATGTTACACATGGAGCTGCTGTGATGCAAGGAGCATTTCAGACTTGATCTGACCATTAAAGTATTATCGTATCGTACTATAAGAGCAACTAAAGGTCTTTCTGTTAACCTCTGTAAAAACTGGAGGGTTTATGTGTGTGTGTGTGTGTGTGTGTGTGTGTGTGTGTGTATGTGTGTGTGTGTGTGTGTGTGTGTGTGTGTGTGTGTGTGTGTGTGTGTGTGTGTGTGTGTGTGTGTGTGTGTGTGTGTGTGTGTGTGTGTATGTATGTGTGTGTGTGAGAGAAGGTGGGCTGCTTGTTAGCAAGGATCCCCCTCTTTAGCTCCCACACAGGGCTTCATCAACTGGTAAGTATGGCAGCACGGGTCTGACTGCTAGAGAAAGGTCAGTCCTTGTAGAGGGTCGACAGATTGAAGTATCAGGGGAGGCCATTAGTCTGTTAACAACCCCCCCCCCTCCCACTGCATGAGGACGGCCTTCACTCCTCTATTGATCTGCTGTGGGAACACATCACACTGTCCACCTGCACCTGTAATGAATCACTGCTCTCTTCCTGTACCTGTGGCCCAGTCTGAGGAGGGGGAAACATCATTTCTGTCCCCTCATCAGAAATAATAATGTGCAGACTGGAGGGGGTTTGGGAAGTAGGGAATTTAAAGTGACTATACCTGAAAAATGTGGATCACATCACTTTGGTTTTGAGGCCATTAAACTGTCTTTCTGTCCGTCAAAAAATGACTTTAAAATACTACGGTGGGTTTTTAGAGCACTGAATAGTTAAGGGCCAAAATACTGTGAAGACTTACCATGGAAAAGCATCGTTTAGTTTTTATGCTCCATATATTTCAAACAAACTCCCGGAAAATGCTGAAATTGTCACTTCTTTTAAATCAAGAATTTTCTGTTTGCTGCTGCGTTTTTTTAAAGCAAACAATTATGTATATCTTACACTGCACTGTAAATTGTATTCTTGTTTTTCATACCCGTCTTATTTGATTTGAACTTGTTCTAATGTGTATTCTCTGTTTTAAATTCATTTAAAAGTCATTTTATAATGTCTTCCTTTTGTCTTAAAGCACTTTGAACTGCCTAACTGTTGAAATATGCTGTAGAAATAATCTTGCCTCGCCTTGATTGAGGCTATTAGTTGCAGGAGTGTTTGTTGGCATGCTAGTTTTAGAAGTAAACGCCACCAAAAACACTGATCCCATTCATGAATCCCCAACATCTGAGGACAACATATACATAAACACCGGTGATTATGCTCTGAGCATTATCTTTTACCATAAGTCTTCACATTCTGCCTACCTCATCCTTGTAGATGTTACCTATAATGCTATTTGAATCATCAGTTCATAAAAGATTAGATTAGTATCATGACTGTCTAGTTTTATACTTGTGTGTTTCCTGCTGAAGTATGCAAACAGTTGACATAAAAGCATTGATGCTACAGTGCCACTTCGACATGTAAGGCGCTGTGTACACGAGAACGAAACGGGTTGTATCCGCTACTTTTCTACTGCTACCGACCATGCTACAGATGTTAGTGCAACATCTACAGCTCCTCTACCACAACCATCAGCAACAAGTGGACATGGAGAACTACATGAACTACATGTTGCTAAATCCACCGCGGAGAATAAACAGTAGGACAACCAGGCAACCATGCTCGGGGGTCTTCTTCGCTGCTTTTGGTGTATTTTGTGGCGGAAGTACAGCGCCACTTACAGGCCGGGCATATGTACTACAGCGTCTCCAGCGGGTCGAGTGGTCTCGTGTGAAAGGACACGTGTATTGAGCCATATCCGTGTGAACGGGAGACTTTTTTGATATCGAATTCGGTTCGTTTGCATTTCGTTTGCGTTCCCGTGTAAATGGGGTCTAAATATGCAGTTTGGCTGACAATATAATTACTACTTTCTACTTAACTACTTCTATACTCTTGGATGACTTGACAAACGTCTCTTATGCTGTCCTTTCTGTTTGTACTAAGTGTAATGGATCCCTGACACCCTCTTTCCCAGGTCCCTCCTCACCTTTGCCAGGTATTTGCGGGACTTGCTCTCGTTCTGGTGGCGGCAGGCGTGCAGGTAGCAGGTGATGGCGGAGACCCCGAGGTGGAGCTGCCGGTCTTTGACGAAGATGTTCTCCAGGTAATCCCCCCACATGGCCCAGGCCTTCACCAGGACGTCGTGCATCTGAACCGCCGCCGAAAAGGCTTTATTGGCTTCCTCTGACCTGAAGGAGGGGGACGGAGAGAAGCGTTAGAGAGGGAGGGACAGACAGACAAGTGAAGGCCAAAGGGAGGAAGGAGACAAGGTAGGATTGGGTGGAAGTGAAATCAGAAAAAAAAGAGATACAAAGTAGGACGAGAGGGTCGGAGGAGATGGATGCATAACTTGCAGAGAGGGGAGGAAGGAGCGAAAAGAAAAGGAGACAGATGGAGTGTGCGAGAAACAGATTATGATGATCACATTCTGAATTATGTACTACACATCAATAAGCACCACATTTCATTTGCTGTAAACTTCAAGGCCTCCCTCCCTTCCCCGGTAGTGAGCGTTTAACCCGGCATGAATTAATGTCACCGAGGCGTCTTCCTGTGTTGGAGTTGAACCCAACGCCATCATACTGTGCAGATCAATCCATGTAATGCTGGGCGACATTATAGGAGCTTAACGTGTTCCTATGTTATCAGGAATGACAGCGGCAGCAAGGTGAAAAGAAATCGCACATCTCTATTGGTATAAATCGCTTCAAGAACTACAATCTTCAAAAACATAAATGTTTATAATACCTCAACACCTTACTTATATCATTTTCTTTACATTGCTGCTACAAATGTTTAAGCCATGGATGTGTACTTCTTATTCTATTTCTTCTCTATATTTAATAAGTTAGCTTATTAAATATAACTGCTTGCCTTTTTTACCTGCTGTGTAACACTGTAAATGTACCAGCTAATAAACGTAAGAATTTTTGCACTTTGAATATTGGATTCAGAAAATAGCAGGCGAGAAATAGACACAGGAAATGTGACGGGAGACCCGGGGGTTTGACTGTTCGTTTATGCTGACAGTGAAGTACATTCCGGATCATCAGCGGTTTTCACCACAGCTCCTAACCTCACTTTGGCACGCAATCTGAATAATTGTAGTACACCTTTCAGCCTTTGATTAATAAATAAGATGCACCCTGCAGTCGTGAACAGGAGATGTCGATGAGCAACAGTTGGGAAATGGAGATTCCAAAACTCCTCTCTGGATTAGTTTACGGCGACATCTCTCCCCAGCCAATCAATTAAAAAGTGTTATTATAAAAGGCATTTTGGCATATGATTAAGAAATGTGAGTTTGATTGCTATGGGAGTGAGAGCCGAGACCCCGCGGTAATACTTAATGGGGTTTCCTCCGTCACTGTTGAAGAACATTAACAGTTTCTACTACCCGGCTCAACAGGAGCACCGGCACCCAGTAGACTGTCAAATCTCTGACACCCGTTTAATTGAATGATCCCAAAATCCTTTGCACATGTGGTTGCACACGCACACAGCCTCTCCCAAGCCCTCACCCCCACTCTGCTGTTAATTCTCCCCCGGTGTAGGGGAAACTTAATGATTGCAATAAACCCTGCTGAGGTGGAGGCAAGTTCTGCTGATCGCGGAGATTCCTGCAAATTGCCTCGAGCTAATTATTGAGCCGCATATACATTTAATAAGCCTTCCTTAATTTGACTTTCACCCCTCAGGACGACATGTCACGTCAAAAGTTGGCTGGTGTAAAGGGGGCGCTGAAGGGGAAAAGGGTGTTGTGGGTGTGCATGGCCTTAGAGAGAGCAGTAGTTTGATGCAAAGGCTATCCCTGCAGCAGAAAACACATCTAAACAACGTCACAGGGGTTACCTAGCGATGCATTCTCAGAGGTGAGTTGGCTTGAGGCAAAGTGGTGATTAAATATAAAAATATAAAACACCCACACAGTGTTAAGGGACCACTGACACAGTTTGAGGTTGAAGAAAAAGTAGGACAGGAAGATAGGTACAAAACAACTAAAAAGGTAGACTCAAATGTCACGATGTCCATTGATAAGTTCAAACTCGATGAAAATTATTTAAAAAAAGACATGTTATGCTCCTTTCAGGTTCATATCAGTATGTAGTGTCTCTACTGGGACATGTCTCCATGTTTAATGTTCAAAAAGCTCTTTATTTTCCTCATACTGCCTGTGCTGCAGCACCTCTTTTCACCCTCTGTCTGAAACCAGAGTCCCAGTCCGCTCTGATTGGTTAGCTGGCCTGCTCTGTTGTGATTGGTCAACCGCTTAGAGATGATAGTCAAGAAGAAGACAGTGCTGGAGCACAGATGGACGTACTTGTTGATTTGTGCCAGGAACATGCCCTTGAGAGCGTAGAACTCAGCAGTCATCTCCTTGGTGAAGTACTTCAGGTTGGTCGACTCGATCACCTCCAAACCCTTAAAATACAAACAAACAGAAGTTTAACTTCACACCGAACTCCAGCAAATAAACTGTTGTCGTCGCAGGGGAGAGGAGAATCGTGCAAAAAAAGATGCCTTCTGATTTGGACAGGGCCATAATCACAGGTGAAAAACAAACAGTCTGCTCGGTGTTCATTAAGAAGTAAGAAAAGAGGTGTTAAGGGAACTAAACTTCCATTAAGGTGAGCCTCTGATTAGGTGTCCCCTATGTGCTGCCGTGACAAACGATGTGTAGCCGGCGAGAGAGGAGCAGAGGAGATGAGATAGAAAAGAGAAAGGGAGAGAGAGAAGAGTGTCTACTGGCACTTTTAATGACTTGTGGTGTGCTGAACTGCTTCTATTAATCAGAGTACTCCATGGGCTTAAGAGCAAGCTCCTGAGTTACTCTCTTATAAGTCTCCCTGCTATAAGTTGTCACCTAGAGCCTCCCCCAAACACTCCCTACTACCTCACCCACTCCGAGTACCGCTAACTACGCCTGCAGCAGAATCAACACAAGTCCTTAAATCACACTAAATTCATAAAATGTGTTGTTTTTCTTCAGTAGATATTTCAAATTGAATCAGGGTCCAAGCAGCTGCACTGCATTATGGTGAAGGTGTTGCATGGGCACGATATATTTATCATGTTTGGAACAGCCGTAATTAGATTGGTACAAACTCTGTGGAGAGTGATTTTGCTAATAAAATATTTAATGAGTTACTTACAAGCTTATAAAACCAAGAGTGATTTTAAACATGACAAACACACTCGTTAACACACTGGCATTTGTAAAGTGTTATTAATTAAGAGTTCCACTAAACAACCCTGGGGCTTACATGTATTGAGGCTATAACTATTGCTGTTATTATGGAAAGTATTCTGAATAAACATGTTTTCATTAGCAAAGCATCATATATAGGGTTTTAATTAGGACGGCAGAATTAATACAAATTGTAATATGGACTAGCGCTGTACCCAAATTGCAGTAGGAGCAATATACGTTTTCAATGAGGTATTGTGGAGATGGCTATAAACGGCGGGGTTAACAACATTTTTGAATGACACCAATCTTTAAAAAAATAAATAATCATAGTAATACAAATATTTAATTTCCCCCGATGTCGCAAATCGGCATTGCTGTATCAGTCAATTTATATTTGCAATCATTTAGTTTTTCTAAATTGTGTAGCCCTACTTTTAATGCCTGTAAATGCATGTATATTCACTGCAATGGTCAAACACATAAATAAACAAATAAACAAGCAAGTTAGCAAGTAAGTAAGTAAGCAAATAAATGTGATTCTCTAATTGAAAGTATATATTATAGTCGAGTAGAGAGTTCCCACTTTACCTGCATGCACTCGTTCTTGCCCATGACGCCCGCCAGCTGCAGGTAACATTTGACCTGCTGTCTGATCTTCTGGAAGCAGTCCACGATGGGCACGGTGGGAATCGTGTGGATACGACTCAGAATATCCAGCGCCACATTCACCAGACCCTGGGGGGGATCAAAAACACGATTATAACAGGATCTAAGAACGATACAGTTTGAAGGTTAGGATTCACATTTACTCTGAAGTTTTCTGAACAGCAAAAACCAGTACCTGTTTGCGTCCGATCTTTCCGTACTGAATGATAGCAGAGGCCGAGGCGTGAACTCCCAGCATGGCGTTGTTGTTGTTTGGATCGTGCTGTGTGTTGGTCTCATACGCCGTCACTATGGCTATTAGACAAACACAAACAATGGTTAAATGATCGAGATGTCAGAATTGAAAAAGTTAGCAAATCGAAGTTAAGCATGTACAAAACTGGGGATTTTCTAGTTCTCTGAAAGCTGTCGTAACGCAGAGGAGGGCATCGGTCTGAACGTATTGAACAATAAATGGGCCATGGTGGTGAATTTCATCAAGAAAACTCCATTTCACTTCAACATAAGCTTGAAGGCTGTCACATAGAAATGAAGTGATTTTTTATTGGTGCTGCTTCGGTGTTGCTTGAGACATCACATTTTGCAGTGGCTGCGTCTGCGAATGGTTTCAAAGTCACTGCGGGAGAGAGCACTGAGCAAGGTAAATATGAGAGTGTGTGTGTGTGTGTGTGTGTGTGTGTGTGTGTGTGTGTGTGTGTGTGTGTGTGTGTATGTGTGTGTGTGTTGGGTGTGTGTTGTGTGTGTTATGTCCTGCAGCAAAGAGGGAGTGCTTAGCGAGCTGACATTTTGGAAATGCAGAGAGACCCTGAGGGGGTTCTGCAACTCGTGGCCTTTTAAAGAAGACTTCTTCCTGGAACTGGTGGAAGCAGCATTCTGAGGAAGTGTCTGCATGAAGTTGTCATTAACGTACAATGAGTAAAAAGTCATATATGTGTGTGTGTGAGTGTGTGGTACCTTGTATGGAAAATGGTATCATACTAAGGGAGCATTTAAAGTTCAACATCTGTTCTTCTTTAACAAGCTATTTCTCTCAACAGGTAGCAGCAAATGTCCTAAATGAGTCGTAAATAGGGTTAGGGATATTTAGTGTTGTAAGGTTAATGGTCTTGTCCTTTTGTGGAGTGTAGACATGTTTCTCCATTTGCTCGAAGATGTGTTTGAAAGAATCCTATGTTTATCTTTTCTGTTTGTCATAGCCCCTCCTCTTTTATTCTTGGTGTGAAAATGTGGATATAAGACCCTCTGCAGACCTTCTGACTTTTGTAGCTGCAGACTGCTTGACACTCTAAAGATTTACCTTCTTGCAAGAATAAACTCCCTAAAAGACTGTCTTAATTTCAGTATAACGGAAAGGTTTCCTCACCATTGTATATTATTTACTGCTTTGTCTCAGTAAGTTTCACCACATACCTTGGTAGTGGTGCTGGCGCCACATGAAGATGCTGCTCCAGTGGGACAGGTCGTCGGACACGATGGGCAGGCGGTTCCTCCAGGTCTTCACCACCGTCTTCATGTCGTGGAGGCTGGTGTTTCGGCCCAGGTTCGCCGGCTGCAGCCCCGAATTAATCTGAGCCGCTTCCTGCAGCTCGATGATCTGCTGCGCCGCCTGAAGGGGAAAATAAAGTACAAAAAAAATCAGTTCTTGACCTTTTTATAGTCTTAATATAGTGTCTGGGTGACTTGACCACACTCACTTGACTCCAAACGTTTATGATCCATGCAAGGTGGCTGAATTACAGCCGAATGCTTCGTATGCTTGCAAAGGCTAGCTTTTTTATTTACAGTTAACATTTGGTGTTCCAAGACAAAGATCTGGTCCAGACTGTGTGCCATCTGCACTTAATCTTGGTAATGTTTTGTCAACACAGAAATGTACGCTGCAAGCCAACATGATTACCGCAGAACACACATGACGTCCATCTGCTGTCAGACAGAGACTGGTCACTTAGATATCTCATGGTGTGTTGCTGATACCGATGTTAATACTATGTTTTTTTAGAGCAAAGTAAGTATTTCATTTGATTTAATAATACAAAAGATGGATGATCACAATAAAAACTCTGAAGAACTTGGACTTGTAGTTTTTCTTTTACATTCCATTTATTGTATTCTATTATAATTATTATCCTTGTGTGAATAGATCCCTCTCCTATTCTGTAAAAACACCTGCATTTTCCTACGGGGATCAACAAAGGTCTATCTTAACTTAACGTGTTTGGGGTGTGGCTATAGTTAAGGGATGGAGGAGCACAGATGGGTGTAAGGGAAGTGAAGAACAAAGATTAGGAGGTATATAGAAGGAAGAAGAAGAAAGGTAATGGCAAGGAAGACAGAGTGTGACTGTAATGGATCAAATGACGTAAAAGCATCAGGAATACAAAACAAAAGTAAAAGAAATGGGTGAGAAAAAGAGGACTGTTACTGTCGGGGTAATGACAGAAATGAAGACTAAAGATGATGCTCGGCTTCAGACTCAACAATCCTGCTGCTGAAAGCCTCCAAAAACGAGATGGATCAAAGCAACCAAAACAAATGTACCTCTCCGGAAACCTCTCTAACATTACCCGGAGAAACCGCAATGCCTTCATAGCCCCTTCTAACGAAACATATTTACCATTATTCTTAACTTTGGACGCTTTTTTGGACTAATTTTTAGGACAATTTGATTGAATGTGTGTTAAAAGAAACCCAAACACACAACATTTTATCATTGTAAAAACAGTCGATATATGATTTTATGCCACAAATAATTTGGAGTGGAAAATCTTTCTACGTTAATTCAATATCTATAAATCCATATAATATGGGGAAATGATAAGCGAGGGCTTCTATCTCATCCCATGAAAAAAAAAGCCTCATAGATTGGCCCAAAGCCGCTTTGTGAACATATAATCAATCATTCCATTATAACTGCTCATCAATCAATATTAATGCCGAGCCTCGCCATCGACCGTGCGGCTGATAATCCGTTGATCGCCAGTCACCGCTAAGAGCTGGGATTTGACGATAACTTGATCCAAATGCTTTCTGAACCCTCCCGTATTTGCAGAGTCCGGGCTTCTCGTTCTCCGAGGCTCGTGAAGTCGTGAATGTGAGATGTAGAGAGTTTGGGGATGGAGATTTACAACCGGCCGCTCGGCTGGGTGGAGGAATAAATAGCTTGTTTTCCTTCTGCGGGGGTAAATAAGTGGACTGCATACGCACACACTAAGAAGAGAAAGGAGTCGCCCCAATTCAAATACCCATTTTGAAAAGATAAATGTAGTGAATCGGAGCGGTGCTGAAGACTTAACAACCCCCCCCCCCTTGCTCCAGAGTCAAATCTCCCAAAACAAAATTAATTAGGCAATACAATATTTTTCACAATTATCTGTTCATATCAGCTGATGGCCCGTTTCTAACCCTTATTCACAGCGTCCCATTCATCATGTGAATGTAATTCTGCTGCAGGTATTTAATCAAATGGTATCTGATGGCAGGGAAGTAATTACAGCTATTCTAAACTAACTCTTTCTTCCCTCCTCCTCCTCCTCCTCCTCTTCGTCGTCTCTCTCTTCTGTTCACTCTACCTTTTTCAATGTTCTCCTTCGCCTTTTTCATCTTTGCCCCTGTCTATTGTAATCTCTCCGGGGGGACTCAAAGAGGCTTAAAGGGTTTTGGATTTTTTTTTTTTTAATCATCCATCTACAATTTTTACAAAATGAAGTGCGAGAGGGAGGCTTCTCCGGGCTACTGATGACCTTTGACATGCAACTCTTCACACTGACCCCTACACACTCACACCATCTGTAGTCACATATTTACAGCTGACTGAAGCTCCTTCTTTGAGGCGCAGGTTGTAAAAACAGTTCTAAGCTTTGGGACACTTCAGGACTTCGCTCACTTCACAGGAACGGTCATCACTTTTCGTAATCATAGTTTGGTATTAGCATATTTCTGCCGAAAATAATAAGAATAATAAACATTAAGAAAATAATTCGAGAAAAATATATAATAATAATAATAGTAAAAACAATTATAAATAATACAAAAAAATAATAATACAAAAAAATTAAAGTTGCATTTCGTTTTTTGTGAAACCCCTTTTTGTTAATCTGATGTTCCTAAACTGCTCGGTGTTTCTCAATGTCGAGGACGCTTGCTTGGTAGCACAAGCCTTCTGAGTCACTTGCTTCAGAAGCGAGGCAAGAATCCTTCCTGGCATTCGGAAAACGAACAGTGGAACAGGCGAGCAAGTGTGCGTCATATGAGAGGCCCCGCCTTACATTTTCCGCCACAGATTTGGGGAAATTGGTCCGTGTGCAAAGCATTGTGGGGATTTTAAGACTGCGGAGTCCACACATGTGCAGCCTCGAAATTTCTCGCTATGAAGCACGCCGGGCTCGGTACATGCCGGACATTGGAACAGTCCTTCGGCGGCTCTCGATGACGTAGTATGCTTGAAATAGTGGCTCTGGAGCAGCTTTACTCGACATTGAGAAACACCCCCTGAATATATGCATGTACTATAAAATACAAAATGAACACTTATATCTGTTTTCTGGACTAAAAACAGGTATATTTGATCCTAGAAGCAAAGGAATAAATATATAATACAACCAATAATATTTTGAATGATACCAGAGGGTTAAGTCAACATAAAAACTAAACACAGTCCACGCAGAGTCCCGAAAGGACCAAACATAAGAACAGAACAAATCACACACATCTCAAGTATAAACGAAAGCCAATGTAAAAAGATATGTCTTCAGTTGTTTTTTTAAAAGCTTGTACAGAGACTGCAGAGCGGGTACTGACCTGCAGCAGCGGCGTGTGCACGTGGGACACGATGTGCGGCAGCCGCCTCCACTCTCGGATGGCCAGGCTGGAGGCCATCTCCACCAGCCGCTCGATGAAGTTCAGCTGCTGCTCCTCCGGGTGGCAGATGGCCAGGTAGCCGCGGTGCATGTTCACCTTCCACGCCATCTCCTTAGGACAGCTCAGCTCCACCTGAAACACAACCAGAATGTTAATATACCAGGGTTACGGTGAGATGATTCATAAGAATACAGCTGCTGACGGAAATTCAAAGATTCAAAGGTGTTATTGTCATATCCACAAAGATACAGTGTAGAAATGGCAATGACATTCTTCTGACCTGCGCTCCTCCAACAATGCAACATATATAATAAAATACAAACATTAAAAATAGAGCAAAAAGTCTATATATATACGTCAATAGAATATGGAATATGTACAAGAACAGAATATGAAATTAAATAATGTAAATTAAGACTAAATTAAATACAGTTTATTGCGATGATATTTATATAAATCAGTATATCGCAAGATAACAGGAATGTTTATCCATATTTATTATTTAAATGGAGTTTTGCTAGTGTATATTTATCTGAGGAGCATAAACAGGGTATGTGCAGGAATCCTGAAGTCAAATGTAAAACCTTTTAAGACCTTTTTTAAGACCCTTTCCACACATTTTAAGACCTCATCGCCACTTGGAGTTTTAACCGGTTACCTTGGCGACACACTTTACCTCACATTGACTATATACAGTATTGATTGTCCTTCCTCCTTGTCTTCCAACCATTTGGACGCAGACTTGCATTTCCCCATAACGATGTTTAACAACCGGCGTAAATGGACCTTCGCGCTATCAAGCAGTGAGCGTGCGATGTCCTGTTCAGATGACGTCAAACCCAACGGGATGCCATCAATAAACTACACAGAATCACACTACACACCTACGCAATGAGTACATTCAGGCAGACTGTGGAACACAACCTCTTTGGACATTTATATACTTATTGAAAACTTTCCTTTTTACACCCGATTGGCCAGACTCTTTGTCCCCAAGGTGATAAAATAGCACACTATTCTTCCCACTTGTCTCTTTTCCTACTTGTTGTCTTGTTATTTATCTTTCTGTATGTTGTGAGCACGTACTATTTCTGTTGGTTGTCAATACTTTTTGGTTTGTAAACATGTCTGGTATGCACCGTGAAAAATGATAGTTAAAAGTTTCGCAAGAGTCCAATTTCTTTGTTTCTCTCATCAGTCTTTTCACCTATTCTCCCATCTGCAGTCTTTATGCAATTTAGTTGTAATTGTGTTTGCAAACAACAGCTTAATCTTGCTTTTCTAGGATACGAAGCAATCGATCAGTTTTCCTGCAGAATCCATACTGGTAGCACACAGGATAGAGATCAAATATTGACAGGACAAACACTCTAATATATAATAATGAAGTCATTATACAGGTTTTTCAAATCATTTTTTTGCTGTGTTCAAAAGTTTTGTATCTACGTTGTGTTGTTGGGGATTAGCTGTACATTACCATTTAAATAAAAACCTTAATCACTGGCGGACAGTAGATGTTAGTTGCAGCTAGAAAAGATTAAAACACTCAAACTGATACACAGCTGTTGTTCTGTTCTCCGGTGCGTGTTTGTCCGCATGATGTCAAGCAGACACATTCTTCACAGCGCTGGGAGTGTGGTCGTTTTAATTAAATGAAAACATCCGAGGGGAAAGAGCCTATCACACTTCCCTTGCATAATTTAGCACAAACACACAATATTGTTGTTTGCAATTCCTTCTCTGAATGGTTTCAGCAGGACTTTTGTGCTAATGACAAATCAACCTGACGAGTCTGACACGCAGGCGGAGGAGAGGAAAAGGCTCGGCTATTGATTAAAACCCTGAGTGCATTAACAATAAACAAACAATAGCCTGGAGGGAGCTGCTTTGTCCCCTGCAGTTTGTGAGTATCGGTTAAAGGAGAGAAAGACAGAGGGGTAAGAAAGGGAAACGGGTAGAAATGAAAGAAAATGAGAACGTACTTGCCAGCAGTGTGAACCTGTAAATGCCCCAGAGTGTTATGTCAGAAATGTATAGTACGGGTCTCCAGCACATAGAAACTGCCTCAATTAACAGTGTTGCATTAATTAGCATATGCAGACAATAGAGGAAAAAAAAGGCTTGGCCGATTTGGGGGTGGTTTTTCAGGATGTTTAGGATGTTGAATCAATTTCTGACATTTATATGATCAATAATGTCATTTAGAGTCCCCTATAACTTTAAAATAGACCCAAAATGCATCACAATCAGCCCACTGGGAGTACAAACATGGCCACTTTCTGATTCAAGCTGCCATTTTTTATCTTGAAAATGTCAGAAATTGAATCAACACCATGAATAACATCAAAAACCACACCAAAAGGGTCCAAATCAGCCAAACCATTTTTAAACTATTGTCTGCATATGCTAATTAATGCTAATATTATGCTAATTGTGCAAATTGCCCAACATATACAAGTTAGCATCTGGCAGTTTCTATGTGATGGGGACCCGTACGATACATTTCTAACAGTAAACTTTGGTGTACTCAACATTTCAGGGTTCTCAATAGGACTGGCAAACAGGCTAATATGTGAGTGTTTGCGTATGCTCTTCCATTGCCAGAGAGATTTACAGTTATAGGTCAGAGCACACTTATCAGGAGGTGACACTTGATGAATATCCTGGAGACAGAGCTGCCCTTATCAAGAGGAAGCTTTAATTGAAAGGGGGGACATTTGGACTTTCTCTCAGAGCTCATGAGCGGCGACTGAAAGCCTCGCTCCTCTCCTCTCCATAAAACAAATCACCCCGCAGCAGAAGCCCGGGTAATTATTCAGTCACAGTTGTCATAAATATTAACCGCTAAAACCAGAACTGCGGAGCGAGGGATGGAAGAACAAAAGAAAGAAATGGCTACACAGAAGGAGGAAGGAATGAAACATGGAGGTAAAGCGGAGTTGCTGCTGCCATCCAGACAATTTAATTAAGTGTCACCTTAGGACAGAGCGGCTCAATGGATTGGTTCCAAGTCTGCTTGAAAGAGCAAAGCAGGAGTATTTGTTATATGTCAGGTACTATCACGCGCTGCCCACCCATCTACAATTTGTTTTAGGCAAATACATTAACAGCGCTAACAGCTAGCTGCATTTCCATTTCTTTACGGCCACTCTTCCCCCTGTGGGAGTTGAGGGGCAGGAGAATATCAAGTTACCATCTGCTGACACGAGGTCTGCGCTTAATATACAACACTGTACCGGAAAACAGAAATAAAGCTGAGGCTCTGGTTCACTGAGTTCAACCCCAGAGGCTCCGCTGTGTCTGTGATTGTGTTAGCGAGGAACTTGTGGTTGTACTTTCTATTTTCGGTCAAACTGTTGACAGAAAAAAGGGTGTCTGCAACTCCTGGGAGAGAGTGAGAGCACTTCTGTCGTGTGTTTTATGAGACTAGGAATCCATACATGAATATATGCTGTACATGGGGACTGAGCACTTCTCACCTGCACCAGAGCCTCCTTCATGGCGGCCCAGTTGGAAACCCTCCAGGCACACTCCAGCATGAGATAAGGGTTTGAGTGGCCTTTGGATTGGCCGTATTCAGTCAGAGGTTCCCACTGGTTCAACTCCTTAGAACAGCTGTGGAGATGAAAAGTTAAGGCGAGTTTAAACAGCTCTTTCTCGTAAATATGCCACAAATGCTGTAACTTGTATACACTGTCAGAAACAGGAGATCCTAGGTTTCCATTGTTAGCTTAACACAAAACATAATGACTGCTACAGATCCACCATTATGAGATACACGAGAGGAACTCCATCTGGAGGGAGCACAGGGATTTTAGCCTTTGCAGACCATTTACATATTTACAAAAACCCATATAACTCACTAAAGAAAGGGAGAACCCTAAAAGGCCCCTTTAAGAGGGACCACCAAACTTAATATTAAGGGGTTACAGATGGATTTTAAAGCAGTGGGTCACAAATTAGGATAATATCCTTGAAACAATACATGTTATCTTTTTATAAGCCCAATAGACAAGGCGTACACGGATAGAAGTTCACTGCTTTTCATTTTGACCTTTTTTTCCTCCGAATGTTTTGCATGGTAAAATACCCCAACGAGGCAAAATACACTTAATAGTGGACACAGTCAAATGACAATAATGGTCTTTAACAGGCAGGCATACAGCTGGGAGTAGGGCTGCACGATATATCGTGTCGTGACGATAATCGCGATATTCACATCGCAGAACGTACGATTTTTTTTTTTTTAGGACGTGCGATATTAAGTAGGCAAATTAACTCAAACACGTCATGTTACAATTATTTTTGCTGTTTGCTACAAAAGTAAAACTCTCGCGGCTCATGTCAGGGGTACTTGAGTGCGTGACATGCCGGCTCTGCATGCACAGCAAACCACCAATCACAATCAAATCTCCAAAACAAACGGACACCGTTGAATGAAGTAGTTTCATGTGTTTCTCCAGGGCAGTTCGGCGCTGCTAACCGAGCTAGCTCAGCTTGTTGCTCTGATAACTTAAGATCCAGACGTCCGTGACTAAAATCATTCATCCGGTTAAATATAGTTAGAAAAATACCAATTGTATCATTAAAGTTCAAGAAAGGATGGTTTGCGGACAAAAAAAACGGTATTTTCTTCAATTCCTGTATTTTTTCATATCGCAATATTTATCGCAGGGGAAAAAATATGGGAGAGTGATTTGGTTCTGCAGGGAGGCTGCCCTAAACTGTTTAATTCAGACGCATCAAAAACGGGTTCGATGGAAAGTTTCCCTGCTGACAGAAACATATCTTCCCAGAAATAGCATCCACACATTTGATTTAAGCCAGCAAAGAAAAAGATGACATGGACAGATTCTAAAAGTAAAAATGTACATATCATAAAGGAAGTCATTACATTCTTCTAATGTGGTGGTTTCTGTATTCCCTGCTGTATAATTCCTGCAATAAATATAATCAATTTGATCTAGTTTGAACGATCAATGGTGCGCGGTATATATATGAGGGTATTAAAGCAGAAACACGATGTGTGACACAAAGCTCCAGAAGTCTCACCGTATCCAGTGATCCTCCCACAGCTGGTACTCGGGGAAGATGGCGGGGGAGACGTTGGTCCTCTCGTGATCTTTCCTCGCCTTCTCCATGGCCTTCTCGTAGCTCTCCTGGGCCTGAACACACACGCGTAACATTTAAATGCATGTCTTTTTTTAAGCTAGTGAAAAGATCAGTGGAACATTCCTGCATGGTTTAACTATCGGCTACATTTTTATATATAAATGGGCCCGATAAAAGATTAAAAAAACACTTTAGTGAAACGCAATATCATTTAACTGCCACGCAAATTACAGCCCATAAAGTTAAATAACACATTCATGGAGGTGGGATTAATCTGCAGGGACTAAGGCTGCTGAGATAATACGATATGTGGGTCAAACTCTGCAGCACCTTATTAAAATTATATATATTTTACTCAATAAACTGTATATGAATTGTTTGGTGAGCCCAATACATTTGAAACTGTGTTTAATAGAATCATACATACTGTATATTTTAATGTGGCTTTTTTTCGAGCTTTCTCTCACCTGTTCAAAGAAGCCGTGTTGCTCGTAGGCGATGGCAGTGGCGGTCTCAGGGAACTTGCACCTCTTCTGCCACAGACCGGCCCACATGTCCTCCTCCTGGAGCAGAGAGTAGAGCTCTGCCAAGGAGTCCAGGATCTCCTGCAGAGAGGGAGAACATAAGGTTAAGGAAACTGTAGATTGAATCAGGGTCAGTTTTTGTTAATGAGTCCATTTTAAACATGACAAGAAAATACAACTTTATATAATATAAGCAATTCTTTGCAATGAGGCTTTGCTTTCTAAAAAAACCACTAAGATGGAACTTTGTTTATCCCCATGGGGAAATGCAGGCGTTTATAGCAGCAACAGTGTCAGCATGAAAAACAGGATTCACACAGGGTCAAAATAAAGAGAAAATAAAATAATAATACAGCAAAAATAAAGTAACTATTGAAACAAGATGTCACAGTAAAAAGTTGTGCATTTGTATGAACATGCTAAATATATTTGTGTGCAGATGAGAGTGCAGGTTTAACATTAACATATTATTAACATTTTAAACTGTATACCCCGGTTATCTAGGCCCTTTTTGTTGTCGTTGTTTGATGTATATATGTCACACTGTAGGACCTCGAGAAACGATATTTCTGGATGTACAACATGTAGAATTCTTGACAATAAAGCTTTTGACTTTGAGGTTAAAGTCTTGTAAAACAGTGCAGGTGTTATGTTTGAACAGTCCTGGTTACTTTCTTAGCCCTTGATTGTGCAGCCTGATGGCTACAGGCACAAAGGACTGTCCCAGGCGCTTGGTGCTGTGCCGAGGAGGGACGAGTCTGTGGCTGAACGTCCTCCTCATCTTCACATTGTTTTAGCATTGTCAAGTTCATAAATATTAGTGGTGACGGCCCAAATAACTCAATATCCAAACACATTACCTGTTGCGGGGGTGTGATGCTCTCCTGCTCGTAGAACTCTGTGCTCTGCTTGGGTTTGCTGTGCAGGCTGAGGCCCTTCTCGAAGGCCTGCTGCTCCAGCATCAGGGTGGAGCGCAGCCACAGGTTGTGAGTCTTCCCCAGGTACTTCAGCACACAGGGGCGGATGGGGATGGGGGGTACGCACTGAGACATGGCCTCCACGAAGCAGTTGAGGGCGCTGGGCTGACAGTCCCTCTGCGCCTGGTGGCTGCCGCTGCACAGGAAGGGGCTCATCTCTCCAGACAGAGCCTGGAGGGGGGAGAGAGAGCATCAAATACACAGTTTCACTTAAGTGGCATTGCACTGATACGGCATATTGATAAAGGCATTTTGTTGCATGTATGGGATGCAATGTGATGCCCTTTTCCAGTAACAGAGATATGGTAAGAAACTGGAAGAAGAGAGGTGAGGGGGGAAAGGTACGTGGCTGGGAAGTGACAAACAATAAACACTTCCAAAATGATGCTACATACAGAAATGTGCCAAAAATATAACTGTTACTGGTATTATTTTTTTTTTTTTTAAATGTGACTACTCCTGCTTCTCTCCCTCTTTCATTAATTATCTGAACTGTTTTTGTATTTTATTGTTAATTTATTAATTTACTTACCTCTTCACTTATATATTATTAACTTAATTTGTATCATTTTATTTTTTTTTTATTGTCAGTGTCTATCTTGTCTTGTTTTCTGTATGTTTTGTTTTAGTAAATAAAGCATTATTTAGTTCCTCTACGCCAGGGGTCGGCAACCTCTGGCACGCGGCACCGTAACCAGTGGCACACTAGGAATAAGTGGAAGAAGAGTGCAAAATATTACAATTTTTATTTTCGGATCCTGAACGAGACCGCCGCCAGAGCGTGTCTCCCCGTTACCTGCAGAAGGAAGCCATGCACGCAACGCAGCCCCGCTCTCTTTAACTCCAGTCGACTTTCTGCCGCTTTCCTCCGTGGTGCTGATCGTTTCACCACGGAGGAAAGCACTTCACTAATTGCAGTACCCATAAGGAGCTGTACAAATGCCGCAGTTTCTGCGTGGCTGTGTCTTTAGTTGAAAGCCTAGTGGCGATCTGCTCATCTCTCATCTAAATAATATGCTACACAGGGGCGGACTGGCCATCTGTGTGTTCTGGAGAATCACAGAACCGACGGTCGTCATTAATTATTATTATGCCGTTTAAACCAATTATTTAAAGTGGTTTAAACCGCATCATGTAAGTTGCGCTGACAGGTGAAAGAGGTCCGCACACTGCTTCCCCGCAGCGAGGCTCCCTCCGCCCTCCCGTTGACAGTTCACGAGCGCCGAGATCTCCATCCCCCTTTATGGCACTTCATATCAAAAAGGTTGCCGACCCCTGCTCTACGCAATCAGAGCCTCTCAGACGGCCACATTTGGACAAAGACTTTTAAAATATGGCCGCCGAGTTGGTGCTCTGATAATTATGACTGACACACACTCAGAAATAAATGATGAACTGGTAATGAATATCATTTCCACTGCCCATCCACGGCTCAGTGTAATTAATGCCTTGATGGTCACTTTAATTAGCCTGGTGGTGGAGAAGGCCAATAAGTCATCAAATTCCTTCCTGAGAAGAATATGCTTTTCTATCATCACCATGTCATAATCCCCCCCAGAGATATAGCACCTGAGCACCAGTAATCACGCTATTTTCACCATTAATTCATAAAGTGTATTAGTGGCATGAAACGCAGGCATCAGGATAAACACATGTGACATATTTGTGACTCCATGCCTGTCACAGGAGGAAGATATCATCTTTTTGAAGACGTCTGTCTATTGACGGCATGTTTAAGAGCTCAATCACTTCAAATCATGGCCTTCCAACGAGTCTCAAAAATACTCAATACGCATCTGGTTCATTAAACTCATTACAGCTTGCCTCTCTGTGCTTTCTCATCGCCGTATTTAGCATAAATTAATCTGTTCTCATTAAGTGGAATTGCATGTTTTGAGACAGGAATGGGATGGCCAAGGTCAGATTTACTTTCTGCCTGATAAGATGCTGAAAGGGAAATCGGGACTTGATGAGTTTATACACAATGAGAAAAAATAAGCAATGTGCAAAATACAAATACTCATTCCACAGTACAACGACAGTTTGCGACGGTAGTAAAGTGCATGAGTTATCAATGAATTCACGTAAAGGCCCGGACACACCAACCCGATTTTGGCCGTCGATGAGCGTCCTGTCGCCCTACTCAGATTGGTGTGTCCCACCTGGTCGTGTCTTTTCGGCCGTGCCGACACCTTCAGCTAGCGAATCAGTGCATGAGAAGCGAAGCGGAAGTGAGGGACCCAAACAAACTATTAAGAAGGCAAATCTGAGATTTCATTTAACTCCAGCTCTCGACACAGGTTCGGGAAAGCCCAGTGAGCTTCTCGCTGTAGAAAGAAAATGGAACGCACTCGCTATTTGTTGTTTGTTTATATCATGCAGTCTGTTCTTCTTCTCTCGGTTATCACGCAGTCTGTCTTCCGGTTACCTCTTTTGAATGACGAATGCACACTACCGCCGCCTGCTGGTAAGGAGAGTTATTGCCACTCATGCATGCGCAGTTCCTACGTGCTACTTGGCCGTCGGCTGAAGTCTTTGCGGTGTGTTCAAGGTCAAAGTTTGGTGTGTCGGGCCTTAAAGCAGAACAATGCTGTAGTAATGTTTCCTGTTGCTCAGGATGTCCATTTTTACATCAAAAGCTTCTATTGAGGTTTTTATGATGAAGTTTTGAAAGTAATAATAATAATTACTTACATTTATTATAGTGCTTTTCCAGATGCTCAAAGCGCTTTACAAAGTACGTAGTTTTTTCACGACTTAATCTTTTTAATGCTAGAACAAGATCCTCAATTTGAACAGAGCGATTCTTCGGATTAAAGGAGTACGTCTTTTTCTTCTTTAAAGTGCACCTATCATGCTATATTTGAATAATATATTGTAGGGCCATACCTATATAAAACATGTCTGTGAAGTTTTTTTTTAAAATACCAAACAGATCATGCATTTTAGCCATGCCTCATTTCGCTCCATTTGCTCTTTTCCAGCCCTGTTTTTGCAATGGCTGATTCTGTGAGAAGTCTTCTTCGCTGCTTTTGTGGCAGACTATAGCGCCACCTACAGGCCTGGCATATGTACTACAGCGTCTCCAGCGCTTTCGAGCGGCAATGGCCGTGGCCCAACCCCCCATTCCCCTGATAGGTGGAGAGTTGTCCATATAGGCGGCGCACCCCTTTTCTGACGTCAGAAAAATTCAAATCTGTATCAGCTCCGTTGCAGCCCCCTTTTTTTTTAGAGATTTGGGTATGAGGAAAAGAGAGAGGGTTGTGTTTTCTGACACTTGGTGAGTTCCCTGACACTTTTCATGTATAAAAGACGTACAAAAGTGCATTTTGCATGATAGGTCCCCTTTAATATAATATGTCACTACGACACGCAGTGAACATTTGAAAAGGCAAAACCCCGCAAAAACATGGATTAAGGCAGAAAACATAGTAGATAGAAAGTGGTAGGGAAGAGTTTTTCAAGCATTTTGGAAATGACTTCATTAAAAATGTTGACTTTTGGTCTTTACAAAACTGCCATCTAATTCTCCTAATAGTATGATACTAATACTAGTATGATACTAATAATATACTAATAATCTAAATCTGCTACTGAGCAGAAATACAGGGTTTAAATATTCAAATTCAAATGTTGGTTTGGCATTTCAATGTCAACGTCATGGATGAAGCTTCAAACTAATTGGTACATTATATTAATATACTTTTGATATACTTTTAGTAGTTCCGAGAGTCCTTAAAAGTAGATAAGGAGTCAGAGCGTTCTGCTAACAAGCTCCCTTTCTTTCGAACCAACTTCGTGTTATCTTGTCTTTTTATTATACTCTTGTAATACTTTCATTCGTGTTTGTTAATCTGTAAAGCCCACTGAGACAAACATGTTTCGTGATATTGGGCTATATAAATACACTTTGATTTGTATCCAGCTGAAGTCACCAGCACTACTTGCTTGTATACTCTGGGTGTTGCTAGATAAAGACCAGTAAGTTGTACTCACGTGCTGCTGCCTGTCGGAGAGGATCTTCCAGAGGCGAGGGAAGAGCTGAACCCAGGTCTTCTCAGCCAGCGGGGTGGAGATGTGGCAGAGCTGCACCAGAGCGTTCAGCAGAGCCCCCGTCTGAAAGAAATACATCAAATCAAAATGTATTATAGCCCACAATCACAAGAAATGCCTCAAAGGGCTGTCCAAAAGCAAAGACAAAACACAAACGTCATAGCATAAAAACATTATACATCAACATAAGTATTGCCATGTGATAAAAGCATGTGACTGTAGTGATGGTACTGTTGAAACAGAGACAGCTGCTGACTCAGCAAGGCTCTGGATCCGTGTCTGCTGATTTACTTTCGTACTGGGTGGTTAATTGTATTAGAATAAACTTCCAGGTTAAATCGAGTTTTATTTGATAGCAAGAATAAAAGCAGCAGGTTTCTGGATCATGAAAAACTTCGGCACAGCATACATTGAAACTTTTTATGAATATGATTCAATATCTTTTATAGTAGCCCCTGGGTAATTAGGGTCATTCTGGAAACTCCACAACAGTTAGATAAATCAATCCCTGCCGTTTTATCAGCCCCTCAGTTCACTGTAGAACAGATCAGATTTAGAGAGACAAACGTACCTTGACCTCCCGTAGTGAGTCGAGGAACTTGTCATGGCGGTTTGTCAGCATGTGAAGCTGGTTTCCTGCGTCTTTCTCCGCCTGCTCCTTACTCTTTGGGATGGCTGTTTGATCACCTGGTGCCAACTCTATGTCTATCTCCACATCCTGCCAGACAAGAGAAGAGAAGGAAGTGTGTATTGTCAGAAAACTTCAGCAGCAAAGCAATACTTCCACTTTTTCTCAGGTCAACATTTGGTAACACACCAAGCGCTAAAATTGTCATTTATATGTGTGTGTGTGTGTGTGTGTGTGTGTGTGTGTGTGTGTGTGTGTGTGTGTGTGTGTATGTGTGTGTGTGTGTATGTCTCACCTCCTCCTTGGTCTCACTGTTCTCTCTCTCACGTGGCTCCTGCTTGACATGCGTTGCCATGGCGAAGGCGGCGCGGTCGTGGCTGTCAGCGAGGTTGATGACGTTGGTAATTGACGGCAGCATGGAGCCCTGGCAGCTGGTGCCGATGATGGTGTTTCGCTCACACACCGCCAGCAGCAGCTGATAAGAACGAACACACACAGTAGTTACAATATCAAAAAATAATTGTACATAGGAACACACTGTCCAACTGTAACTGTGTGAAGGTAAAACATCACAGATAAAAGGAACATAAGATGGAGAATTATGTCCTTAGTAATAACTATTTTACTTTCGATATGATTCACAACATTCAAGGGATTGATCCGTTTTACATCACTATTCTCATTATCCTTAAAACACATATTAGAGATGAGTATCTGTACCAAACAAGGACTTTTAATGAAGTCTGTAGGATCGGATTTGTAGCCAGGACTTCTCTGGAGTACCAAAATAAAAATATAGCATGATATTTTCACATATTTATAGCCTTTAAAAAGGGGGCCATATGTTGCTCATAGTTGTATTTTGTGGCTCTACTGTGACATGTTGACATGTTTTAATGTTTAATGTACGTTATACCTTTTTAATGTCAAACTACAGGAAAGGGAAAACCACCAAAAGCATATCAGGGCTCCCTTTAAGGAAATATTGCACTAGTCCATCGTTGTGCAGCTCTTTGTGTACCTCTATGCACTGTTTGATCCAGAAGTGGCTGCCCATGGCCTCCCAGTTCTGAGAGCAGCAGATGTAGAGCAGACGCTCGTAGACGCGCCGCTTCATGGAGGAGTCGAACACCTCGAAGAACTTGGCTCTGATCAGCGGCTGAGTGCAGCGGAGCCCCGAGAGGAAGGCGGGCTCCAACTTGGACGTGATGTCACTTCCTGAAAGGCTCTCATCCCTGGATAACGGGCAAAACATTTATCAGACAGAGCCCACATGCTGACTCGTACACAATGTAACTAGTATGATGATGACAGCTGTCTTCTTTTGATAATAAAACACTTCATCAATTTTTTACAGCAGTCACTGAGCAGGCAGTGATGCAAAAGCTAAAAGGACCACAGAAATATAATACAAATTGGGAGCACCTAAACAGTTTTTAAGCTTGTAATATTCAGTTATTGTTGAGTATTTAGATGTGTGCTGACCCTTTGGCCAGTTTGAAGCCGTCATCTCTGCTGCAGACGTCTTTTATTCAGGTCAATTATTCTTCCTTTGAAAAGTTGATTATTACAAATCCTCTCTTCAAACTCTTCCCTTTCTCTGAGCTTCATTTCATTACGTAACTTTTTTTTAAGCTGTAGCAACTGGACTGACAATCCTCACTCCCAGTGGCACTCGACTTTATGTTTTTTCCTTTTGTTAACATTTGCAAATCAATATAATCCTCAAAATGTATGTTTTTCTTTCTTTACAATTACTACTAGTTATATTTACAGATATGTTTCTTGTTTTGCTGTATAAATGTAAACTAATTACACAAACCACATATTAGCAGAATGCAATCTTGTTTGCGATTAAGCGCTAATGTACGAATATTGCAGGAGTGTATGAATCAAAACATATCACTCACATGAAAAATGATTCCATGGCAACAAGGTGCCAGCATGTTTTAACAGCTGTGTCGTGCACCATCACTGAAGTGTGTGAGGACCGCAGTTAACACTAAATATTCAGTGATATTTAGACTTTCTCATGTGGATAATGTGCTGTTAGTAAAGCCCAAACCGTCATACATTAAACACTTAAATAACATCATTTCTTGGGTTCACGTAACAGAAGGAGACAGTGAAGGTGGGATAAAAGCAACAACAAAGGCAGCGCTGCATGTGGTCCCTATTTGTAATTTCTTTTAATCACACATTGTTCTGGCACAGCTGCTTTATCATTTCCATTATCATTACTCGCTGTCCATCATGGCTTTACGGCTCCTTTTAAATCTCCTGACATGAAGAGCCGATGTAGTGGAGGGATAGAGGGATGCATTTCACTGATTGTGTGTGTGTGTGTGTGTGTGTGTGTGTGTGTGTGTGTGTGTGTGTGTGTGTGTGTGTGTGTGTGTGTGTGTGTGTGTGTGTGTGTGTGTGTGTGTGTGAGAGAGACAGAAAGACAAAGCGATGCCAGGTTTGATGAGGGGCAGTGTCTCCCCACTACCCCCCCCCCCCCTGCTGGGTGTCCTGTCAGGAGTTGGTCCTCACACTACTGTAGCGCTGGGGAAAAGCCTGGCACGTTATCTATCCCTCTCCATCTCTATCGGCTGTCTGTCTGAGCCTTTCTGCACGATGCCACATCTCCATCTTTTTCTTATTAACTTAATACATCTCTGCTTTGATCACCATCAGCAGCTAAAACCCTCTTTAACTGTTCAATTCAGCATTAATATCTTAGTTAAAAATAACTATTTATTATAGTAAATCAAAGAAAAACCCTAACTTAGGAGGAATATCTTATCAGAACCACTGCAAATATTTTAATAAACACATTTGTATTATTGTTGTTATATTTACTTAAACTTCTTATGTTTATTTTATATTTTAGTGCACATTCTTACTTTGATTTAATTTGTTCTAATTATTTAATGCTCCTATAATTTAATATCATTATATTTTTTTTACATATTATATTTTGTTCTTATTTTTATATTTATTTAAAAATGTTTCCCAAATAATTATTATGCAATAACTATAAATAAGTACTTCTTACGTTTGTATAAATTATTTAATATTTAAAAAAAAGTAACTGTCATCAAACCTTACCTCCTCCAGATAACAAAAGTACTTCTGATTCTGATGAGTGATGAAACACAAATGACTCCAACCGACCCCCCCCCCTCGTCCTCTTCCCCATTTTCCATCGCTCCAACCTTCCGCGTCTTTACCCGCCTCACCCACCCCGCCCCCCCTGACCTTCATCCCTCCCGTGAAGATGGATGCAAGGGCGGCAAGGCGGCGGCGGCACGGCCATTTGGCCATGTGATGAATGGCGGTAATTACCTGTAGACGTAATTAACGAGGTCCAGGAACTGGCCGTTTAACTCAAGTTCATCGGGGAAACGCTTCTCTATGTAGGTCATCATCTTCACCAGCAAGATGGACTTCTCACGGAGGTTGGGCATCTAGAAGAGAGATGTCGATTAGAAAAGAGACAGAGGGGGCGAGGATCAAAAGACATATAATCTATTTGTAAATGTAAACGCATCTCTGTGTCCAGCTCGGCCATTTACTGTCCTTTGAAAGCTCTGAAGAAAATAAAGACACCTCTGAGGGTATTATGCTAATGTCCCTCGCTGGGTTGAAAAAATGTGCTTTGCTTGTCCAAAGGTTTCACACGTTTGAAAATGGCTGATTCGCTTCTCTGATTCCCACCTGCTAGTATCAAAGAAATAATGCGACGATCTGCTGAATCTCAACTTTATACTTGTTTGAAAGCATTATATATTTGTTTTACTTCTTAAGAGTCTCTTGTTACCTGATTGGCCGCCATGGGAGAGTTGTTCTTCACCCACTCCTCCACGATCTTGACGACAGCTCGGAGGATTTTGGGGTCAGGTGACTTCTCAATCAGCGAGGTGAGGATGACCTGGATGAAGTTCTTCCTCATCTCCATGCTCATGACTGACAGGCGAGTCTTCACCAGGTCGAGACTCAGCATCACCAGCTCACTGGTCACTATGGGAACAGAGCAGGTAACTTTAGGTAAATTAATTAGATAAGCAATACAGGCACAATCCTAACAGGGAACAGCCTGTCTGGTCAGATAGCCTCTGGTCTTTTAACTGCGCCTGGTGGAGGGTAAATGTCTGTGTTTCCTGATGTAGTCATTAGGGGCCAATTTAAAGCCCTGATAGCATCTTACAGCCATTACCTCCATCTGAGAAGCAACAGGAGTTACGCATGTACAGACCGACTTCTATAAACCTAGTGAAGACAATGAACCGTGATGAATTCTTGTAATAAAAAAAGACATTTGTGAAGCTCTCTGCCTTTGCTGTGTGACACACAAGGCTCAGTGCCATGCTTCAAACAGTGTCTACTCTTTTTAAACTTGTAGCAAAACGGCACAAGGTCACCATCTGTTTGCTTTAGAGACAATACAGGGTGGGAACCAGAGCGGAGGAGCGTTCCCTGTGAAACCAGACTGTATCTGTAGAGAGGATCTCCTCTGACCACAACAGCTACTGAGAACAGAGCTGGGGTCAGTGATTCAAAACCTTTGATACGGTCTTTGAATGGAGCCTGATACTGCTGAGGAACCTGGGATATCTGAGCCCTAACTGAGTCTGAGGAAGGTCAACATAAGAGTGTGCTGTGTACAACTGACCTCACACACAGAAAACCCCTTGGATCAGGTTTAGGGAAAGTACACACACTAGCTTTCATGATAATGTCAGCTGTAACTGCAGAATACACTCAGCTGATATGGTAATTGATGTGTGGTGCACTGATGGTGACTCAGGTGCTGTGAACTGAAGAAGTAAGGTGAGTTGTCAGGGTGTGTTTTGTACCTGTGCTGGTCTCAGTGACCCCCGGGGTGGCCGCCTGGGGGCTCAGGTGTTCCCGCACCATCTTCTGCAGCGAGCGCATGAACACCGAGATGAGCCGGTCGATGTAGCTGGCGTTGTAACTGCAGGCCGACTTCAGGATCATTAGTGTTCCTGGAAGACGAAGGAAAGGGGAGAGAGGAGGATGAAGAAGGAGGAAATGGAGAAAGACAACATATGACAAGAGAAGCTCCGGGGGAAAGTAACAGACACACACCTGGAGTCAGCTGTTCATTCACACAGCATGACAACTAAGGTTGGAATTTGAAGTTTATTACAGAGCCTGCTACCTAGAAGGGATACTTACGTTAAAGGGGACGTATTCTGCTCATTTCAGGTTTCATCATTGTATTGTGTGTCTCTACTGCAGGGTATATGCAGGAATCCTGAAGTCAGATGTAAGACCTTTTTTAAGACCCGTTCTATACATTTTAAGACCTCATCGCCACTTGGAGTTTTAACCGGTTACCTTGGCGACACACTTTACCTCACATTGACTATATACAGTATTGATTGTCCTTCCTCCTTATCTTCCAACCATTTGGACACAGACTTGCATTTCCCCATAACGATGTTGTTTAACAAACGGCGTAAACGGACCTTCGCGCTATCAAGCAGTGAGCGTGCGATGTCCTGTTCAGATGACGTCACATCCAACGGGATGCCATCAATAAACTACACAGAATCACACTACACACCTACGCCATGATTACATTCAGGCAGACTGTAGAGACCAACCTCTTTGGACACTTTATATACTTATTGAAAACAAGCTACAAAATGTAATACCTTGGAAAATGCCGTTTAATACTTTTTAATAGCCTTCATTTTCACTAAATTGATTGATCAACTTTTAATACTTTTTAAGCCCCCGCGGACCCCCTCTACTGGGACATGCTTCAATGTTTAAAAAGCTCTTTATTTTTCTCATACTGCCTGTGCTGAGCCCAGTCTGCTCTGATTGGTTAGCTCTGTTCCGATTGGTCGGTGTCTTAGAGATGTCCCGCCCCTAAGCATATCATGTATGTGTTGGAACGGCTAGCCAATATAAGCTTGATTGTTTCATAAAGATGTCACTTGTTACAGAAGTAAACAAAGGAGTCCAATGGAAGCTTCTTTGGGACAAAAACCTATATAACGCTGCAGGAGAGGAAAACCCCTTTATAGGGCCCCTTTAAAATATCCCTCCCCCCCCCCCGCCCATCACATCAGCTCTACCTCTCTGTGACAGCAGGATACCAAATGCGTTTTATTGACTGCCATTTTGGGAAACCCTATAAAAATGGCATTACCTTTACGGTCCTCTCCAAACCATTTATCACCTTGAGGGCCCTTTATTTGGGAAGCTACAGCATATTTCAAATAAAAACAAAAGAGATATCTCATAACTGTCTCCTTGGAATAAGCTGTAATATCTATATATATATATACTCTGACATCTGGGAAGATAACAGTAATGTTCGAACAGGGAGGGTGGCCAGAAGCAGCAATCCTACCAGGGACAACCTTCCCGAACCGCTGGACTGTGGCCTGGGTTTAAAAAGACCAGATGTTAGCCCGAGCAGCAGGGCTCATCGGCTCGCATTTTAACGACTCACTCAGCGGCTTAATTGCTAAGGTGGCTTGGTATTGTAGAGTTAGAGTGGGAAAATTATTATAATTTTTTAACGCAGAGTTTACGAGCAACAAAGGGAAGGTAACGAGGGAGCACGAGGGATAAATGAGAGGAAGGAAAAAGCGTAGAGAGGTAAAGGTCTTACCGAAGAGCTGTGTGGGGTTCGTGTTGCTTGTGGCTTTCTCATAGTTGGTAAGCCCCTCATAGATGACCTTGCCCACAGCAGCGTACAGACACTCCAACTCCTCATACTTAGATGCCACTGTTGACGTGCCTAGAAGGAGAGAGCAGTGTGTGAAAATCAGAGAACGTAAATCAATGCGTCATCAATCAATGGTCCACATATTTCCACACATCTTTCATAAACACAGAAGAGACTTTGTTAAGATGCGTTCACACTAAGCAAAGTGTAAATTCAGTGCAAGGACGTGGATAGACGCTACTTTCTAAATGTCTGTATAACGTTACTGTGACGATGGAGCAGCTCCTCTGTAGCTTAGCCTAGCCTGATCGATCCGGTTTCCATTCAGATAACACACATTTTAAAGGGTTTGGCCTGCCGTCTTGTAAGCACACTTTCCAAAGCATTGACTGTACTAACCGGTATCAGTATGATGGTATTTCGGCATCATTGTGATACCTGCAATACAATTACGTCACGGTATGTCCATTTTGTTGGTGTCTACGTGGAGATAAGCCCCGTCAGCACGTAGTTAGAGTGATGCAAGTTTACACAGATGATGACATGCAGTGCTTTCCTGAGTTTATAAATAAAGCTGGATTGAAACGGTTCAAATTAAAGCATTTTGCACTCACTAGGCTCTGTGGGGAAGATGCTCATGAGGCGGGACAGGAGGGAGTGGACAGCCCGCAGGACTTTGGTGTTTCCGCAGGTCATGCACGCAGCGATGCCTCTCTGGAGGGGTTTAAAGTGAGCCAGGATGGCCGGGGACTGCAGCACTGTGAGCAGGAAGCAGAGGATCTCCAGTCCAGTGCAGATGTTGGAGATGTTAGCCGCGGCTGGCTGCTCCTGAGAGGAAAACAAAGCGGAGAACAGGAGGTCAGTGGAGTTAAATAAGTACATGAATCATGTTACAAAGGTCTTTTGTACCCTGGTCTTCATATCAAGGTAAATATCCAGGCTTATAAGTCTAGACATTACGACCCTAGAACAAAGCAAGAAAATATATTGTGCAAATTCATCAGTTGATGCATTAATCATTGAAGTTTTTATTTTACATAAACTCCAGACAACTCTGAAATCAATATTCTACACACAGAGGTATTTCTCACACAAAAGCAGCGCTATTAAACTGGAGATCAATGGACAACATCGGGGCCTAATTTAGTCTAAATTGCAGTCAAGGTTTACAACGACGGCGGGGCCAAGAGGATAATCTGGGAAAGATCCATAGCACTAATCTTTGCTAATGAACAAGGTGACTCTAGTGATAAGGCCCCTGGTAGATATTAGGCTGGTATCGATTTGTGTGTGCATGTTTTTGCACGTGCTCGTTTGCCCTCTCACGCCGACTCTTAATCACTGCCATGTCGGTACAATGAGATAACAAGGTGATCCGATTTGAAGCATTGTTCATTAGTGGGAGTAAGACGGCTCGGCAGGTAGAGCGTGCTCCCAGGGGGAAAGGGCCCGTGAGTTTGCATCTGCATAAGACCTGCAGAAAGCCTTGTATTGTCAGACCATTTTCCCCATGGGACCTGGAGGGGCTGATTGGGTTTGAGTGAGGGTAGCTAGAGAAAAACGCGCAGCAGCGATCCCCAAACGGGAATAGAGGAAGTACGTGACGATTGCCGGCGCGTGGCGATAACCTTGTCTGAACAGTGGCGCTGAATCAGACCGGGGAGATGAGTGGAGAAGGAGAGGATAAAAAAAACAGAGGAAGATAAGATGCTGAAAAGAAAAAAGGACGGAGGAGACGGAGGGGAGACGCAGAGAGGCACAGGATGAGGATTTGGGGATGGAGAAGGGCGGAGGGGCTGAATGAGGAAGCACAGGCCAACCCGGATAGACTCCCGTTATCTCGCCACTGTCATTATTTTGTCATTATGGTGGTTGGCGCCTCACTTCATGTATTGCTGATAACAGACAAAGGACTTGGAGGCGTTAGAGCAAACACTAAGACAGAGCTTAGGCGGAGGCAGGGAAACTTCTGCGCTCTCTGGGAAAGCGTACAGCAGGCACGCATTAGTTATCCTTTACTGTTTGATGATTATTGCTTGAAGCTGCAACAACAAGCATGAATTTGTAATCGTTTTTATTCAGACTTGTGTCCCAAAAACACTTTTGGTGACATGCACAGGCGACTTCAGAAGAATCTGTGGAAGGCTTTCAAAGGCAAGTACTATATTCTTTGGAAAGACATTAATAGTCTCCATTGCAAAATACAAAAGGCACCAGTTAAAGGGGCCCTATTGTGCTTTTTGGGGTTTTCCCTTTCCTATAGTGCGTTATATCGTTTTTTGTGCATGTAATTGATGCGACACACTGTTGTGATATAAGGATGTAACACTCGGGCTTCTATTGGCTAGAGCTCCAACACATTGTACTCTGGTTCAAGACAGTGGGTGAAAAGAACTGCTAGTATGAATAAAAGAAAGACCTTTTGAACATTGAAGCATGGAAACATATCATACTAGAGACACAAAATACAAATATGAATCTAGTATGAGCAGAATAGGACCCCTTTACTAATAATGAATCTTTGGAAAAGCCAAGTGACCTCTGGGGACTGCAGTGCAGAAACACAGCAGTAAGTAAGTAACCAGAAACTAGGGGTGTAACGGTACACGTACCCGTACCGAAATTATTCGGTACGGGCCCTTCGGTTCGGTACAGGTGTGTACCGAAGTGTACCGAACGAATATAACGTTAAACGTAAAAAATTGAGAACGTGAATAACTTTTTGGAAGTAATCTCAGGTGCTGCGTCGCAGCATTCAGAGTAATTTGGTCACATTGGGTTCAACATAGAGCGAGCAAGTCATTTCATTGGATGAGAGGCATACTATAAGAGCTGGTCAGAGGGATGCGTTCAAATGTAGTCAGTAATTTGAGGAACTGTCGAAAATTAATGGCGAACGCAGATAAAGTTGAGCTCGAAAATCCTCCAGCATCATTGAAGTCTCCGGTTTGGGAACATTTTGGTTTCGCAGTTACGTACAAGGATGAGGGACAAAGACAGGTGGACCGAACCAAAGCTGTTTGTCGGCATTGTTCAACTAACATTGGTTACGTGGCTGGCAATACATCAAACTTGCACACTCTTGAAAAGGCATCACCCGAACGTGAATATCACCGGTACCAAAAGACTGAAGTGCAAACCCAACTCCCACTAGCATGTTAGCCTCCACCACTCGCAGAGAGTTCAGACCGAGCCAAAGCTATTACAAACGCCAAATATCCTTATGTTGCCATGTCAGCAAAGCGCTACCTGGCTGTATCTGCTACCTCAGACATTGTTAGTGCCAGCAGATCTGCCCTTTCGGCAAGCAATGTGGACAAGTTAATCTTTCTTTAAAAAAAACATGAAAATACAATGACAAGCAAGTCCTAATGTCAAACTGGCTGCTTAGGAACTAGTACAGTACAGTTCAAATACAGATTATTTCAGTTCATCGAAATGCTGCACCTTAATGTTCATTTTATTATATTTTGTATTTATTTGAGTGAATATTCACAGTTTAATAATAATTAAAAACCCAAAACTAAGAGTTTATGTTTTGTGAGTACTAGTACAGTAAAGTTCAAATACAGATTATTTCAGTTCATCGAAATGCTGCACCTTAATGTTTATTTTATTATATTTTGTATTTATTTGAGTGAATACATTATTCACAGTTTAATAATAATAATACAAAAAAATATATATATGTTTTGTTTTGTGAAAAAAAAATCTGCTGTACCGAAAACGTACCGAACCGAACCGTGACCAAAAAACCGAGGTACGTACCGAACCGAAATGTTTGTGAACCGTTACACCCCTACCAGAAACGTTACCATAATGCGTTCTTACCACAGTCATGAGCAGCTTGTCGAACCACTGCAGCTTGAGCTCTGCGCGCGGCCACATGTCGGGCCTGAGGGCGGACTTCATGAGGCTGACGCAGCGCCGCGACAGCAGCTCCCCCGGAGACCCCGCCACGTTGGTGCTGTCGTTCACCTGGACAGGAGACGAAGACAAAAGTTGGTGATCATTATCAGTGTCTTCATCTCTGATAGAATGTATTTTGATTCTTTTGTTGTTTCCTAAATGTTCAGAAACAGAATCCCTTTATGAGTCCCACAGAGGGGACATTTGCATTGTTACAGCAGAAAAAGAGCCAAAGACAGCTTAATGTTACCTAAGCATGCACAACAAAGTATTAAAGATATCAAATTAAAAAAGTTACACATTTTACAAAATACACATCCTGTAATAGCTCTGAGGATTTAGCAGCCAGGTATATATTGCACAGTTTTTAACGGCATATATATATATATATATATAGCACATATTGCACATAGTTGGTATTTAACAACAAGAGGTGTTATAGTCTGTGTTGTTGTTGTGTGTGGGGGTCTACTAGGGGCCGTGGTGGTTATATAGTCACATTGTTAGTGCTAAAAATACAAATATTGAAAAAGATATAATGGCGTAAAGGGGTGATAAACAACACAGAGCAAGAAGAGACCAGGACTGCTATATTACTGTTATTTTATTCATGCAGCTACAGTGGGAGGGAGCCCTGCAGAAGCTTCATGTTCAGAAGCATCCTGGAGCAAGTCAATGAATCCCTATCAGCTGCAGGTGTGCTGTTCCTTGGTGGATGTTAATCCTCTGGGGGGCCGGGGGAAAAGATACCATTTTTCCTACAGGGATCGATTCAGTATCACAATACACTGTTATCGAGCGGGGTACAAAGAGAAGATTATGTTTCTTTAGACTGTTCAGTGAGCAGCGATTCATCCCCAGCGGTTATACAGAAGGTTATAATCAACAGAGATGGTTGGATGAGCAGTGAGAAAGGAGCTTGGCCCCGAAAAAGAAAGAAAGAAAGTAGGAAAGAGTCAAGGTGAGTGAAACCTCAGCAGTCTATTTCAAGCAAGGTCATCACTGCCACTAAACCAAGGGACAGCTGTGTGAGGCGACGCATACAGGACTGTGTGTGTGTCTAAACGTATCTCTACACACACACAGCCACCAGGTGTGTCCTACCTTCACAACAGAGGGGCAAGGATGGCTGTGTCCTACCTGGCAGGCACTACGGATGGCAGAACTGAACCTAGTGTGTGTCAGAGTTGGAGGGTGGTGTGTGTGTGTGTGTATTTGAGAGAGTTGGAGGGTGGTGTGTGTGTGTGTGTGTGTGTGTGTGTGTGTGTGTGTGTGTGTGCGTGTGTGTGTGTGTGTGTGTGTGTGTGTGTGTGTGTGTGTGTGTGTGAAGGTGTTACCTGGCATGCGATCCTGATGAGGAAGTTGACCACGGTGTCCGTATGTTGTTTCTCGACAGGCTTTGTGAGCAGGGTCTCTGTTCCTGGCATGGACTGGCTGCGGCCAAACACCTGAAAAACACATCAAAAAACATTTGAGGTTTTAATATTTCTGTTATTTTTTTGTTTTAAAGATAAAAAGGTCAAAATACAGCTAGCAAAATGTTAAAAGAACGATATTTTTTACATTAAGTGTGCAAGGAATAGCATTTTACATTAACTATACATGCAAAATGTACAGTGTGAAGGGTAATAATAAAACTAAACTTCATAGTAAAACTCAGGGACAGCGGTGCAGACGCTGCATGGTCTGCATTTAGGAGGGAATATCAAAGAGCCTGTACAAAGTGAGGGGTTTGTGTGCATTTCTAAGAGTGGAAAGTAGGCTGCAACTAGGACTTTCTGAAAATAATCCTGGCACATTGTTTGACTAATTAACTTTTTTTTTCATCTTAAGCAAAAACAAATGCTGCCGTTGCATTTTTCTATAACACGGGACGAAGAAAAAAAAACACTGCTACTATTAAGAGTTGCGCTACAGAGAGTAAAATAGCTTTCAGTATAAAAGCAATTTTGAGCACTTATTAATAAAAAACAATCCATCTTAAAGGTAGGGTGGGTAAGAATGGAGAAACCAGCTCGAGTGCGCTAGAATTTGAAAGTATGCAAAAAATCTGCCACTTCCTCACAGAGCCCCTCCTCCAACACACACGAACGCGCACATGACCAATGAGGGCACGAGATGAGTTTGTGCCCAGATGGAAGGCTGACAGGCAGGTAGGCCATCCAGTTACTTTAGCCGGGCCGGCTCAGATGATTGGTCGTGCTTTTTACAGCGCCACGGCTTCCACAGATGACATGTTTTAATGGATTTATTGTCAAAGCATTTAATATATTCATTGCTATCGGGATGTTAAGAGCATTCCATGGAATATAACAAAAAGGGTTTCTGAAGTGAATTACCTACCCCACCTTTAAAATGTGCAACCTGTTATTTGAACTTGCTTTTCAGGAAAATGTATGCAAATAGAGAAGGTCCAAATGTTTGGTTTTTTTAAATATCAAGTTTTGGGATTAATTATTCTTTAAATGTGAAGATTAATTTGTGCTGTTGTGTTTTTTTTTTAGGTAAAAGAGAAACAAATGTTAACAATATCTTGAGTTACACCTGAATACTTGGAAACAGACGACAAATATTGGTGAGTTGTTCAAAATGTATAAAAAAGGATGTTCACATCACATTAAATAAGGAATACTGAAAATCACCAGGATAAGTATTCTTAGGGTGGTCCTTAAAATTTAAAGTGGGAAAGTTTAAGCTCCAATCCCCAGAATTCATTCTATTAGTCACGAAAACTCTCCTGGTGAATGTTTTCCAGCTGAGGCTACACTTCAAGGTCGATGAGGGAGGGGTACATGTTGTTGGAATTTGAATACAATTCACCAGGAGAGTTTTCTTGACTATCATAACAAATTCCGGTGGTTGGAGCTTAAAATAAATGAATTTGAAAATGTACATGGCACTAAGGACCACCCTAAAGTATTCTACAATAGTTAAGGAGAATAAATCAACTTCATACAGTTGCAAGAAAAAGTATGTGAACCCTTTGGATTCTCCACACATAGCGTTGTGTGTTCCTTCCAAACAACTCAACTTTGGTTTCATCTGTCCACAGAATATGTTGCCAGTAGTGCTGTGGAACATCCAGGTGCTCTTTTGCAAACTTCAAACGTGCAGCAATGTTTTTTCTACAGCAGTGGCTTCCTCCGTGGTGTCCTCCCATGAACTCCATTCTTGTTCAGTGTTACGTATCGTAGATTCGTCAACAGAGATGTTAGCATGTGCCAGAGATTTCTTTAAGTCTCTAGCTGACACTCTAGGATTCTTCTTCACCTCATTGAGCATTCTGCGCTGTGCTCTTGCACTCATCTTTACAGGACGGCCACTCCTAGGGAGAGTAGCAACAGCGCTGAACTTTCTCCATTTAGAGACAACTTGTCTTGACTGATGAACATCGAGGCTTTCAGAGATACTTTTGTAACCCTTTCCAGCTTTATGCAAGTCAACAATTCTTAATCGTAGGTCTTCTGAGAGCTCTTTTGTGCGAGGCATGGTTCACATCTGGCAATGCTTCTTAAGAATAGCACATTCAAAACTGGTGTGTATTTTTTATAGGGCAGCTTTAACCAACACCTCCAATCTCGTCTCATTGATTGGACTCCAGGTTGGCTGACTCCTGACTCCAATTAGCTCTTGAAGAAGTCTTTAGCCTAGGGGTTCACATACTTGTTCCACCCTGCACTGTGAATGTTTCCATGGTGTGTTCAATAAAAACATATAATTGTTTGTGTGGTATTAGTTTAAGCAGACTGTGTTTGTCTATTGTTGTGACCTAGATGAAGATCAGAACACATTTTATGACCACATACTTTTTCTTGCAACTGTATGTATTAGAGACAGACTATATTGTAATTCAACGACTCTTCTTGGAACAAAGGCATCTCATCTTTGAGTTTGAGGCGGGAAATACAACAGATCACAGAGGGATTGGAGATGAGACAGATGTGAGGCTGAATTTGTGTCGTTAGGAAAAATGGATTAAGGCAACAACAACCGCGCTGTCACCTCCTGTCGGCAGTTTTTTGTTCCAGACAGATGAAAAATGGCTGTTTGATCAAAGTATCTTTCAAACCGTTCTGCGATCATTCAGGGAAGTGGAACTGAGGGACAGGCAGACTTTGAGGCTAAGAAGACGCTCTTGTAAATGTTGGAGGTGGTAACAAATAACACAAAGGCTTCAATTCAATCCCACAACTTCTCCGTACCCACACAAATCTACAATAAACTGCAAATTAAGATAGACATTTTATATTACAGGTGTTACTACTTGGAGGCTACATTGTTTTTTAGTTGTTATACTTAGAATCATTTATACCTGTGTCTAGCATAGAAAATGGTAGAAGGGTTATTTAAATATAAGGTTGTTTATGTTGGGACTGTTACAATAACCAAGCGGCGCATGAACACCAGCATTAAAGCAAGAAAAGGTTTTTAAAAATAGATTTCTTTGGGAGTTGTATTATTATTAGTCTGAGAGATGCTGATAGGAAACCATGTAAATGTCACCAGCCCTATTTCCCCCCTCTCCATTAACCCTTGTGTTGTGTTCCAAAGCTGTTACCGTTCATGGTGCTCGCGGGTCAACTTTGACCCATGATTTATCTCAGTCCAAAACACACACAAAAAATTACTATCATCCAATATTGTTTTAACTACATCATAACTAACTTATAATGCATTCATAACCGTACAATCCTGTTTAATGTTATGGCCCAAAACACATTACACCACATAATGCACACGTGCATGTGTGTGTTCAGGTTCAAGTGTTAGTGTACATATTCTTTGAGGGGGGGGGGTATCAGAGGGAGGGGAGATCAGGTGCATGTTGCGAAAAATTATTGTTACAGTGGATGAAGGCGGTGGGGGAGGGGTATCTAAAGTCAAAGGTGAATCTTGATTGGGCCAAATTTGACCTTGAGTCACCCAAAACAATTCCCCAGAGCCCAACACCAAATGATACACTTTTTTTTTTAGAGACCTTCAGACTTGGCAGAAATGGTCAAAATCTGTTCTGTAGTGTTTATATATCTGCTGTGGAGGATATCATGAAGCCTTGTTCCGATACAAAAAACTAGAGTGTAGTTATTATATAGTTTTAACTTGAAACGGGTCACGGGAGACCCGAACACAACATAAGGGTTAAAGGCTAAACATACGTTTTTGTTTCTGTCGGAGGGAGGGAAGCTAGCCCAAAATCTTGCAGCTGTAACACTACCTCTTGAAGAAGGAGCCTCATTTAGCTGTGAGTGTCACTACAGATGGAGTTCCCTCTTTCACACAGTGGGAGTGTGTAGGGGACGGTTTGGAATTAGGCCAGAGAGTTACCCACTATAAAGCGAATCCATGGACAAAGTGACCGGCCACTGGATCCTGTCCTAAACCCTTTTTCTAAACAAACTCACCGCTGATGGAGCTCCTGTTGCCGTGCGGAACCTCTTGGCGTCCGGTCCTGCAGCAGCAGCAGCAGCAGCTCCTCCTCCTCCTCCTGGAGCAGTGACAGCCGAGGAAGAAGAAGCTTCCAGAGACAGAGCTCGTTTCACTGCCCCCCCGCTCGTCCCCTCACCACCAGCCACAGCTTCAGCATCCGACTCCGGCTGGACAGTCAGGAGATTCAAAGGTGTTATGCACAAAGCTACAGTGTAGAAATGGCAATGACATTCTTCTGACCTGAGCTGCTCCAACATATATAATAAAATACAAAAAACTAAATAAAAAGTATTGCAAAAAGTGTATATAGAGTAGGGCTGAACGATTAATCGATTTTAAATCGAAATCACGATTTGAGATAATGCCATTATCAAATCGCAAAGTATGCGATTTTTTTTTCTTCTTGTGTGTCAGTCTTCCACACCAATCAGAAGTGCTGTGCTCCACATGTACCAGCCATTGTTAATCAATCAGAAGTGGCCCATGATAGAAGGTGATAGACAGATTGATCCAATCACCTGCCAAGTGCTTTTGAAGGTGCCCGCCCTTTCCAAATGACTTCCAATGGAGCTCTCCTAGATGGTTTCTGAGTCAGGTTAGTAATGCTCCATCACATGTTTCTATTACAGGGTGAATCTTAAACTGAAGCTTGACTTTAAAGCAACCCAACGGAAGTTTCATGTAAGTTTAGTTCTTTCACTCGTAGCTCGGGCTGCAGGGGTGCTAGAGACGGGAGTACGTTGATACGACCTTCCTAGCCGGAGTTATGGCCGCATTTTACAATAAACTTCCGTTGGGTCGCTTAAAATTAGATGTCGCAATTCGAATCGCAATATTTGTCAGAAAAATCGCAATTCGATTTTTCCCCAAAATCGTGCAGCCCTAATATAGAGGAAGTGAAGAGGAGCATTACGTTAGTACAGCTGACAGAATGAAACCAAAGAGTATATGTGCTGTAGTTTCTGACCACAGCAGTATTTATGGACTAAGACAATGTTTGATAAATGGCCCTTTCTTGTGACATAATAAGCATGTCAGCAGTGATTCATTAGAAACGCGTAGAATAGAGAATAGAGAGAAGTTAAGGCATTCAGTCATTTCAACAAGGCGCCTTAAAACACTGTTGTTGTTCACACACTCATAAGGAAATAAAAACTGTACGAAGACAGCCTCCTGAATGTTTGTTATGATATTTTATATAAATCCATGAACACACCAGCTGGTCTTTGATCCTCTGTAACTCCCACTTGATGACGACTTCAGCCAGATCCACGGCCAGCTTCCTCTGCTCGATGGTCACACTGGGGGTGAAGCCGAGGCGCTGCATGGCGCTGATCATGTGCTGAACCAGGTGGTGGCGCACTGGGTAGTACACCTGGAAGGACACAGCTGTGCGTTAACAACAGAGGAATCAATGATACGTTAAATCAGTCGGATAAAATAATAATAAAAAGTGATTAAACTTCAAGAATATTACAATCTGCTGCGTGAAAGCTTCCATACTTGGTATTCTAAACACAGAGTGCCTTGTTAGACTTGACTGCATGTTCTTCTCCTAAAGCTCTGACGCCAGATGGTCAGTGATGCCGATGGCAGAGTTCAAAAGAAGGATAGTGAGAAAGGCTGAACAGATGACAGAGCAGTACTTAAAGAACACAAAACCTTTACATAAAATGTAGCTTGGGACATTTTTTATTTTATATTCCTTACTTTACAAACAAGCAAAACTTAAGCGTCTACACTGCAAAATTAATTTGAAAGACACACTGCATACGTTTCCCAAAATGTGCTCCAAGTTCTGCATATTCAATTCACATTGGTTGGCTATTTCTGGTTTGGCAAACTTGTTTTGGGAGCAACCTCTGACTTCCCCCAGCTTCGAGTTAAATGATCACATATGAATTACAATAGCTTCGACTGCCTTAGCAACCATCCAAAAAGCAATTAAGAGGGGTGTTTTGGGGTAATTCTTCCAAGCAGTTGTTCCATCTAAATGCCAGATAATCAGAGGTCAGCGATGGCCCGAGGAGCACCATAATCACGAATGCTATAAACGTGATTCCAAATGCCACTGCTTTTGTTTTTGGGGAGAATTGAATTTTTTAACATTGCCAATTCTTCGCTCCAGATTTTAAGGTGATAATTCCCAATCACTTTGAGCCACTGAGTCAGAAGAGGCAAAACTCTGAAGTTGTATTCCCACTTAGTCTCAAGGACATGATGACACACACTTAGCCCTGAGAATTCACACTCAAGAGTCACTTAGCTTCATCGCAAACTGAACCGGGACTCTTCAAACGCGCTGACAAGAGAGCAAGAGATGAGGTGTCTATCTGCCAGTGTCAGAGAATATTAAAGCCTCTCACTTTGAGGGTAATTATAGTCGATAGAGCGCGGCTTCACAGGCCCTTAATGACAGCGTGGCTAAGCCCTGTCCATCACGTGTGCACACACACAAACACACGCCATTTCTTTATCAAACACACACACGCACACAAGGTCTCTCATCTGTCTGTCATTATCTGCTCCCCAGCGTAATTATGCTGATGTGATTACATTAGATTAGTCATCTGGCCCAGTGAGAGCAGCCTGTCAGTGAGACAGAGGGGAGCTGAGGGGAACGTCAGTCTTCTGCTGAGAGACCCTCGCTCTCTGACCCGGCGAGGCAGCGGACAGCAGCCGGCCGGGCGAGAGGGCACAAAGTGTGTGTGAAGTTTGAGGAGGAAGGCAAAAAAAAAAAGGCCAACCATCCTTTAGTAGGCGTGCACCGTGATACTCCTACTTTTACTTAAGTACAAGATCTGAGTACTTGGAGGTGCCTGCATTAAGGCGATTAAAGGTGGTTAGCACTGCTGCCTAGATCTGATCCTGTTTTTGATTAGGAGGCACTGTCAATTTCAAACTCAAATTTGGTCAAACTAGTCCAAAAAACGATAAACTGGGTCAGACAAGATGATCCAACTTTTAATGATGATGCTCCATTCCTATTAGGCCCGGTTAAGAGGCATCATTTAATTCAGGGCACTCAGATAATCAGTAAAAATAGCTCCTCAGCTGTTTTCCCCCACATGTGGTTCTCTGAAATTGCCGAAGCCACACTGAGCAGGGAGGCTGGTCGGGGATTTGCATGATTCCCAGATAACCCTGGTTTACAGGAAATGAGACACAGTGACATTTGATAGTCAGTAATTAGTTCTCCTTGAAAAGGTGGTCTAAACAGGGCAGCATTTGTTTTGATTATTCCGTACGGCCCAGCCAGCCAAATGAAAACCACTGGGTGTCAATACATCCAAGACAGAGTGCAGGAATGAGTCTTTAAGCCGGGAATGAGTCCTAAATCAGGGAATTAGTTAGTTTTTTTTTACCCGTCTTTTGGTTCGATGCCTGACCTAAGATCTGTGATTAACTCAAGCTTACAAGATTTTAAGATTTGTCGCATCTTAAAGAAGGCGTTCCCTAAAAAGTTGCTAAATGAAACTGCATTAGCTGCCGTTAGCTTAGCGGTGGTGACTTGCTTCTCACTTCTGGCAATTGCACTAAAAAAAGATGTTTGATTTTTGAAAATCACATCGGCTTTTGTCGTCCATTTGTCCCTTTGATGCCAACTTCCGGGTCAGCTTGTAAACAAATCACTGCACCACTCATAGTGATGGGCTGACAGAAAGTGGTGTTGACAAAACTGATTTCTGTTATATCTGCTCACCCTGAAGTGCTGCACGATGAGGTGCAGTATGTGGACCAGCTGTGGTACAGTGTGTCCCTCCTCCACGATGATTTTGCGAGTCCAGTGCGTCAACATCTGGTGGCCGTCCTCCATGCGGGCGGGAACAGCTGGAGTGAGGATGGCCATCGCCTGTCGCACGATGGCCCGAGCCTCCATGGTGTGGGCCTTCAGCAGGCTGTGGAAGACCTGAACAGAGGAGAGGTTATGTTGTTTTTCTATCATTCTATAATCTACATGTTGTGTAGCATTGATGCTTATAGATATCTTTTTAATCAATTACAGTAAAACATTTATTATAAATAGTATGTGGAACACAACATGGAAAGGAATAGGAAAACTAAAATGACACTCCTAAAAAAGTGCATTCCAACTTCTCCGTCTACCACACACACACACACACACATGTCCAGTCCTTCTAACTGATACTCTAAACATATCTTGATATCTATTTTCTAGGGATGCACGATATTGGTTTTTTGAAACCGATACCGATAACTTCCTGCTTCTCAAGACCGATACCCGATAATAAAAAAAAAATTACGCAACTAATTATTTTAACGCGATTAACGCATGTGTATTTTTTTTCCTTGACCGCCCCGTAGTTTCAGAGCGCATCGAGTTTAAAATACCATCTACAAGCTGATGCTGACAGCCCCGCTCCTGCCGTCCGCTTGTGGCAGACCACACTTCCACGCTCACCGGCAGGCACCGACTGGCCATCTGGAGGACCGGGAGGGTGTGTGTATGTGTGGCTCGAGCGAGCGAGAGAGAGACCTTACGTGCATTGTTGTTGTTAGCATCTGGTGCTAGCTAGCTGCGCTAACGGATATATGGAGCTGTTTAAATGAAAACAGAGGAGCGACATTTCGCCACAACTGCGCCGAGCACTTGACTTTATGCAGGAAGCCAGACAGTGGGACATTGTACGAAAAGTCAGCACACTCAGCACGGATAGTGCGCAACATGATTGCAGCGTCCAGGCAGCTCCGGTTCGAGCATATGCCTCGAGTTGCACATAGCTCCAACGCCCATACCACCGACGACATGTTTGTTTACTGTCCTGGCTTCACGGCCGCACACAGGCATGAGTTAGGGAGCGCTGGATTTGTGAAGAACTCCCCTCTTCCTAAACCACTAATACCACAGTACTGGCAAAACGGGAGGAGCCGAGTGAAAAACAAGCGCCCCTCATCCCAATCCACCCACACCGCAGTATTTTTCTTTTTTTTTACCCAAAAAATATATTGTATATTATCGGGGCTATTAATACTTTTATCGGGTTTATCGGGATGACGTCATAATTCCTAATATCGGACCGATAATTATCGGGCCGATAAGAGAGAGAGAGAGACCTTACGTGCATCGGGCCGATAATTATCGTGCATCCCTACTATTTTCCAAACATTGTAGTTGCCCGATATACATGGGTTCTTTTTCATCTTCATCTAGTACTGTCTACATCTGCTTCACAAATCAGCCATGTTTTATCTCCATTCTTCCTTTAGCTCCCCTCCTCTCTACGGAGTTCCTCCTCTCTCTTTGCACATCGCCTCACCTGCAGCACGATCTTCTTGTGGATGGCGAACTTGGCGATGATGTGAGCCAAGAGCAGGTGTCCGCTGTATTTGCATGCGGGGTCCACGCAGGCTTTGGGCAGCAGGCAGGGCCAGGCGAAGGTCATGAGGCGCCGCAGCTTGCTGTTGCGCGACTTGTTGTTGTCATGGATGTGGTGGGGGGCGTGCTCCACCAGCAGGGTGGAGAACTGCAGGAGGCAGATCCTCAGAGAGTCCAGCAGGTCCGCCTGCTTCTCTGGATCCAGAACCTTGGAGAGGGATGGAAGAGACGTGGGGTTAGAGATGGTTGAGTGAGAGGGAAACAAAAGCTTTTGCGCTCAGAGGGAGTACAGTATATGTAAGCAGTCAATAACAATGGATCTAGGGCAGTGCTTCTCAAAGTGTGGTCCGCGGACCACTGGTGGTCCGTGAGCGCCCCCTAGTGGTCCGTGAGTATATTGGTAACATTTCACATTTGAAATAAATAAATACATTTAAGTTTTCCGCACTCTCGCAGGAATATCTCCGCAATGGAGCGAGCTTAAGTTTCAATTGCATGATATAGCCCAGCGCAACACCTTCGTCACACATGTTGCCACTTGTTTGTACTATTTTCAGGCGATTTGTAATCTGTTCTAGAAAAACCATGTGTTTTTTTATATTTGTGGAGTTAGGTGGTCCGCGAGTGTTTTTTTATTGGTTAAGTGGTCCTTGGTATGAAAAAGTTTGAGAAACACTGATCTAGTGCTATAAGTGAGCTTATTTTGGCTGATATTGCAATTGCTTTATTACAGATAATGATCATGATTGAAACATTATTCACATTATCATTGAAACATATTGATGAGTGATTTTTTAAATCAGATTTGTAAAAAAGAATACTCTTTTATTCAGTCTGTAGAATACCGTTTGTAGGCCGGGACTTCTCTGCACGACAATAATACTTCTTTCAGGTAATTGTACACATTTTGTCCAGGGTATATGTCGGAATCCTGAAGTCAAATGTAATACCTTTTAAGACCTTTTCCATACATTTTAAGACCGGTTACATTGGTGACACACTTTACCTCACATTTACTATACTAGACCCTCCAGAAAAACGCGATTATGCGATCGCATAATTTACCGCATAATGGCGCAGATTTTTAAAAGGGCGCATATTTATCAAAAGGCCGCATAATCCCCGCATTATTCCACACAAAGTTGAGAGAGAAAAAAGTGAACTCGTCTTGAAGTGAAGTAGTGATGATGACGACGCGACGTCATCAGCTCGCGCATCACAGAAGGTAAACAACACCGTAGAGTGAACGTGTGGAGCTCACACGAGAGAGAAAACACCAAGATGAAAAAATCTAATCCATCTCATTTACCGACGAACATTTCTGCTAAAGACCGGGCAAAGCAGTACCCCGATCCCGATGTATTGCCCGAAAGTGGGGGGAAACTATTCTGCACCCCGTGCAACTGTGTTGGAGCATAAGAGAACATCGACGGTGACGACCCACCAGTGGCGGCGCTAGGGGGTGGCTACTTGGGCTCAAGCCCCGGATGTTTTCTGAAAAGCCCCGGATGTTTCACTTAAAAAAAATAATAATAATAATTTTTTTTTAAAAAACGTCTCGGGAGTAATGTGCAGTACCGGAGTCCACCAGAGAGGCAGCCACTGTGGGACATTAGCCTGCGTACTGCGTAGCCTGCCCTGAAGAAGAAGTGATCCTTCCTAGTGCCTGACGAGTTTTAAGCTAATAGCATATACAGTTATGGGTATTAGAAAGCTCTTTTCATCGAAGCAGGCGCCACAAGCTGCAGCAGCAGCAGTATCAGCAGCTGACAACAATGTCATCACCAGCAGTGAAGAAATGAATGATGTTTCAGGTTTGTGAATCTAATGGTGATATCTGCACTCTGGCTGACTGAGTAAGAAGTGAAAAAGAGTGATGTAACGTTAATGTTATAGCTAGTAAACATGGAGTAACCACACTAAGTATACCCTTATATGTTAGTATGTATACAGAACATGACTAAACATTATCCTAAGATGTAACGTTAACCCTTCATACCTCAGTCTACTTTTAAGACACTAAAATAACGTATTACAATTTTTATTTTGTTTTCACGCGTGGAATTATACCGGCTCTCGTTTCAGTACACATAACAACAGAACTGACAGGCAACCCTCTGAATCAGACTGATTGGCTGTGACTGCATCCGATTCAGAAACGTGACTCTTACGGCCCGTCCACACAGCGGTGTGCGTTGAAGCTTCCAACGCTTCTGCCCATTCACTTTGAATGGGGTGACGTCACTTTTAGCCGAACTGCATCGTGGGAAGCGACGCGGTGCGTTGCTGGCGTGGCTCGCTGCAAAAGTTGAGCAATGCTCAACTTTTGACGCCTCGGCAGAAGCGTCAGCCAATCGAATCATATGCCAGTACAAGCTCTTGCCAATCAAACCGCTGCTTGTGTGTCAGGGGCGGGAGATTCATGTGATTGGTTGTTGGTTGAGTGTCAGACACGCCCGCCGGCAAGCGTCAACGCACGCCGCTGTGTGGACGGGCCGTTACACTCTTTACGTCACAAACAAAGATGGTGGATGAGAATAGATCTATAAAACGATAGCAATGCGCCAGAATCAAGGTGAGACTATCCGCATCCTTTAAAACTCTACGCACATTCGTTTCACCTTAATAAGTAAACGACTATTTGAGTGAGTTAAGGCATTAGTTTGCTTCATTAAAGGGTGTTAATGCGTGTTCTCCAGTGCCTTTTGTCCGCTTTAAGGTGTTATTAAGGTAGGGTTAATGTTGCTCTCAAAGTGCACCAGATTGATGCTTTCAACTTCAATATTTTAAAAAAAATCTTCCCGGGGAGCATGCCCCCGGACCCCCCGAGAGGAGGCGACGACCCCCCTAAAGGATGTTCGGTCCACCCCCCACTTATAAAAAATAGCACTGTACCCCTGCACCCCCCAACCCCACAACTCCTGGGCTAAGCCTCGGATCTCCTACAATCCTAAATCCGCCTCTGCGACCCACTTTGATTCATTCAAACATTCGAAAATGCTTTCTGCTGCTGCGGAGGCATCAACCTCCAAAACCCTTTCAAGGGATACAAGAAACGAGGTGAGAAGCCTAAAAGATTGAAGCTGGTCAGATAACGAACGAGTAAATGAAAACAGAATGAGGCGGAGAAGTGTGTGTGTGTGTGTGTGTGTGTGTGTGTGTGTGTGTGTGTGTGTGTGTGTGTGTGTGTGTGTGTGTGTGTGTGTGTGTGTGTGTGTGTGTGTGTGTGTGAGAGAGAGAGTGTGATTAAAATTGCTTTTACAATAAATAAACATTGAATGTGTTTAATTGAATAGTAAAGGGGTTTAACGTTAGTGGCAGGTTGTAAGAGAGAATAAATAAGACAGCCCAATATTTAAAAAAAAATTTTTAGCATATTTCGCAACTTCCCGCAATTTCACCGCATAAAATCACCTAAAACCCTGCATGTTTAATCGCATAATCAAGGATTTTTGCCCGCGTTTTTCTGGAGGGTCTAATACAGGGGTTCCCAACCTTTATTGTGCCAAGGACCGGCAGATACATTAAAAAAAAAATCGCGGACCGGTTGTCAATTTTAACTGATTTTAATATTTACTCACCAGCAGGTAGCAACAGAGGCTAATTGTATGTAACAGCCTGAACAAATACTAGAACAATATGCATCCAAAACATATTAACAACGTTTAAAAAAGAACCGGTGTCGTTTTTTGGTTTTTCGGAAAAACAGAAAACCAAAAAACCGACGTTATTCAATTTTTAAACCAAAACGGGAAAACAGATAAATCAACGTTTTGGTTTTGTTTGTATGATTTGCGGATAATCCAGTGATGGGAAAACGAGGAGAAGGCGCATTATGAAGGGTGTGTGTGTGTGTGTGTGTGTGTGTGTGTGTGTGTGTGTGTGTGTGTGTGTGTGTGTGTGTGTGTGTGTGTGTGTGTGTGTGTGTGTGTGTGTGTGTGTGTGTGGTCTAGCATTACTATACTTGTGGGGACCTAAATCTGTTTACATAGTCACGTGTAGGGACTGGCTTCCCTTATGGGGACAAATTGGAGGTCCCCATAAGGGGAATCATTAATTTTAGGGTGAAGACTCGGTTAGGTTTAGGTTAAGGGTTAGGGTTAAGGTTAGGATAAGTCTCCAGGAAATGCATGTAAGTCAATGTAACGTCCCCTGAAGTGATGTATACATGGTGTGTGTGTGTGTGTGTGTGTGTGTGTGTGTGTGTGTGTGTGACACTGGCATTAGTTTTCAGAAGATATTATGATAGCGACGTTCGTTCCGGTGCACGTCCGACAGCATTTAGCACTTCATCGAGATTAAGATTAAACTAATTTATTTTGGGAACACCTGCATATAGGCTACCTATGGAGTTAGCCAGATGTGTGTAAATTACTGTTCATGGTCATTTGAAAACAAATGCTGGTGTCGGACAGACACAAACACAGAGCAGAGCAGAGCACATACACACACACACACACACACACACACACACACACACACACACATCATGCGCCTTGGTGACTGGACATCTCCTTCATAAAACTAATAAAAGGGGGAGTAATCGGGCAGTTCGATGTGTGTAGAGGTGTGTGTGGTTAACACGTAGCAGCCTGCAGTCACTCGCTGTTCTTATGAAGGTAAACACAGCGAAGGCGGTGCGTAAAAAGGCACAGCTCTCGGCGCGCTGGTGCTGCACTTCTCAGAAGCGGAGTTACACGTCCCGCTGCCTCCTGATGCTGCAGCCATTTCATGAAGTGAAGGAGGTTTTCCTTCTATAAACAGCTGCGGGCAGCAGATACCGTGAGAGTCCCGGACATGAATTCATAGATCAAGGCAGACTGGTTTACTCTCCTGTTTTGCCAATCCGGTGCTTAAATAAATATCTCTACACCCCTGGCCGACATGTCCTTAAAATGAAGTCCGAGTTTGAAATATATCTCAAATAATGTATGCACTGCCATTTCCCCACATAAACATAACAGTCTGCAATTAAACGGTTGTCTCCTGTGCGCTCCTCTTCCTACTTGGCGCACCGGTAACTTTCTCTGCGCACAAGAGGCTGAGGCTGAGCCGCCGAATCCCTCGGAACATCATAAAAGCCATTTTCAACGGTTATCTGGTGAAAGATTAACTAGGCTACTGGATGAAATAATATGACTGGTATAGGTGCGAACATTAAACACTTTATTAAAAAAAATATTATAATAAAATATTTTTACATATTTATAATTCTGCAAATATTACGATAAACTCACAGCTATTTCGCGGCCCGGCAGTAACACCTCCGCGGCCCGGTACCAGTCCGCGGACAGGGGGTTGGGAACCCCTGGTCTAATATACAGTATTGATTGTCCTTCCTCCTTGTCTTCCAATCATTTGGACGCAGACTTGCATTTCCCCTTCGGACCATCGCGCGCTATCAAGCAGTGAGCGTGCGATGTCCTGTTCAGATGACGTCAAACCCAACGGGATGCCATAAATAAACTACACAGAATCACACTACACACCTACGCCATGATTACATTCAGGCAGACTGTAGAATACAACCTCTTTGGACCATTTATATACTTATTGAAAACAAGCTACAAAATGTAATACCTTGGAAAATGCCGTTTAATAGCCTTAATTTTCGCTAAATTGATTTATCAACTTTTAATACTTAGACCCCGCGGACAGCCAGTTGTCTTTACCAAATGTTGCATTAAATAACATTTGAATATCATTTTGTTCCCCAACCTGCACTGGAAATCAAAAAATCCAATAATGGTGCAGGAATGAGGAATGAATAAATACCTGGGAATGACATAGCGTTTTATCACTCCGTTTCCCTCGTCTTAAAGAGGACATATTACACAAATGTTCAGGTTAATTTCATTGCACTAGAACATATTTCGAGTTCACTCATTGTGTGAATTAAATGTTATTTTTTCCAGGTGGTGAGATGCTTTGTGTGTGAAACAAAACACTTCTTTTTTTTGCGTAGGAACCAAATTGCCTGACACCTGTTGAGTGTTTAAGTTTTACCATGTGCAGACAGAGAAAAGAGATGTATTGGATTGCTTAATGCACCATAAGGCGTTATAAAGAGAAACACATTCAGTGAACATACTGTTTGCCTGAAGTGCACTGACGGATGTTTCTCAAAATAACATTTGAATGATGTCGCAGCACAATGAAGCCCCAGCTAAGAGGGATAGAGGCAGCTGAGGGAGGAAATGAGACTCAAGCGGCACGTAGAGGAGCCATTAGCAGCCATTAGGCCTGGTGTTAGTCAATGATGAGATCCGCCACAGCACAAACAAACATACTGACCTTTCGCATGGTCACAACATGACATTTACACCAGGCATTACAGCCCGGCCTGACGAATGAAATGTGACGGTGGGAGGGTGAGATAAAAACAGAGACAGATGGAAAAAAGAGGAGGAAGAGACAGATTTAAGGAGTCAAGTAATGTGTGGAGGCCACTGGAGACTAAGTGGGATGTAGTTGATGATGAGTGAGAGTATGGAGATGTGCTGGACTGATAAGACATTATGAGAGGAAATGCAGCAGATAATTAAATCTGGGAGATGGATAGAGAGACAACGCTGGTGAGTAATGAACAAAAGAAGGGGGAGAAGCGAGCAGATTGAATTTGAAGAGAATACCTGCCAGCCTAAGTGTGTGTGTGTGTGTGTGTGTGTGTGTGTGTGTGTGTGTGTGTGTGTGTGTGTGTGTGTGTGTGTGTACCTTAGTGATGAAGACACTGGTGATGCTTTCTGGATTGTCTCCTTCAGGGTTGGGGGGTCCAAGCAGCTGCTCCCCTTCCCCCTTCTCAAAGCTGTGCAGGAAGGCTAGATTCAAGATGTGCTGCAACACCTGAGAAACAAGAAAAACACACTATTCATTTTTCAATCAATTCCATTTACCTAGAAGAACACGCAACCTGGGGTCCTTCAGGTTTTCAAAGAGTTACAATGGGTGATTTCGCCGATAGCACAGCATTAACAAAAGGAGAAAAATCTGTGAGTTATCGTGTATGGTCTTTCAAAAGCAGCACTCTCAACTCTTCATGACAAATAATTAAGTGATGAAATATTGACTTACTCTCAGGTCTATTCTAAAATCAGAGCGACACGAGTCCTTTTCAAGTTGATTGAGCATAAAGACACACTTGAGGAACAGCACAGTCAAAGGCCACCCAATACAACGGTTATAGAAAATGTGTCATTTCAAGAATCAGATGAAAATGACTTTCTACGCTTAACATCTCCCCTTAGAAAACCATAACAATTGGGAGCAAAGACAATTACAAAATCCTTTCTGAACATTAATGTTAACTTGTCACAGTAGAGGCACCAAATACAACGGCCTTTAAAAGGTGGGGTATGTAATTCACTTCAGAAACACTTGTTATATTCCATGGAATGCTCTTAACATCCCGATAGCAATGAATACATGAAATGCTTTGATAAAAAATACATTAAAAAATGTCATCTCTGGAAGCCGTGGCGCTGTAAAAAGCACGACCAATCATCTGAGCCGGCCCGGCTAAAGTAACTGGATGGCCTACCTGCCTGTCAGCCTTCCATCTGGGCACAAACTGATCTCGTGCCCTCATTGGTCATGTGCGCGTTCGTGTGTGTTGGAGGAGGGGCTCTGTAAGGAAGTCTGAAGGAAGAGGCAGATTTCTTTCGGTTGTGTACTTTCAAATTCTAGCGCACTCGAGCTGGTTTCTCCATTCTTACCTACCCCCTACCTTTAATAAATCTTCAAGAAATTGGAAGCAAAAGTAAAATATTGCTGAAAGAAAGGCTTGAATTGCAATTTAAACACTGAAGGGATTGTTATCTACGAATGAAGAGAAAGGCACAATACAGCCAACGACTGCATTTCATAAAGAAGCTGCTATCTGTTAATGAACCCTCTATTCCATCCATCACTGGGGAGGACAGGGCATCGCTCAGCGGAGAACGAGCTGTGGCAGCATATGTTCAAGCTTCTCCATTAGCACATTATTCACATGCACAGTGTACATGCATGGCTGATAGACTCACACACACGCATGCAGAAACACACACAACACTAAATGAAGACACAAAGAAAGAGCGTGGAGCACCAGTCTGTTCCTCGGCCTCATCTGTTCCTATTCATTCTGAGCTCTGTGACATCAATCACTGCAGGGTGGCAGTGTCACACACACACACACACACACACACACACACACACACACACACACACACACACACACACACACACACACACACACACACACACACACACACACACACACACACACACACACACACACACACACACACACACACACACACACACACACACACACACACACACACACACACACACACACACACACACACACACACACACACACACACACACACACACACACACACACACACACACACACAGGTCAAGGAGCCGATATCTGGCTCTGCATGTGTCTTAATTATCTTTAATTCTGTTTACATACATTAAAACCAACAGCATGAGTGTGTTGTAGCAGCAGTAGTATTCACACCAGGAATGTACAAATAATTTATGTGTTTCTGAAGTAGCCGCAGGATGTCTCGAGCAACTACCACTTGCATTCTTGAATTATATCAATCGTTCTTAGAGTAATTTGTCTATTTGTAGTCAGTACACAAGTTTTACATACTGTAGGTGAAGAGCTGCTGGATCTCACTGGATTCAAACTTCAAAGCAGCCCTGTTGTGCTTTTTGGGGTTTTCCCTTTATATAGGTTTGTGTGCATGTAAATGGTCTGCAAACGCTAAAATCCCAAAGTTCCCTCCGGAGTGATATCACTATGTATAACTCAAGCTTCTATTAGCTAGCACACCAACACATTGTACGTGAGACTATGGGGCGGGACATCTCTGTGGTTGACTAATCACACCAGAGCCGGCCAGCTAACCAATCAGAGCAGACTGGGCTCTGGTTTCAGACAGAGGGTGAAAAGAGGTGCTGCAGCACAGGCAGTATGAGACATTAAATAAAGAGCTTTTTGAACATTAAATGTCACAGTAGAGACACAAACCTGAACATTAGCATAATAGGGCCCCTTTAAGGTAAGTTGCTGAGAAATCTGCATCAATAATGTGATTTTATTCAGTTAATTTTGTTTAATGCTTGGACAAGAATATAAAAGGCAATTCATTTGTGTTAATAAAAATGCACTTAGATGTTAATCTGCTGCACCTTCTATTAAGACATGTTTTAGAAGAACATTAGTCTCTAATTATGTTGCAAAGAAGTAAAAACCTTTTCCCTCTTCACCCACACCTAACACGCACAGCTGTTGGTTTTGTGTACAACAAAATGTTTTGCTTGTAAATTTGAATTCCCAAATGCTAGAAGAGGTGTATAACTAGTGCAAAAACATTCATTTGATTCAACCACACCGTTTGATTTCACTCTCCAGTGAGGAGCGGATAGAGGCACAGCATGAAGACCGATTCAACATAGTAGAAAACTTCTGCTGCACTGTGCATCATGTCGGGAATGTGAAAGAGACGCGCTGTGTTCATAAAGTTCATCCACTTCTTTGCTTGCCTGTCTGCTTGGAATACAATCCATGAATTGTCAAAAACGTTTAAACAAAAAAGCTGTTTTTTCAGTGAGAACTTTTTGGACGAAACAAAAGAGCAGCGTGAGGTCATTCTGCGCCATCACAGATGATTCATTGCTGCTCTCTCTCTCTCTCACACTCTCACTCTCTCTCTCTCTCTCTCTCACACTCTCACACTCTCACACTCTCACACTCTCTCTCTCACACTCTCTCACTCTCTCTCTCACACTCTCTCTCTCTCTCTCACACTCATCTCTCTCACTCTCTCTCTCACACTCTCACACTCTCTCACTCACACTCTCACACTCTCACACTCTCTCTCTCACACTCTCTCACTCACACTCTCACACTCTCACACACTCTCTCTCTCTCACACTCTCACACTCTCACACTCTCACACTCTCTCTCTCACACTCTCATCACTCTCTCTCTCACACTCTCTCTCTCTCTCTCACACTCCTCTCTCTCACTCTCTCTCTCACACTCTCACACTCTCTCACTCACACTCTCACACTCTCACACTCTCTCTCTCACACTCTCTCACTCACACTCTCACACTCTCTCACTCACACTCTCACACTCTCTCTCTCACACACTCTCTCACTCTCTCTCTCACACTCTCTCTCTCTCTCTCTCTCTCACACTCCTCTCTCTCACTCTCTCTCTCACACTCTCTCACTCTCACACTCTCTCACTCTCTCTCTCACACTCTCTCTCTCTCTCACACTCCTCTCTCTCACTCTCACTCTCTCTCACACTCTCTCACTCTCACACACTCTCTCTCTCTCTCACACTCCTCTCTCTCACTCTCACTCTCTCTCACACTCTCTCACTCTCTCTCACTCTCACACTCTCTCACACTCTCACTCTCTCACTCTCTCACACTCCTCTCACACTCCTCTCCCTCTCACACTCCTCTCTCTCTCTCACACTCCTCTCTCTCTTTCACACTCCTCTCACACTCCTCTCTCTCTCTCACACTCCTCTCTCTCTCACTCTCACACTCTCACTCTCTCACTCTCTCTCTCACACTCACACTCCTCTCTCTCTCTCACACTCCTCTCTCTCTCTCTCACTCTCTCTCTCACTCTCACACTCCTCTCTCTCTCTCACACTCCTCTCTCTCTCTCACTCTCACACTCTCACTCTCTCTGCCTTCAAGTGAAATATTCTCGGAGACCCCGGTGATGCAAGAACCTGAGCCTCTATCTAACTCCCAAACACACACACACACACACACACACACTTTCCTGTGATATTATGCTCCCGAGAAAATGCTAAAGCCAATTACTCAAATGTCAGATGACTACCACACTCTTGCTCATGATTCCGATCAACACAAACACATTCTCACACAAACACATCCTCGGTCTCCCAGCCTCACGTGCACAGCGAGCATCTGCTGTGCACGTGAGGAGCACAATTAAGGGAAAAACAACAATATGAGCAACATTCTGATGGAGGGTCTGCTATCTGAGGGACTCAAATCTGCTCTGCTAAAAAGTCACACGCAGCATTTGGGTATTGGAACATAGAACATAGTTCATTGTGGTTTTTTCTCCCCTCGTCCATATGTCACTGAGGCAAAAAGGGGTAGAGTGGAGTGAACAGCATCCTAAACATAAGTGTATCTCCTTGGATTTGTGTGTGTGTGTGTGTGTGTGTGTGTGTGTGTGTGTGTGTGTGTGTGTGTGTGTGTTCTTACACAGCCATTTGGCATTGTGCTAGTCAGTGGCAGCCAGGCCAGGCCTTCCCCACTGACCCGTTTGTACTTAACAGCAGTGCTGTTGCTCTTCTGTGCCAGGTTGTGTGCCTATTACAGCTGGGCAAAATGTGTGTGTGTGTGCATATGTTTGAGTGTGTGTGTGCATATGTTTGAGTTAGTGTGTGTGTGTGTGTATGAGGGAGAATGAGCTTAATTAAAAAGCAGCCTGAATGATTGTAATGCTTGCAGCAGCAGCAGCCGGTCAGGTGGAGGGGACAGAAGCATTCATCTGTGAGCCTCTGAGGGTTTGACACCACACACAATGACCTTCATGACTCTGTCAAAAAACTTCTGGTGCAAAACACACCAACTAGAAAAGACACACAAATCAGGGCCCAAACCGAGGAGAAGCTCAAAGAATTCCATATCATTATAATTCATCATTAATTATAGGACTGGGCAACAAGGCCAACAAATAAACTTTGCATATTTAGGCACAATCTAAGATGTAATCTAGTTTTCCAGCACAATGCAAATTGTTTTCCCTTTTTAAGGCCAGAATGTAGCCCCGGTTTCAAATGATCATATTCATATAACATTTGTTTTCTTAAGCAGGCTATATAAAACCAAAAATGAGCAATAACTGCTGCGCTAGCACGCTAAAAATAATCCCTCCCTGAAAATGTTATTGTGTCACGAAGTAAGAACTCCATTTCCAAATGTTGACCTTTTACACATTGTACGAAAACAGAGATTAAAATATATCCATCCATTCAATCTTTGCTGGTTTTGGCTTTTCACACAACCCATAAGACATATACGGTTTTAGTGGGACTGTGTATTATACCCTTGATGACTTTTATTCAAAATAAGGTTGTCAAAAGCCGTTGTTTTCAGGTCCCTGTAGCATGTAGTCATACATTGACTTTCCTGCTCTTTTCGTACCTTAGCTTTAAGCTCATCGTTGAAGTGTGGGTCATTGAACTCGACGAAACGGAAGAACAGGGCCCTCTTTTGGGCGATGGAGTAGTTCTTAGGAATCTCCTCCTCCATGTACTCCTTCAGGAAAGTCATGTTGCAGAGGAAGCGTCCTGTGAAGGCCCGCAGCAGCTGGAACAGCAGCTCGATCTCTGAGTAGTTACGCCTGTTGACGAGACAGAAGGTCAATAGGATCAGTGTACGGAAAGAGATATGTCAACAACGATCCTGTACATAGGGAGTTTAAAAAACATCTAATGTGAGTTGGGTTAATTAGCCGGTTTTATGCTTGGAAATCAACTTGTTTTTTTATCCTAAGAAGGTTAAATGAACACGCATGCTCGAACATCAGTGGCAGGAGAGGTTCATTGTAGGGTCTGAACTAAACATCTGCTGTGAGTTTAGCACTTTCTCTGTGCACAGACAGAGAGGTGGGGTGAGAGGTCATACATGATAGGAATGCCATTACAGTAGATTAGTTCAAGTAAGAAACTAACCTTAAAAGAAACGTTAAAAATACTGGCCTTAAAAGCTTGTAGTTCTTGCACAAGCTAATAACTCAAATACGGTACTTCAGTCATCATGTTTCACTGGTAGCATTGTTCATTTAGTAGAAGTAGTTGTTGGCCCAAAGGCTCATCAGCAATAATAGTCAAGAGAGAGGGGTTGTTGTTTCTGCTCAACCCATATTTCCAAATCAAAAGTACATTTTCAGATCGATTCTGTCCAACATTTAGGCTTTTCCAACTATTTCAATGAGTGTACATACTTGCAGTAGCTGAGCAGGCAGAACGCCAGCAGCTTGGGCTCCTTCCAGTTGGTGGCGGCCATGTTGTCTTTGCGATGTCTTTCCTGGAAGGCCTCGCTGACCCACACTCGTCTCAGCTGGCTGACCAGGGAGTGCTGCCCTGCCAGCCAGCCCTCATCGTTCTTCACTATGATGCTGATGATCTGTGGGGAGGGGACGGAGAATACAAAAGTGAATTTGATGGATCTACTGAGAGTTATGCAGTGTTCAGAGTAGAACTACGGGTAACCTTTACAAATATATACATCTGACCTGACAAGAAATGTTGAATAGGCAATATTTCAATATTATATCAATATGGTGATATGAGAGTAACTATCGTCTGAATATTTTAATTCTTGGTTTTAAAGGCTGCATTACAGTGAAGAGATGTCATTTTCTATGTTAAGCAGATTAAATATTCAGGTATTTGATCAGAAATATTGTCATATTTGATGTTCTCCATATGGCCCAGCCCTTTGTGGCAGTGTATATACAATTGTTTACCTTGATAGCCTGAAACTGCAGGTCCAGTCTGGCTGTGGTGGTGGAGGGCGATCCGGGTCGAACCGTGGCTGCAGTGCCAGCGGGAACCAGCAGGGAGACGAAGCGGTTCGGATTAGAAGCCAGCACGTCTCTCAGAGGCTTGGCATCTTTGTGTTTCAGGAAACTCTGTATATCAAAACAAACACATACTGTAAATATGACACAAAAAGAGATGTAGGAATGATGGCAGAGAGAACCATCTTTATGGCATTGGAGCAACAGCTGTACATTCCTGTTTAAAGAAAGATGATACAGAAAATTAAGAACTGTTACTATTTGTCTCATTTTGGTGTTAACAGTACAACAGTGCCTCAAAAGGCCAATATATCCCTGATCATAGCCGATTACAAAAGCAGCTAAATGCAGTTTCAATGGCAAATGTGACAATAAAAACGTTAAGAGACTGTGAATAAAAGCTGCCGGTGTCTGACCATGATCAGGAAACTCTACAAGAATAGATACACATATTGTAAAGACAAAATGTACAACATACAGTAAGAGTAAATAATTTACTGCATTGGATTAATAGTTTTTCAGTAAATGAATCGTCATATTTTGATGTTAACAGCCACTGAGCCTGGAAAACGTGTCAATAAAAGCTGCCGGTGTCTGACCATGAACATGCGGCTCCACTGGGGGTCGTTGAGCGTAGCCTCCATCATGAACAGCTCCACCGTCTGAGATGGGTGACGCGTCAGGAACTTGATCAGAGGCTCCCTGAAAGGACTGCCAGCCTGGAACCAGAGGGAAGAGAAATTAGAAAAAGGAGCAATAGTTCTGATTTAATGAAAGCAAAAAGCACGTTTTTATGAGGATCTGCGCTGAATGACAGAGGTTTCAAATGCTATAAAGACTATAAACTAGATCAATAAGGATTCAAATGTTTATAGCAGGATGTAAAAATTAATATGGTATTCAATTAATTCCCTAACTTGAAAATAATCTGTTTTTAAATAACACCCTGCAATATTAACTTTTTTTTTTTTTTTAAGTTTGAGAAACCGGCTCGAGTGCGCTAGAATTTGAAAATACACGACCAGAACAAATCTGCCACTTCCTCACAGAGCCCCTCCTCCAACACACGAACGCGCACATGACCAATGAGGGCACGAGATAAGTGTGTGCACAGGTGGAAGGCTGACAGGCAGGTAGGCCATCCAGTTACTTTAGCCGGCTCAGATGATTGGTCGTGCTTTTTACAGCGCCACGGCTTCCACAGATGAAATTTTGCTATGGATTTTTTGTCAAAGCATTTCAGATATTCATTGCTATCGGGATGTTAAGAGCATTCCATGGAATATAACAAAAAGTGTATCTCGAGCCGGTTTCTCAAACTTACCTACCCCACCTTTAATCTGCTCATTTTTTTTTTTTTGGTTGCTACTTCACGGATTTTATATATTCGTTTACTTTTACAATGCTGCTACTTATTTCTTTCTACCTTGGATGTGTATTTCTTAGATTTTATGTTATCACTATGTGCTTGACCTTTTTTGTAACAAGTTAGTCTACTGTTTTAATTTGGCTTTTTATCTGCCCTGTCCCCTTATGTGTAACACTGTTACCTTCCCCGCTGTGGCGCAAATCAATCAGATTCCAATCCATTGGATACTTACATAAAATGATAATGATAATAATGGTGTCCTACCTCGATGAGCATGGCCCTCTCTGTCTTCATGACCACCTCCAGCAGAGGCTTCACCAGAGTCTGAGGCGCCGCCGGGATCAGGTGGAAAAGGTTAATGATGGCCGAACAGATCTTCATCTCCTGGAGAAAGAGTCAGAGAGAAAGAACAGAGGAAAGAAAGGAGTAGGTGAATTTTTTGGAAGCATGAAGGAAGTAGACAGGGACATCATTTCTTGATTGACAGCCAACTGTGGAGAGACAATCTTAGTTAGAAAATGCAACCTGTGTTCGGTTTACTTCCCACAGAACACTTTGCATGAGCTCCTGGATTCAATTCAAACAAATAAGGGACATGATCATTTCCTTAAATCTTGTATTAGCGATATCTTAAAAAGGTGCAAAGGGAAACGTGGAGGATTGGACATTTCTAAAACAAAATGAGAGGTTAGAGCAAGGCTGAGATGACATTTATAAAGACTAACAAGGGACAAAGAGATACAGGGAAACTCCAACAGCACCACTACTACCACGACATTGGTTTGACTAAAAAAAAGAATCACTGAAAGAGTCACCAACAGGGGGCGCAACACCGGGTCACATCTCACCTCAACGCCCTCCAACGCAGGCTGTACCGGAACGGGAGACAATGGTCAGAGTCAGCAGAGAAGTATGTGTGTATTTTTGTGTCCATGTGGAAGGTGAGTAGATTAGACAGGGTGATAATGAAGTGAATGGACACACAGCGGCAACCTTTAGGAGAACTTTCTCTCTGGGGAATATCGGGGCAGGGGCCATATTGGATTGTCTGAATCGATGGCATTTGGAGGAAAAAGGAACATAGGAAAAACTCCTGCTTTTATGCCTACATGTCTTCAGACCCTCCTCTTAAAGCCTTCTCTATTTCCCTCCTCACTTTCTGTCTTCATCAGCTTAATTGACCCCCCCGACCTGGGCTTTATTGTCGCTGCCAACACGCACAAAGACCACCGGTTTGGAGGCAGGGGAAGACAAAAGGGCCAATTTGCATCTAATTAAACACCATTTTGCGACTGGACAGGATGAACTTGCATAAAGAGAAGAAAAATCTGTGAGGGAGAGGCAGCCGGTTTTTTTTTTTGACTCACTCCCCCTCTTTCTCTCTCACCTTTTCTCTGCCTTTACAAGGTTATCTGTCGGGGAGATAATGAGGAGACGCAGCGCTGGACCCACCACCGCCTGCCTGGCGCCTAATTAATCATTGATTGTAATATGGCCACTCACAATTCATCCGGGAGGAAGCCACAGAGAGGAGGTGTTCACTACATGTGACTGTGGATTTGTGTGTATAAGGGGACATTTCTCTGCTCCCTCCAGTGTGTGTGTGTGTGTGTGTGTGTGTGTGTGTGTGTGTGTGTGTGTGTGTGTGTGTGTGTGTGTGTGTGTGTGTGTGTGTGTGTGTGTGTGTGTGTGTGTGTGTGTGTGTGTGTGTGTGTGTGTGTGTGTGTGTGTGTACATTTAACTGAACAAAAGAAGTGTAAGTGGACAGATGCTGCTACAGAATATAAAAAGATGTCTACTAAAGTAAATGGAGGAAACACAGGAGTTGAATTTCACACAATTTTGTATTAAAAAGTCTCAGTGTTGTCAGGTGTGTGTGTGTGTGTTTTATACTTACACTGCCATCGCTGCGCTGGCCTCCCTTGTGTGTTATTACCACCACCTCCATCCACTTCCTCAGGTGTTGCTATGAGAGACACAGAGAGATAATGAGACTGTGTGATGGTGAATTATGTGGACAAGGACGGAATATTCAAGAAAAAAGATTCAAGAAAAAAAGGACAAATAATAAGAATCAAATCTGCAAGTAGCATACCAGTTGAACTACTAGCAACAATATTCAAATATGCTACAAAAGTGTTTACATTTCAAACTATGTCTTCTTGATAATACTTTAAATTGACTGAATTTAGTTCAATCTGCACAATAATCCAAATTCTGTGTCAGACACCCTACAATCTAAAGTTGTTAGCCTAGCACAAACACCGCCATACTTAAAGGATTTAGCTTTTGATGCCACACTAATTTCCCAACTGTGCGATCAGGTGTTTTAAGCTGATGTTGTTGGATGAGGAGGTCTGAGTTCCTCACCATCATCTGATCACAGAACTTGTCGTTGAAAGAGTTTGGGAAGAGGCGTGTGACGGAGGTGAGGCGGTTCACCACGTTGAGCGTCAGGCTGCGGTAATCCCCCAGCATCATCAACAGGGGGCGCATGTGAGTGTGGATCTGATCCACCTCGATGGTCGCGCCCTCCAGGAACTGAGATAAAACACAGGGAACATTAGGTGCAATTAGAACATGTTTAAATAAAGTTGTGTAACACTCTAGAAATACAGTGTGGCAAAAAAAATCCAAGATGGAGCTTGTCAGCTACATTTGTTTCTTTCAAATAATTCAACATTTGTATATACAGTCAAGGTACGAGAAGACAAAGTTAATCGGGGGGTAGAACAGCTTATCATAACTAATTAAATAAATAGCCGCTCCGTGAGTTTTTCATTTATCTTTTGGCAAAACAACAACAAACTGTATGATAAAAAAGTTTTTAAATGTAAAAGAAAAACAGAAATATTTCAAGTTCTTAAAGTTAAAGTTTGGCGGAAATTATAATACAACACATAAAATCAAACAAACACAGAAAATAAATGTCATACAAGCACATAAACAGACCACAATATAATTTACTATAACTCTATATAATGTTTTTTTAAAGATTCACCAATTTTGTTATTAAAAGGTTCTGCAGTGTGCCTCGTTGTGATGCCGTCAAACTTTCATAAAAAAATAGTTTAAAACCCTAATCATTTTCATTTCCCTGACACACCTCATATTTTTTCCACATTAGACCTGGCCTTGTCAGGTTTTCCAGCCCCATGAACTGCTCGCTACCCCTTGTGTCTCCATTAAGGAACTAAGGCCACTCAAATGAGGGCATGACCAGTCATAAACAAGCACACATGCTAACAGCAAACACTGATGACGCACATACACCCTCACACACACACACACAGACACAGGAGGGAATGATGCATGGCAGCCACATTCATTTTCCACAAACACTCCATCCTGTATCGATCCGGCCATGGCAACGCTCATTAGTGCTAGCAGGGCAGAGATGAAAGAATGGAGAGAGCTAGAGAATGGCTAGCCAAAGAAAATATAAAAATAGCAGGATAGTGAAAAGGAGTGATGGTGCTAAAGAAAGAAAATGAAGGACACAGAAATGGAAGGAAAAGGGGACAAAGAGCTGGAGGTGGATGGATAGATGGAATGGATGTTTTGATGAATATAGGCGCGAGCGGTTCATGGAGAGTATGATCAAGCAGAGGGAGGTCTGTGTGAAGATAACTGGGCGGGGGAAAGGAGTGAGGGGAGGTTTAACAAAGGGCCTCAAATGACATGAGTTATACAGTTGAAAGGATAAAGCAAAAGAGACAAAACAATAACAAGTAGATGAATTAAGAGGGGAAGGATAAGGGTGACGCAGTGCAGGTGCATTTTTAGAAAATATTTCAAAGGTGCCAATAAATTCACTGGTTTGATTTTGAGGTGGATCGCTTCAAAGCTTAAGGGCACGGTATTTAATCCAGATTAAGAAAGGTCACATCTGTCTTTCTCGCTCAGAGGGAGTTGCTGTTGAAGTGAGTGATGTTACACAGCTCTGAGCTTTCTGAGTAATCAATACGGTCTTGAAATAAATTCCAAACAATGTTTTCAAAGAACTGATGTAAGACGCTCAGATAGGAAAGAAATCAAGTGACAGGTGACATCTTGCAACATGTGGTAGAGATTATTGAAAACATTGCCTTTAAATAATGATGTAATGTAGTATTATTACCCAAGAACAATCAGGTGTTGCACTGACCTTCCTCATGCATGCCTCCCCTGCTTCCTGCAGTTCATTGTTAGTGGAGTTGAGGGCTTTAAACAGGGCGGCAATGATCTTCTCTCTGGACTGTGGCAGGTAATTACAAGCTGCAAGGGCGTCTAAACAGGAAGAAAAGATACATTCATTAAAGGACAATTGAGTAAATCAATAAAACTGTTTTACTATGGTTAACTTATTTACAAACAAGATACAAATATGGTCAGCAATAAATATCAATTATTTTTTTTAGGGCGTGCGATCTTTATTAGGCAAATAAACTCAAATACGTCATGTTACAATTATTTGGCTGCTTGCTACAAAAGGAAAAGGTACTTGAGTGAGTGACATGCCGGCTCTGCATGCACAGCAAACCACCAATCATTCTTGATCAGATCACAGCAGGCTAACCGAGCTAGCTCAGCTTGTTGCTCTGATAACTTAAGACCCAGAAGTCCGTAACTAAAATCCTTCATCCGGTTAAATATTGTTAAAAAAATACCAATTGTAAAGCATTCAAGTTCAAGAAAGGATGGTTTGCGGACAAAAAAAACTGCCTTTTCTTCAATTCCTGTATTTTTTCATATCGCAGGGGAAGAAAATATCGCAATGTCGCAATTTTTTCGAATATCGTGCAGCCCTAATCGTCGTATTAGTTTTCCAGGTTGAGGATTTTAGTTTGCCTTAATTATGGACAGTTTTCAACATTTAAGGATTTATATTGGTCCAGAATAGTTTGCAACTAACACACAAGATGACCATCAATACAAAGGACGAATATCCAGGTTGAGCAGGAAGTACTCACTGAGAGCAGCGATGCGCAGGGGAACCAGGGAGGGGAGGCTCTTGTAACAGGGAAGCTTCATCAGAGCAGCATCCTCTGCCTCACACAGGTTCAACAGCTGGAAGGAGACAAGAGAAACATTAAGGTCAGAGGTCAAACATCAGGGCGCTGAAACTAGTGATTTCAGATTGTAGCTCAATTGAGTCCAATGTTTGCAAAATGGTTATATAAAATATCTTAAATCTAGGCCTAGGATGCCTTTGCATTGTTCTAAATAAGGCAAATAGCTTTGTATAAATTACCATAAAAAACGGAACTTTTAAACAAATGTGTGAGAAAATGGAAAAATAGATTATATTAACATCCAATCCTTTATTTATATAGCACATTTAAAACAACGGAGTTGACCAAAGTGCTGTATATCAATACATGTATAAAAAGTAGCATAAATACAGAAAAAACCGATAGGACAAAAAAACAAATGTAAAAGCACGAGACGATAAAACCATACTTTGATAATGTAAACATTTAAAAACACAACATGTTTCATACCTCTTGGTAGAAGACCTTGTGCTCCATGACATTGAGGTCCATGGTGAAGAGGCGGGGCTGCAGGGTGGTGCAGAAGGTGTTGCCCTCCATCAGGCCGATCTGAGCGTTGGCAGGCTGGTGGCGGAGCAAGTGCTTCTTCGGGGGAACCATGTCCTGCAACACCTGAAGAATAAAGGACATCCCAAGAAAACAATTAGAGAGAGATTTCAGAATGTATCAGTCTATAGTGATCCAACACATTCCCTAACTGTAGCCCATTTTGTGTTGAAGATATCACACCTGTTTCTATATCTAGCACAGCATTTACATGTAGTTTTAGAGACACTGTAGTTCTTGGTTTCACCTCTTTGTGTGGTTCCATGATGACAGTCACACTCTTGCCGGTGACCTGAGCCAGCACCTGCAGGGAGTGCATGGCCTGCTTCCTGACGGTGGAGTTTGGGGAGGTGACCTCTCGCACCAGGTCATGAGTCACCATATGGAAGGACTTGTCCTGGGCGGCCAGCAGCTCCTCAGTCTTTTCCTCATCCTTCAGTGGAGTCGCACAGCGCACCAGCAGCTGCTCCAGGGTCGTCTTAGCCATGGCTACTGCTCCGTTTGACACCTTGGGGTGAAAATCAATAGATTGGTAAGTTAAATGCTATAAAGTGAGAGTATGTTGTAGCTACAAAAGAGGAAAGATGTTGAATTCCACCTGTAGCATGTCTTTGGTAAACATCCTTCGAGTACTAAAGTCAACAACAAATGCTAAATATTGGACACGTCAGTAATGAATAACTAACCTCTCCCGTGAGGTCCATCATGACGAAGAGCAGAGCCTTGAGGAAGGTGAGCTGGTTCTGCAGGACCCAGATCAAAGGCAGTCTCTCCATCAGGAACTTGATGGACACCACGCCGCCCAGCTTGGCGTACCAGGCCTGCTCATAGCAGCAGGCGCACAGACGCTCCACAATGTAGGAGAACAAGGGCAGCTGGCACGCCTGAAGAAGAGGAGGAGAGGAGAAGTGGACAGGGTGATAAACTGATTCTCATTTTAGGACTTTTAAATATGAATACATAGTTCAAAAATGTAAAAAACTTTGAATATGATCTAAACTTTATCGAAAGGTTTATCAGAAGGTCACCTCAAACTTCAATATGTGAATACAGGTAACCAATTGCTTAGAATAATTATTTTTAGAGGGGTTATCTAGCAAAACATTGAAAATTAAATAATTTCAGACATTATATGAATGCCCATAGGATTATTATAGTTGCAAAACAGTATATTTAAAGATTCAAATATTTAAAGGCTTTATTGTCATCCGCATGATAGCTAGGAAAATCTAAAGTCTCCTCCAGCTATGCAACATCCAGTATAGTAAAGACATGAACAAAAAATAAAAACACAGCAAGAATATGGAGCAAGAGTAAAATGCAGAAATAAGTCAAATATATACATGGATTCAAGATTAGATAAAAACTGCATTTAAAATGAAAGGTGTGTAATAATATATATATATAAATAGCTTAGTTGATAGCATGGTTAAGTAAGTGTTGATGTCTTTATTACATTGACAGACTACTGACCCCCTCCACCCCCCTCCTCCCAGTGACGTACCCTCTCCTTGGAGCCGAGGATGATGCTGGCCACGTCGAAGATGACGGCCAGGGCCACCTCTCCGATCTTACACAGCTCCTTCTCCTCGTAGGCCATGCAGATGGCGATGGCGTCGATCAGAACCAGCGGGTCCATGCCCTTGGAGCCGTTCTCCTCGCTGTGGAACATGGCGGTGCTCGGCTGGCTGCCCAGCTGGTAGCTCGGCAGCAGGAACGGACCTGGGGTCACGGGGGGAGGACAAGTGGAAATTAATTATGATTGTACTGAAATATATGGATGTAAATTCGTCTGCACAATATTTGGTAAAGGCAATAAATGTGAAAATATCTAAAAGTATTGTGATTAAGTCCCGGTTTTACAAATGGTATTCTGTAAACTTAATTTTAAATCCTTGTTTAGTACAGATCGTTCTAAAAAAATCTTTTAATTAGAAGGTCCATAATGCTTCGAAAATGATGATTACCTCTAATAAAGCGACTCGTATCGCAATTGCAATATTGGTCAAAATTAAGTATAAGTATTTAATAAAATATTAACAGAGAGCTAATATTAGCTGTAGAGCAGAAAGAGCAGCGGCCCCTCACCACACTGCTGGGCCACGGCCACCATGGTGTAATGGCGGATCAGACTGGCGACGAACGGCAGCGCGCTGGGCCTCAGGTCCTTTATCACGGCCGACATGAACGCCCCCGTCAGAGCCTGCTCAAAAGTCCTACGGGCCGGCGTGTCCTGAGCTTTGTAGCGGTGAGAGATGATGACATTGGGGATCCACTTATCAGCGAAGCTAATGGGGGACAAAAGACACAATGAATAAGAGCATTACATATTAAGAAGGGAACTATACTATGTGGAAATGTGACTTTCTTTAACTTCAAAGCTAAAAATCGTTCATATTTGAAAATGTATATCCAGGTGGCTTTGTCTGCAGAAGTGGTGTAAAGTACATATACTCTAGTACGGCAATTAAGTACAAAATGTAGATACTTGTACTTTGCTTGAGTATTTCTACATTATGTTACTTTATACTTCTTTAATTCACTGCATATTGTAGGTAAAATGTTATACCCTTTACTCCACTACCCTTTATTTTACATATTTACTTCTTCCACCTCTGGTCTGCAGCCCCTAAACCTCTAACTCCAGGGTTTCCCATACATTGATTTATTTTTGGCGGGCCGCCACAATTAAATATCGGCCGCCACAAATGGATCTCATACATTTTTATTTTTATTTTGGTGGTCTAATGGATAGTGAGGTGGGCTGATGATTGGAAGGTTGCGAGTTCAAATCCCGCCTGGAACACCACCACTAGTGTGCCCTTGAGTAAGGCACTTAGTCCTCAGTTAACTGGTCATTGTAAGTCGCTTTGGAATAAGGCGTCTGCTAAATGCCTAAATTGTAAATGATATTTTTGGGAGAATAAACCCCACAGATCCTCAACGCCGGTGTGTCTCACTCATTAACAACGCAGAGCAACAAGAACGTTGTCTACAGTAGCCATGAACTCGCATGTATTTTATTATTTGAGGGGGGGTGGATGCGTGGGCCACCCGAATAGGTTAAGGGGCCTTTTGCTTTTCTTGCCGGGGGGGTGCGGTGCCCCCACAAATAGAATCAAATTCTGTGGGAAACACTGAACTCTATCTTTTTGACCTTATAGTTCCTTTCCTTAGCTCCTTTTCTCTTCCTCTGCCTCCTTCTTTGTCCCCCCGTTGGTATTTGTGTTATTTACTGCAGCTGAAGGCAACAGGGCCTTGGTGTGATTGGGCAGCTGTTTTCTCCATGCTTGAGCTTGTGTTTTATAATGCCACACGCCAGGGGCAGACCTGATGGATCGCTTCATTTCATTATTGCCATTTAAAAGACCTGCTCTTTGAAGGAGGAGGGAGAAGAAGTGGAAGGGAGGGAAGGGTGAGAGGAGAGGGAAGAGGCTGGTGGGTCAGAGAAAGTAGAGCCGCCCTCTACTTTGACAGGATGTCAGATAGATGGCATTTAATGATTTGTGTTATTTTCCTTTTAAAACTGAAATTCTAAATACTGAGCGACCACAAACTGAAGCAGAGATTGGTAAAGAAGATTAAGGGAGGCAGAGAGAGAAAAGGGAGACAAAATCTTTCAAAAGACAGAAATAGGACGCTGCAAATCGAAAGATGGTAGAAGAGGAAGGGGCAGGCCTCCTGATCATAACTGACACACTTCATTATCCCCACAGAAATGTGCACACGGACGCATTCATGTTCATGTGTGTGTGTCAGTGCGTAATGACAGGAGAGTGTAAGGGCCATGGTGAAGCATCAACAGACAGCAGAGAGTCAATTAACCCCCTGCCCGGGGATCAATGATGGTAATGTGACAAACCACCCATCCTGTTGGTCTCTTCATGTACGTGTCTGTGCCTCGCAGTGAAGCCTGCCAGAGGGGGGGGGGGGGGTGTAATTAGCAACTCTGAGAAGGAATTGATGAGGAAGTGTGCGGTGGGGAAAGAGGTGAAGACGTGACGTGAGAGGCTGAAAGAGGGGCACGTCAACAGGTGGGGGTGGAGATGTGACGATATACTGGGGTGGGGGAGTGAGCAGTTGGCGGGGATATACGTCACGGTCAAGATGAATCAAGTAAAGATTAAAGAGGGGATCAGATACATGGCTGTGTATAGAGTCAAATCCATACGATTTGATCTTCTTCTGCGAATTGTGAAGTGCAATTTCCACTGAATGTATGTTGGTAAATGCACTGCGAAGGACGTGCCTTAAAATATATTTGACACATCTCAAATCTAGCTTGAATAATTCATTAAAACTACACAATAACAAACTGGCACACGTTTATAACCAAAATAAATGGATTTTGCATCCAAGCAGTGCTTCTGTTGGCACGGTACTGTTTAAATTAACGTTATATAGCTAGTAGCTGAGTCTGCAGGGACTTGGCTTTGTAAACGGAGCCAAGACGCCGGTTCAAGTCCCAACCAGACATAAGTAATATGGAGTGTGGACTGGTTGTTGTAGAGGTGCCCTTGAGCAATGCATGTGTGCACCTACACCTGTATTGCAAATGCATGTGTCTATTTGAACTGTTCGTGTATTCAGCACCAGAAAAGCTTCCGTCTATTGCGTCATCGCCTTTGAGTTACCAATGACATCATTGCTTTACATGTGGTGATAAATACTATATGGTTCAGGAGGCTGCCCATAAAAATGTGGATAATCCCCACATATCGTATGGTTATTTAAAATACCACAATAACCAAACAATCCAGACACATGCCACAGCCAGAGGACAGATGTTTGACTGACTTGGGATGAGAGAGGAGCTGGTAGAGGGCGTGCTTGTTGTCGTCCAGACTGGTCATGGCCACCAGGAAACACTTGATGACCTCCCAGGCCTGGCGTCTGTAGTACGGCTCCGTGTTGGCGCTCTTCAGACAGTCCAGAGCCGTCTCTATCGCCTTGAAAGAAACATACAAGACAAACCATTTTATTATTCTGAAGCGACAAGTTCCCATGTAGCAAAATGTCAAAAAATCCATATGATTCATAGGGGAATTAAATTGCGATTCACGACTATATATATCTGATTAATTTGCAGGAAGTAACACAGGGCGCCATCTGGCCAAGCAAAGGTCATTATGATTTCCACATTATGGCTTGACAAGCCCACACAGGCACTTAGAAAGGGAGAAAATGAGCTAATTAATGCCACTCAGAACGGAGGGGAGAAGATGATGAGTATCGGAGAGGAGAGGGAGGGTGAGGGGAGAGATAAGGGCAGAGCAGAATTGAGTTGTAGACCTGTCAGTGTTTCAGGATATTTCTGTCAGGACTAAGGCTATGAATAGTACTCTATCACTTGTACTTAGATGTGAATTTAAATGCAAAACACTGATTATTTTTGGTAGACTGACTTACAAGCGGTCATTACAAAAATGAGATTCAAGGAGTAGAACAGAATTAGAAAAAGGGCTTGAAAGTAAAGTACGCTGCTTAAAATCCAGTGTTTTACTTGTGCTACCCTAAAGAGATTCAAGTTTTCCAAATCACAGTTATTTGATCTCTCCGTTCACCTTACAGCACTTTAAACCATCTCTCCCTCAATGTGCCAACTATCCATATGGCTCAATCATAAGCCTAGAGATTCAAGCATTCAGCCTTCAGCCTGTGTGTGAGAGTGAGAGTGTGAGTGTGTGTGTGTGTGTGTGTGTGTGAGTGTGAGTGTGAGAGTGTGAGTGTGTGTTGCCTTTGCCCAGGATGATGATGGCAAACACACAGATGGATAGCCAGAAAGAAGGAGCAGCCATTAGTGAGAGTAAATAATGCTGTCATGGTGGCCCACACTAGATTGATGATTACTGACTAGGGATGAGGAGGAGAAACAGGAGATGAATTTAATTCACACACACACACACACACACACACACACACACACACACACACACACACACACACACACACACACACACACACACACACACACACACACACACCACACACACACACACACACACACACACACACACACACACACCACACACACACACACACACACACACACACACACACACACACACACACACACACACACACACACACACACACACACACACACACACACACACACACACACGACAAGGATGTATTGCTCTCAATGGAGCACAATAATGAAGAGTATCTAGCTATTTTACGTTTAATTCCTTTTTGTCGAGCTGAAATAGAATGGTTAAAAGGGGGAAGACAGACGCTTTGGATTGATTAGTTAGTTATAACTGAGAGGGTGGTCTTACCTTCTCCATGGGGAGCTGTATGGACGCCTTGCAGTCGGTGAATTCGGCCTTGATGCTCGGCCCCTGGACCTCGGTCACCACGTAATGCAGCCTCTGAGACTCCTTCAGCATCTTCCTGTTGCTGCCACCGAACTTTCCCAACACCCGGTAGGCCACGTGAGAGATGCTCTCGGCCGGGTTACGAAGGGTACGCCACAACGCCTGCAGCACAGGAGGAGAAGGAGAGGAGTTAAAAGCCTCATCAGGGTATGTGCAGGAACCCTGAAGTCAAATGTAAAACCTTTAAAGACCTTTTTTGGACCCTTTCCACACATTTTAAGACCTCATCGCCACTTTGAGTTTTAACCGGTTACCTTGGCGACACACTTTACCTCACATTGACTATATACAGTATTGATTGTCCTTCCTCCTTATCTTCCAACCATTTGGACGCAGACTTGCATTTCCCCATAACGATGTTGTTTAACAACCGGCGTAAACGGACCTTCGCGCTATCAAGCCGTGAGCGTGCGATGTCCTGTTCAGATGACGTCAAACCCAACGGGATGCCATAAATAAACTACACAGAATCACACTACACACCTACGCAATGATTACATTTAGGCACACTGTAGAATACAACCTCTTTGGACCATTTATATACTTATTGAAAACAAGCTACAAAATGTAATACCTTGGAAAATGCCGTTTAATACTTTTTAATAGCCTTAATTTTCACTAAATTGATTTATCAACTTTTAATACTTTTTAAGACCCGCGGACCCCCTGTTCAGTGTTGATAGGAAACAGAATAAGGGGGTAAACCATAATTAAAAGCAGGGAATCAATGTCTACACAGTCATGAAAGACTACATCTATGGGGAGACATGTGGCACAGTGCGTTGGTGTTAGGATCAGGGGAGCACAGGTTCAAACCCCACTGCAGTCAGCATGTCGTTGTGTCCCTGAGACACTTCTGTAGGGATTGTCCACAGTATTGAGTATGTAAGTCGCTTTGGATAAAAGCGTCTAACAAGCAACATATAATGTGATAATCTACACCACAATGAAGTCAACAAAAAGCAGGGAGAGCTTATAAGTCGCACAGGACTTGTCATTGCAGTAATGAATCACCCATCACAGTTCAGCAGTATTGTAGTAAAGTGGTGTGTGTGATTGATCCTGGTTGTGTGTGTGTCTGGAAATATTGTAATGTCCTCTGTTTACCACTAGAGGGCAGGTATGCCAAGGGCCTTGTGACTGCTCCAATGAGTCGATATAAATCAATGAGGACCCTTAGAGACAAGTGAGAACAAGATGCTGGTGATCTATATTCTAATACTGACTTAACTCTTGAAAAAAACAGTTTTGCAAGGATAACCTTCAGAAGTTTCTCTAAAGAAGTGGGGGTAAAGTGTGTTAAGTTACCTTTCTGTCATCTGTGAGAACAGGTGAAATAACACAATATATGTTCCTTTTTTTGAGTGCATGGAGAAATGGAAACTAACCTGGAGGAACACAGGGACTACATAAAGCTTTTGGATCTACAAGTGTCAGGCCAGGCAGCTTAGAAATATTTGCATTGGCCATTAGGATCATAGGAACACCCCCCCACCTGCATGAGCTCGGCTCTGACGGGCTGGATGTGGTCGTACAGGAAGTCGGGCTGCAGGTTGTCCACACACAGCTCCAGGGTGCGGAGGCCCTGGCTGACCAGAGTCTGAGAGCCGTTGAGAGCAGAAACCAGCGGGTCCATCAGCATCGGTAAGTACGGCAGCAAGGAGCTCAGACGCACCGGCACCGTCAGACACAACTCCACAAACAGATCCTTCATGTGCTGCTTGTGAAGCCCACTCTGCAGCATGTTCAGACCTAATGGCATGGAAAGGGCGGATTAATTAGGCGAGGAGGAGGTATTAACGGAGGGGCGTACGTCTTCAACACTCATCACATACAACTAGTGTTGTCACATACAACTAGTGTTGTCACGATACCAACGTTTTGGTTTCGATACCAAGTCAAGAATTCGATTCCGATTATTTTTCGATACTTTTCTTAAAAAAAGGGAAACGGTCTTAAATGTAATTATTGTGCTTTATATTTCACACCAGAACCAGAACACAAACTTTTAAACAATGAGAACAATAAATAAAATAATTGACAACAATTTGTATTAAATACAATTAAGCATCATCTATAAACAACTTTTTTGTTTTTCGCTTCTGGGGTCTTCTTTGTCAACAAGCCGAAGCGCAGCGGCAGTTGCACTCCCACTTGCTGCAATGCTTCTCGCTTTCTCACATGCTCTGGCAGCTAGTGCGTGCACGAGAGAGGGGAGGGACTTGGAGCGTGCACGAGAGATGGGAGGCACTTAGAGCGTGCTTGAGAGGGGAGGCACTTAGAGCGTGCTTGAGAGGGGAGGCACTTAGAGCGTGCTTGAGAGGGGAGGCACTTAGAGCGTGCTTGAGAGGGGAGGCACTTAGAGCGTGCTTGAGAGGGGAGGGACTGCAGGCACGGCTGCAGGGAGTGGAAGCAGAGCGCTGAACACACACGGGTCTTTATTAAAACGGCACTTTCTCACCGGAGTACTTTTCCCCGTCATTCTTAAAGTACCGATACAAATGAAACGGAGGAATCGTAACGTTTTTAACGGCAGGGTATCGCGGTACCTTTCAAATATTGGTACACCGTGCAACCCTACATACAACTAATCTTTAATTCAGAGTATGTGAGGCGTTACCTTGCAGCAGGTTAGGTAGAAGCGGTAGGAACTCCTGGTAGAGAAGATCATGGCTGCCTCCACCAATGGAGCGGAAGAGAGCTCGGAGAAGCAGGAAGTAGTTGTAGGGTTCCTTAGCTGATTGGGCGAGCTCCATGGAGCTGTTCACGATCTTGTGGAGGTGTGGCTGAAGAAACAGGGACAGTTTAATATTAGTAATGAGTCAAACAATTACACAGCCTTGGAAATAAGACCAAATAAATCCTCCTACCTTTAGCATTTGCTCATTCTCAGCAGCAAACAGTGACACGGAGCCAAATACGAGTTTGAAAAGCTTGAGGTAAAGATTTGAGAGCTCGACGTTAGAGCCCATCTCTGGTAGTCTCTCGAGAAGATACTCCACGAGGATGGTGGCAAACAGAGCCGACGTTGACAGGTTGGCCAGGAACGAATTTGCCACAATCTGGGAAACAACAGAATACAAGAAATATAATTTGAGCACAATGGATAATTTCTTGTTTAATAAAAACATGATATAAAAGCACCCCATTTCCTGTTTGTGTGCAAGACATCACGTACCTGCAGTGCATAGTTCTTGGAGATCCTCTCCACCATGTAGGGCACAGTGGTCTGAAAGATCTCCTTGAATGTGAGAGGGTTCATCATGGTGAAGACTCCGGCAAAATGCTCCAGGACTTCTTTCTCCTCCTTCATGCGAACAGTCTGACAGTTTGCCACCCTGATGTACGTCTGCTGGTTGTTGGCAACCTGAACCTGGAGAGGAAAAGCATGACAGCTGTTACACTGGGATGTTGCTGGAATTAAATCACTAATTACCAGAGCCCTGTCTTCCTGAACGCACATGTAAAGAATTTCGATATGAGACAACTATTTTGTCATTGCACAAATAAAGTTGGAGATTGTAAAGTCACGATTCATTGGCTGTACCTGGTAGATGTCCAGGGCCTGCATGGCGTATTTCACCAGCTTAATGTAGATCTGGGTCTCCTTCGGCTGAAGCTGCTTGTTAGGAATGAATTGGGCCTCTGGAAAAAGAGGATTTTAAAAAGACAGAAGTTAGAGAGTGCATGTAGGTCAGCGTTTCCGCCAGGTGGGCGTCATGCCGTCAGCCCTGGTCTGGCGGAAACACTGATGTGGGTACATTTCAAGCAATTTAAGATAGATAGGCATTTGTATGCCATGCCTAATGCCTAATGTATCCGTGTCCTCTCACCTCCTGGAGCTTTGCAGGACGTGATGCCCCAGGTGATCGTCTTCACCCCGCACACCAGAGTCTTCACTAAGCTGCGGCAGTCGGACACCTGGAACGTCTGCTTGTCTTCCTTCTCACCAGCTCTGTCTAAGGACGTTGATGGAGGTTGAGGCCCCGCAGCGACGGGTGTGGGAGGAGCGGGAGGTAAGATGGCCGGAGTGGTGGATGGAGTGGGTGTGGCCGGTACACCAGGTAACACTCCTGGTTCGACCACACCCATCTCTGACTGGGGCTTGCACTTTTTGAAGATGGAGACCAGCTGGTAGCGTGCGATGGTGTGGAACTTCAGCACAAAGACCTGAGGAGACAGGAAGTGAAAAAATAAACATGTCTTTATTAAAAAGGTCCCCTATTATATTGTTTTTCATCAATACATTATAGGTCTCAGATCTATACAAAACATGTCTCTGAAGTGTTTGGCTCCAAAAACCAAACAGATAATTGCAGCATTACCCATAATCCCCTCTGTTTCCAAAGTGCTGATTCTCTGTCTGTTACTTTAGATGAAAATAAGGAGCCCCTCCCCACGCCCCTCTGAGAGACATTTGGTTACAAAGAACACAATGGTGCTCTAGGAGGAGATTCAGGTGATAAGGTGGGGGGGGGGGGGGGGTTATCTTGGTTGCTGATTGGCTAATGGTTACACAAGACAACACATCGTTATGACATCACAAAGTGGCCAAAATCTGATCAGCTCATTTTCAGACAGGTTTTTATAGAAATGGATCAGGACACAAAGAGAGAGAATCTTTGTTCCTGAAGCTTTCAGAGTCTCTTTCCACAGAGGGGACACATGTTGATGTAGAAGAGACATGAAGAAGAGGGGACACATGTTGATGTAGAAGAGACATGAAGAAGAGGGGACACATGTTGATGTAGAAGAGACATGAAGAAGAGGGGACACATGTTGATGTAGAAGAGACATGAAGAAGAGGGGACACATGTTGATGTAGAAGAGACATGAAGAAGAGGGGGCACATGTTGATGTAGAAGAGACATGAAGAAGAGGGGGCACATGTTGATGTAGAAGAGACATGAAGAAGAGGGGACACATGTTGATGTAGAAGAGACATGAAGAAGAGGGGACACATGTTGATGTAGAAGAGACATGAAGAAGAGGGGACACATGTTGATGTAGAAGAGACATGAAGTAGAGGGGACACATGTTGATGTAGAAGAGACATGAAGAAGAGGGGACACATGTTGATGTAGAAGAGACATGAAGAAGAGGGGACACATGTTGATGTAGAAGAGACATGAAGAAGAGGGGACACATGTTGATGTAGAAGAGACATGAAGAAGAGGGGACACATGTTGATGTAGAAGAGACATGAAGAAGAGGGGACACATGTTGATGTAGAAGAGACATGAAGAAGAGGGGACACATGTTGATGAAGAAGAGACATGAAGAAGAGGGGACACATGTTGATGTAGAAGAGACATGAAGAAGAGGGGACACATGTTGATGTAGAAGAGACATGAAGAAGAGGGGACACATGTTGATGTAGAAGAGACATGAAGAAGAGGGGACACATGTTGATGGAGAAGAGGGGACACATGTTGATGTAGAAGAGACATGGAGAAGAGGGGACACATGTTGATGAAGAAGAGACATGAAGAAGAGGGGGACACATGTTGATGTAGAAGAGACATGGAGAAGAGGGGACACATGTTGATGTAGAAGAGACATGAAGAAGAGGGGACACATGTTGATGAAGAAGAGACATGAAGAAGAGGGGACACATGTTGATGTAGAAGAGACATGGAGAAGAGGGGACACATGTTGATGTAGAAGAGACATGAAGAAGAGGGGACACATGTTGATGTAGGAGAGACATGAAGAAGAGGGGACACATGTTGATGTAGAAGAGACATGAAGAAGAGGGGACACATGTTGATGTAGGAGAGACATGAAGAAGAGGGGACACATGTTGATGTAGAAGAGACATGGAGAAGAGGGGACACATGTTGATGTAGAAGAGACATGAAGAAGAGGGGACACATGTTGATGTAGAAGAGACATGAAGAAGAGGGGACACATGTTGATGTAGAAGAGACATGAAGAAGAGGGGACACATGTTGATGTAGAAGAGACATGATGAAGAGGATTTTGCATAATAGTTCCCCTTTAAAGTATATGTAATATGCATCATTGATATGCTCTGTGTTGCGTACCTCCAGCATCCTCATCAGGATGTCCCGCCCATTGCCGTTCTCCTGCTCTGACTTAGAGCGGATGCAGTCCACCAGGTTCAGCAGCAGCTTGCAGGACATGGTCTGGATGTTGCTGGGAAGGGACTCGTCATCAATGTTCTTGGCAAAGAGCTGCACAGCTAGGGATAAATCTGTCAGGGGCAAGTTCTGACGGACGTGATGCACCAGGTCTGCCAGGGTGCTGTAGGCCAGGGGTCTGAGAGGAAAAGGAATCATGTAACTATGACATGTGGAGCACAATTCAATGGTATTATGTCCCTTTGCTCCAGTGTGTTATATTGGTTTGTGTGCCTATAAATGGTCTGCAAAGGCTAAAATCCTTAAGTTCCTATGTAACAGCCAAACGCACTTCTATTGGCTGATGCTCCAATACATTGTACGTGGCTAAGGGGTGGGACGTCTCTAATCGGTTGACCAATCACAACAGAGCAGGCCAGCTAATCAATCAGAGAAGATTCGGTTCTGGTTTCAGACAGAGGGTGAAAAGAGGTGCTGCAGCACAGGCAGTATGAGAAAAATAAAGACATTTTTTAACATTAAAGCATGGAGACATGTCCCAGTAGAGACACTAAATGCAAATATGAACCTGAAAATGAGCAGAATATATATTATTTTTAATTATATTTTATGACTTAATAGTAGTAGAAACCGAACAGCCGGCTCCAGTTACCTGACATTTTCTAAAAAACTAGTTTTAGGAAAGGATAAGCCAGGAAAAGTTTTGACAGATATGGAAAGCAGCTCTGGGATGCAACACACTGCGAGGGAGACGTGGAGGAGAAAGGGAGCTAATCACTGACACTAATAGTCCTGCCAACTGCCTTGTTTCCAATTCAGCCCTAATGTGAAATGACAGCTATTTTGTTGATGAGGTGAGCCAGTTTGGCATCTGAAGAGGGTCAACAAGGCTTTGAAATCGACCTGAGGAGGGATGTCAGCACGCCCTCCGGAGATGCAGGTGTACGGGACAAATTGACAGTGAGTTCTGCTGCAGGCGCCGAGTTAGCTTCCCTGAAAACCTCAGCAGCTCTGAGAAACGCCTGATTAATATGCTAGGACACTTACCATGCACCTGGCTGAGAAATCAACCACAAGAGAGAGAGAGATACTGACACTATTGAAAATGATGGTAAAAAACTCACCTCAGAGTCTCTCGTGCGGTGTAACCAGAGCCGATCAGGATGGATTCATCGAAGAGTTTGTCCATGCAAGGAATAAACTCTGAAAAACAATAACATATATTTTTGTTATTCAAATATTTGAGGTGAAACCCAAAATGGGGTAGACATGTTTCTTCACAAAAGAGGTGCATATTTTGATACATTTTTCATCTTTATTATCATTGAAAAATATGTTATTGTGATCTCAATGTGATTTCAAAAGGGTTTGTACTAGGGCCGGGACTCGATTAAAAAAATTAATCTAATTAATTAGAGGCTTTGTAATTAATTAATCGAAATTAATCGCATTTTTAATCACATATAAATATTTGACCTAAGAACAGTGAGAAGCAAAACATTTTCACATGGATTTTAGTATACCATTAGGCGCATTCACACCGCAGTACTTTTCCCACAAAGGTTCATGAGAATTTAGTTCATGAGAACTCTTTGAACCTGGGGGTGGATTAGGCAAATGAAGCCGCTGACGTCACTTCTTCTTCTTCTGCTTTGGGTTTACTGGCAGGCCGCAAACCACTTCACGGCGTATACTGCCGCCCAAAGTCCCCGGCCGGAAGTCCCCGGAGTTGGGGACTGGCTTCAGTAGAAGCTGCTGGGACTCCCAGCAGCTTCTACTGAAGCCTTCCGAGTAAATCGCCAGAACGCCGACACCTCCTCATCTCCACCGCTCCCATGTTTTATTTTGTGTTGCCATAAGTTAGTCTCTCTGCGTTTCTGCGCTGGGCTAATGCTAATAATGCTAATGCGAGGATAATACAATGGCGGCTTCACAAAACGTTTTGGGAGTTTTACGGGGCGTGGTTTGCAATCCGCCCAGCCAATCAGAAATATAGCTCTTTTCTCACAAGAGAGCCGTACGAAAGTCCCTGCTCTCTAGCAGCTCTCTGCTCTCTAGCAGGGACTTTCGTGGGGGTAAAAAGGTTCTCATGAACTAATTTTAGTACCGGCTCTTTTTGGTGTGAACGCGATAAAAGAGGCTAACGTCCACGCTAGCTTCCACGCTAGCTGCTATATGTTTTGCATTGAGGTGATACTTGAGGCTTGATGTGCTGCGGTGATATGCGAATTCCTTTTTGCATAATTTGCACACAACCGTGCTCTTATCGACGCTTCCATCCGTCCGTTTTTTAAAACAACATTTCCCACTGTTGTTCACTGTGGTTTGTTGTTGTCTGAAGTCATGAACGTTAGTTGGTGCTCCAGTATAATCGGTACGCCTGAAACTCATCCAGTGAGAAACGTTCCGCGGTGCAAAAATAAGTGCGATTAAAATGCGTTAATTTTTTTAACGCGTTAATTTTTGTGTAATTAATTAATCTTAATTAACGCGTTAAAGTCCCGGCCCTAAACCAGCCTGCTTCAGTAAGTATGTAGTAGGTCAAGATATCGCTGCAGCGCCACAGTACTTCTTTCAAAATGGTATTTTAACAACAAAATATACAAAATATTGGGGTTCCTGCGCTTTGAATATTGCGATTTCGATGTATTTTGATTAATTATGCGTCCCTACTACACTTTAGGGCTGCAACAAACGACTAATTTGATAATCGATTAATCTATCGATTAATGAAACGATTAATCGACTATTCGGACTATTATGCCTTGCACAATTTCTCAAACGCTCTTATTTAGCCATCAACTTTTAGATTTAGCTTGAGGTTGTTTTAGGCATGTGGAAACTAACAATGAAGACAATAAAGCGTCTTTGGGTTCAAGAAAAGCGCTATAGAAATAAAATGTATTATTATTATTATTATTAAAGATGAATATTTGATTCAAAAATACATATATTATTAAATTAACTAAACAAATTGTGGACAGAATTAACAGTTTTTTATTTAAATTAAATAAATAATATTTCACATCAAAAGAAACAATGTTTTAACAAATCGTATTAAATAATGTGATGACAGAACTGTAAACAGAATAGCTGAAACTTTAACAAAATAAATAACTCTGTTACCTCTAATCATTAACCCATGCTTGTATCATTTTGTTATCTCCGTGTGTTGCTGACGTGGAAACGTTGCTCGTGATGGGGCTACAGAGCTGCTAGAAAGATGGTCGAACCCGGTGCATTCCTCCGTCTGAATGTGGAGCACTTTTGCTAAATGTTTAGACAAATTGCTCGTGTTAACGCCCTTACATGCTAAACTCTTATTACACTATTGGCAACGAGCATCGTCCACATCGAGACGGGTAAAGTTTAACCACACCTCGGAGCGCGTTCTCTCCGCCATCCCCGCAGTGTGTTGCTGCATGTAGCAGCCGTGTGTGTGTAAACTGCCCCGCCCCCTCGCACACAGGAAAGATCGAAAATACACCATAGACGCAACGAGTTGGCGACACTAAGACTGCGATATAATGTTTTTGTAGCAATAATACACGACATATATTTTTTAAATGTCTCCAGTACCGATAAAAAGACCGATAACGTTGGAGCTTAACGGCGCGTAAAACACACGTGATGACGTCACCAAGGAATCGACGACTGAATTAGTTGGCAACTAATTTGGTCATCGATTTTAATCGATTAAGTCGATTAGTTGTTGCACCCCTACTACACTTGTTGCAGTATATGGTGTTAACAATTCATTTTTACAAGACAAAAACGTGCATGAAGATATCGAAAAATGTGTTTTTATTCAATATATTAGTAACTGTCCCTTCCTGAGAGACAGAACATTGGCTGCAGAACCTATGGTTAGATAGTTTCCTCAGTTTTCTGCAACTCCACAATGTCAAATCTCTCGACGAAATTGATCCAAATGACTGAAAATGGTTTGAGCCCAGAAGTAACTCACGATATAAGGCAGAAAATTGTCCAAAATGTGTTATCGCTGACCAAGTTTCCCCTGATGGGTGGTTGTGGTTGAGCTTTTATTCCATTTCAGTCAGTCTCACTGCTCAGTCACAGAATCAATAATGGGGGTTTTTGCAGCCGGGTTGACAGCTTATAAAAAATGTATTTCAGTGTGAAATGTGCAAAATAGAGTTTAACATTCTCTGCAATAATGTAGGCTGCTAATGTCTTGACCAAGAGGAATATATTAAACTATATTATCCTTAAAGTTTCTTTAACTTTTACTGAGGAGAAAATAAGTGTGTGTGTGAGTGTGTGTGTGTGTGTGTGTGTGTGTGTGTGTGTGTGTGTGTGTGTGTGTGTGTGTGTGTGTGTGTGTGTGTGTGTGTGTGTGTGTGTGTGTGTGTGTGTGAGTGTGAGTGTGAGTACATACGGCTGCGTAGGTCCGTGGTGAGGATGTGCTTGGCGGCGATGAGCAGTTCCTTGCGGAGGTGGGCGGTCTCGGAGGGGCAGTTGGTCAGCAGCTGCAGCATGCCCTTCACCATCTGCTGGGAGTACTTCCCTACCAGGTCCTGGTCAGGTGCAAACACAAGAGATATGAGTGAAAGCAATACAAATAATAAACTCATATTAGTCCTGTTACTGAGGCAAGCTATGGCCAAGAGAATGGCTCAAATGTCTTTACTAGGGAAATAAAGAGTTCCATATTGAATTAAAACATCAATGCAAGAAGAGATATGAGTGAAAGTCATATTAACTCATATTAGTCCTGTTGTTAAGGCAACCTATGCTAGGCCAAGAGAAATGAAAACATCAATCAAGAGAAATGTTGGAGTGATTATTCAATATTTTTTGAATTTGATACTTTTTCATTTAACTTGGACAGACAGGGTGTCAATAACAACACAAACAACTATTCACTAAAACCCCAAATTGAATTATTTCTATGTTTTTTTTAAGTTAGAGACAATTGTCAGATTGTTTACTGCCTTTAACACTTTATCTTCAGAGGAAGCTATTTGTGCTGTCATGCAGTGTGAAAACTCAATCTAAAAGCTCAGTAAATAAACAGTCGTATTTTCATTTTCTAATTGTCTTGTTTTATCTTTTTTCTTCCGAGCGCCAGTGTCTCTATATCAGCGAGCGCATTATAATACACTCTGTTTTCTGTCAATCACCGGACGCCCACGAGGAGAAACTATGTCAAGAATCCTTCAAAACACGCCGGCTTGATTTACCATGTCTTCATATTTATGCGGGGGATTTTCACTTGTAAATAATATCAAGCTGAGTCTGACAAGAGAATGCAACACGAAAGCATTTACAAATGATATGTGTGTGTGTAGTACACATTGAAAGATACTGGTGAGAAAGCACATAATGCAAGAAGAGACTTAAAACAAAAATGACAACTTTAACAACACATTTCTGTAAGGCAGGATTGCTCATTTAACTCAATAATTGACGGTGTAAGCTTAAATCCGACAGGTGTACCTGGTAGATGCGGATAATGTAGGCCAGAAATGACAGAGTCTTGATCTGAGCAGCGATGAAGTCGGCGTACAACTCCTTGTTGTAAAGCTTGTGTTGCCTGCAGAGGAAACAGCACAATGTACACAACTCCAGTCAGTCCTATAAAAGGCATGAATGATGTTGTCTACCTGCAGTAGGTTACTAATACAGAGGTTGGTATGGTGGGTTTACATTTGGGACCCGCTCTATCGAAATCAGTCGGAAGTCGCAGCGGCTCATTTCAAAATAAACGTGGATTTGCGTAAAAAACTATTTTTTCGGGGTTCGGGTGTTTTGTTTGATTTTAAATTATCAAAGTCTTGGCTTTCAGAATATGAAACTTTTATTTCCAAAATCACACGATAAATACATGTTTGAAGTTTGTAAAGGGAAGATGACAGGCACCTCTCACTCGCAATCTGCTCTTCCGCAGCGCCGCCCCCCCTCCCTCCGGCTGACATTATGAATGTACGCGTATAGTAATCATAGATAACACGGCAGGGTCCGTTACAGTTTGTTTTCATCTGGTTTCAATTAAACAAAGTCTTGGCTTTCAGAATATTAAACTTGTTTCGGAAAATTCAGATGATAAATACAGCTTTGAAGCTTGTAACGGCATAATTACAAGCGGAGAACGGAGTAACTTGACGTCACAGCAGGCAAAACAACAGCCGGTGTTTCTCGTGAGTGTTTTCCCCAGGAAACAAACGCAATACACGCAAAATTACACACACACACACACACACACACACACACACACACACACACACACACACACACACACACACACACACACACACACACACACACACACACACACACACACACACACACACACACACACACACACACACACACACACACACACACACACACACACACACACACACACACACACACACACACACACACACACACACACACACACACACACACACACACACACACACACACACACACACACACACACACACACACACACACACACACACACACACACACACACACACACACACACACACACACACACACACACACACACACACACACACACACACACACACACACACACACACACACACACACACACACACACACACACAGCTTCCCCCTAGACCAGTAATCCAAACGAAAATATCTTCCCTCCGTACTATTTTGATCATTTGCTAATAACCAATCAGATCGATGGATTCCAGAGAAGAGAAAACTTTGAAGGCCTTTTTCTCAAAATGATGACTCGGTGAAAGTCATTATATAAAGTGACATATTTCGCTTAATATTTGGAGAACAACAACAATCCTGATATCATTAGAAAGCTAGGAATCTCCTCTTTCCAGTAGTGTATACAACTCAAAATGTGTCTTCGGGTCAATGCGACTGATTTCGATAGAGCAGGTCACATGTGGGACGTGGTTCTGGATGGGTGATTTGTTTGTTTGCGTCACAGCTTGTACTACACATCAGGAGAACTGTCTCTCTATACCTGCCTGAGGAGTTGTTAAATTAACTGCATTTCTGTCGTGATGCGAACGCTTAAAACTCCAGTCCTGCTACCCCGAGAGCTCTTACCTCCTGCTAAGCCAATTCCGACACTTTTTAATTCCCCAAAATGGATTTTAACTCAGGCTTTGTCAGGCTAAGTGGAAAGGCAAAAGCACCAAGAAACTTAGTACCAGAGAGGAAGATGAAGAGGAATCAAATGTGTTCTATTTAACCTTTTTTGATGGCTGTAAAGTGACATTTAAAGTTGTTCTACAGTATTTTTCTTTCAAACGCATCCAAGACACTGAGAATAATCTCACCTGGCCTGCGGAGACACCTGCAGCATGATGGTGTTCATGATGAGGGGCACGAACTCCGACACCACATTGTGAATGTTCAGTTTATAAAGCTGAGGAGAAACACAGTCTCGTTTTAATACATGGTTACAACTGAAGAAATGAAAAGATGCATTTTAAACGTTCACGGCCGTCTCCTCGTGCTCAGCAGGGACGCTCAGATCTTATCAGTTTGGCTTACAGCATCCAGGTTGTTCAAAAGGTACGTCACACTCACACTCACATTTACACATACTTACCCAAACAAGCGCTCTCACATTCACGTACCTTTGACTGGACTAAAGAACATCGCTCTCATCACAGTGCCCCAGCTGAGCACAAGTTCAACATAATTAAAAAGGTACATTAAATGAATTATGTATAAGAAAATTGTATTGAATTAAATATTCAAATTCCCAAAAATACTATTTTAACTTTTTCATTTTTAAAGGGGACCTATCATGCAAAATGCACTTTTTGATGTATTTCATACATAAAGATGTGTCCCCGGTGTGTCGGGGAACTCACGCAGCGTCAGAAAATAAAATCCTCTCTCTTTTCCTCCGTACCCAAATCTCTAAAATCGGGGAACAACGGAGCTGATCCAGATTTGCGTCCGATATGACGTAATATCTGAAATGCGGACCCACGGCCCAATCAGAAACGTTGCTATCAGAAACAATGCCCGACTGTTTTGGACGTAATATGGTCGGTGTTTACATTAGCATCGCTAACACTCAGAGCTAACCTGTACTGGAGAGCATGTGTGTGAAGAAGCAGGAAGTAAAAAGGAACTCACCTTGTGGTATAACCGGCAAGAGAGAAAGCCTTTGAGCTCCAAACTGTTTCAGAGAGAATCCTTGATAATCCATGATATGGCATTTCATCACGGCAGCATTTAGTTTAGACAGTAGCTGCCGGGTCCCGCATGAGCTCAGACCCCTCCTTTTTTTTATGTATCAATTTTTATTTTAAAGCTTTATACATAAAATCAGCACTTTTGAAACAGGAAGTGAAATAGAGGGATATGAGGCGTGGCTAGAATGGGTGATCTGTTTGGTATTTTGAGCAAAACACTTCATTGACATGTTTTTTTATATATATCTGAGACCTATGCTATTGCCTACAAATAGCATGACAGGTGACCTTTAAAGGAAAAGCTGCATTCATCTTTACATGAACCCCAACTGTACTTCATGGTTACAACTGAAGAAATGCATTCAAAAAAAATGTTTTATGGTTATACTTAAGAGAGTTTTTAATGTCCCTTACCTGATACATTAGCACCACGATGATAGGCAGCTCAGCCAGAACTTTGAGGGACAGAGACCCCCGGGGGATGATGGTGTGCTGGAGGCAGAAACAAGGAGAGAAACACAATGAGAAAAGACAGAAATGCCACTTGCTTCTAAACTCTAAAATAAATACAGGAATGCCATTGTACACAGTTAAAAAGAGGTAAACAAATTCAAGTTTTAAAGAAGAGTTATACTATTTCTGAGCAAAGGGCTGCAGGCTTGAATCCTTGTCAGTTTGTGTACATTTTCCCCAACAATGTGTCACAGATTTTCTACACTCCACATACGTTAGATCCACATTATGTTTTCAGTACAGCCTACGTAACATTTAGTCCAACATTTATTAGAAGGAAAACAATGTCATAGTAACAAAAACAGTTAATGCATCATGTTAACCTGACAAAAAGTGCATGTGCAATTAAAGAAATAATTGGTATACCAGTTCAACTTTAATTACTATTTTAGGGTTAGTAAAAATGCAAGTTTGTGGTTCATCTTGTTAATTATGTGCCAACTGTTGGACAAATGGGTTTCTGGTGGTGCAGTACTACCATCCTGTGGTTAGAGACAGTAGGACAAGTGGAAATATAAACTTACTGTTCGTGTTTCGCTGTCTTCCCTCTCAGGTGCCGTCTTGACTAACACAGACGTGATCATCCCGACCATTTCTGGGGAGGGGACCGTGTTCTCTGCGATCACCTGCGGGTTCTCAAAGTACCTGGTCTGAGAGGAGCAGAGAGAAACAGTGGTTAAAGGAAACAAAAAGACACAAGTGGCAAGCAAGAGAAGAGACAAAGTCCTCCACTTGTTTACTGAAACCTGCAAAGAAGGGTGTACTTACAACGACTTTGGGAAGCTCTTTGTAGATCTGCTTCACAAAGTCCAGAAAGTGATGAATCTGAGAAGAGAGGATTATGGGAAACGTGTGAATCCAAGGCTTCAAGAAAGTGTTCAATGTCTCTCTTACTTTTCATAATGAATGAGAGGAAACCAATCATTGATATTGACTTTTCTGGCATCAGAGAAATATTGACAATTTCTTTATACCATAAACAAATCACCAGTTCAGTACAGGGACAAAACAGAGACACTATTTGAGGACAGCCATGTATTTTTTGGGGTGGCAATAAAGCTGAGATTCTCACCTCCTGGGAAATCGGAGGGCGGAACTGTTTGTGCAGCTCAATGATGATGCGGAGGCATATCAGCACATTCTCCTCACTCTCAATCTGTGAAAAGAAAACAGCATGAGTGTGAGATAGCCAAATAAAACCTGCTGTATCTTTAGAATAACTGTAAAACATTTCTTATACCATCAGAGTGAAATCATCAAATATTATTATCAACAACTTTCTTATCTACCTTACTTGAGCCATAGCAATGAACCCTAGTTGTCCAGGGTGCATACACTTTTCACCAATGATTTTCAATGACTTCTCCATGACCTTTACCTCGTTTTCCAAAATCAAAAAAAGTACTCTTTCTCAGCGGTACCACTGAAACATTTTTATTTTAACATGGTAAGCTGGAAAATAAGGTCTGCATATGAAACATGTTGTTTCTACTGCCTATCTAAAACAAATCCAATAGTAGGCTTACTAGCTTCTACGCGCTAAAGCCACTGTCGACTAGAGGGCGTGATTGTAAAACTCTCACCAGCAAAATACCTCGACAGTTAAATGCCATTTTACGTTTCATTATTATACGATACAGTGTGTATTATCATTACAGTATTACTATTTCGGCGATTAAATAAAATATAAATTATATTTGATGCAACTTTAGTTACATTTCCATGACTTTTCCCAAACTTTGGGAAATATATTGTTTTCCATAACTTTTCCAGGGCCTGGAATTTGCATTTTGAATTTCCATGACTTGGTTTTTAGTGACCGTAGGAACCGTGGCTGTTGTAATTGTTTGGAAAAAGCTCAAAATAAGTATTACCTTAACATTAACTGGTAGGTGGGAAATGTTGGGTAGTAGTTAACATACGTTTTCCACCAATTTAAGTGCATTTACTGAGAGTCGGAATCTGATTAGCTTTAAGGAAGTATGGCAGATCAACTATAAGCAGTAAAAACAATTGAATAATAACGATGAATGAATTATGCAAAACAATGTAAAATGTTCTGTCTATGAACAGGACTCATACCTCCAGGAAGCGGAACATCACAGACAAGATGTTTTTAGTGTGCGGTCGCAGGTGTTCATTTGTAGGAATTCGATGGATTATTTCCAGCACGAGCTTCCGCAATTGCTGGAAAAAAAAGGATAATATTTTAAAGCAGACCATCCAAAGATTACACCATAATAATATGATCAAATAACTAGTTAACTCAGAGGGTGTTTGACAGTATAATCACAGCAAGCAGTCAATCCCTGCAGTGATGTTTCGACATTTAACCAAATCAGTACTTCTGCCCAACTCTTGTCTGAAGCTTCACCTGTGTAGGTTTTTCTTGGAGGAATTGCACCTCTCCATCCTGCAGAAACGTGAGGAAGCGGGGGATGATGTGCTCCAAGAAGGTGGAGTACTGAGGAGACGATGTCACATTCTGAAATGAAAAGTCCAGGACATGTTACATCATGTAGCAACTCGTGCAATGTGCAAAATGTCATCAAATACTTTTCTTTGTTGCTGCAGGACTTTTTCCGCGGCATGAAACACTTACTGTATTGTCCAAGGTCAAACACATCCCTAGAGAATTACACTTGAATAGACTTCTTCAAATCTATCCCAACACATCAAAAGAGACAAAACATCCATCAAACTTACCTCAAAGTTCTCGCTGACCTCCTGCATCATCTTCAGCTTCGTTTCATCGGCTGGAAGTTGAAGGACAAAATGTCGACATCAATCAAACTTAATAAAAGATGCATTTGAAATGTTCACGGCCGTCTCCTCGTGCTCAGCAGGGACGCTCAGATCTTATCAGTTTGGCTTACAGCATCCAGGTTGTTCAAAAGGTACGTCACACTCACACTCACCCACACAAGCGCTCTCACATTCAGATACCTTTGACTGGACTAAAGAACATCGCTCTCATCACATCGCCCCAGCTGAGCACAAGAGCCTCAACAACTTCAACATAATTCAAAAGGTACATTAAATTAAGTATGTATAAGAAATTTGTATTAAAATGTTTTCCTTTAAATATAAAAAAATACTGCATCCATCCTTTCATGAGCTCCAACTGTAACTATTACAATTGTAAAATAAAATGTTGTTACGCTTTAATGAATACAAATCACTTGTTAATTAACAAAAACAATAAAAAGAATACCTTTAACTGGCTTTAAATCACTACAGATAAAGCACACAGTTTTGAATGCTATATTATAGCACTTATACATTAAATGTGATTAAAGACAGATAGATGATGTCAGTAAATGAATAATATTTTAGCCATCAAGTACACAAATCCAGTTCAGGGTCTATGAACTCACGTGTGTTGGCGTCTGTGAGTGCTGCCACAAACTGCAGGTACTTCTTCATCAGGGTGGTCTGGTCTACCACCGTGGGGCTGGGGGCCGGCACGAAGGCCATGGTGGCCGACGGGACCGACATGGCTGCAGCGGGGGATGGGGGGGGGGGCAGACAGCAGTCTGCACTGATCTCAGAGAGATAACATGTACACTGTGGGGGAAAGAGAGCCGTTTTATTAAATTGGATTTATTTATATGGCCAGTTTCATCCCACAGGCCATTAGACGCTTAAACACCTGAACTTTTGAAAGAACATCCATAACATTCATCTGGTTGTAACTTATATATATCAATATTCCAATTACTGTATATCAGGGTATATGCAGGAATCCTGAAGTCAGATGTAAAACCTTTTAAGACCTTTTTTAAGACCCTTTCCACACATTTTAAGACCTCATCGCCACTTGGAGTTCTAACCGGTTACCTTGGCGACACACTTTACCTCACATAGACTATATACAGTATTGATTGTCCTTCCTCCTTATCTTCCAACCATTTGGACGCAAACTTGCATTTCCCCATAACGATGTTGTTTAGCAACCGGCGTAAACGGGCCTTCGCGCTATCAAGCCGTGAGCGTGCGATGTCCTGTTCAGATGACGTCAAACCCAACGGGATGCCATCAATAAACTACACAGAATCACACTACACACCTACGCAATGATTACATTCAGGCAGACTGTAGAATACAACCTCTTTGGACCATTTATATACTTATTGAAAACAAGCTACAAAATGTAATACCTTGGAAAATGCCGTTTAATAGACTTTTTAATAGCCTTCATTTTCGCTAAATTGATTCATCAACTTTTAATACTTGTTAAGACCCGTGGACCCCCTGAATAAAGACTATTCTGCACTGTTTCTACTATATTCTATTTGATTTACTTGCACTATTATCTGTGTTGCTCTGTTGGAGGAGCCTGTGACCTAAGAATGTCACTGTCATATCTACACTGTAGCTATGTACACATGACGATAAAAGCCTTGAATCTTGACTAATGTGTGTATCTGTATATATATATATATATATATATATGTATGTCTCGATAGATAGATAGATAGATACTTTATTTATCCTAAACTGGGAAATTATTGTCACAGCAGCGTTGTATTCCGAAGTATTGCACTTATACATAAAAATATGCAGGGCTCGACATTAAATGGCCCGCTGGCCCGGAAGCACTATTTAGACACCCCGGGCCAGCATAACGTACTTTCCACTTGCCCGCTCGGGCCACTAAAAATATTGTTTAAAAAAAATGTTTCCTGTGGTATTGGTATTTTGACTAGCAATTTAGTTAAATTGTTTCGTTTATCAACGCTACAACATAGCGTTCCGTGAGTCGGTTGTCGTTGTTGTTGGGAAAAGCAAACAGCTGTTTGCTGCGGAGCGCAGCGGGAGCAGGCTCCCGTGAGCGCGAGCGCGCTCCTTCACTACAGACTATCGCGCCACCTAACCATTCGCCAAATGTTTTTAATACCAGCGGTAACCGGCCAAGCGCCGGGCAAAAAACAATCTTCAAATAAAAGAAAGTCACCGGAGGAGTTAAAGGAGAGTGACAGGGAGCATGAGAAGAAGAGGGAGAGAAAGTTTCAGCCAGCTTGATCGAGTTGGCTGCAGTGACGCGTCCTAAAACCCTTTTATAATCTATCGATTAGATTTATGATTCGAAAATTATAAAAGTAGGGTAGACATGTGGAGATTATCCGGCTAAACAAAACGTGCATTTATCAAACAGGTTTGTTTTCCACAGACCTTATTTCCAGCTATTTTCCAAAACCCTGTGGAGAAATCCCATTGCTTTTTGTCGAGGGAACCAGCAGCTTACTTCCTGGTTTTAGGATGCGTCACTGGCTGCACCTCTCAATATGATGCCAATATAAACAAGGTCTTCTGTCGGCTCTGTACATCAATGCCGACCTATGCTGACACGTAAGTGAAGAGTAGACAATATAAAGGTATTGGCGAAATGTCCCAGCAGTTTAGGATAATGAAGGTTCTAATCTAATCTAGAGCCATTACATTTCTAACTCCTAATGACAGGAAGGCAGAAAGCGCATTATACAAATAATAATAGCAGACATTTTTTAACAATGACCACAATATCATTATTTTAATAAACCAAATATGAACAATTGAGGAAAATGAGGAATAACTGATGATTCAAATGTTGTAGTACAAGTAGTAATGTAGTTAGTGCATAAATTACTATTGCAACAAATGTGTTAATTTTCTTCATTATTAGTCGATTGTTTTTGGACGAATGCCAGAGGTTACAATGGTGGGTGGTGGGGCCAGTGATAATACAATCCCACTGACCCTTAATGTCTACCCCTGATATGTATAAGATGCAATAAGATACAAATATAATACAATAAAAGGAACATGGGGCAAGTGTGTGTGTAATATATATATATAATAAAAAGCAGCTAGTATCAACAAATTCACAATAGAAAGGACATATATCAATAAAGTCTATAATCTAAATAATACCCAATATAACGAAAATATTGTATACAATTGAATGTACACGACAATATACAATCTCACCAAGTTAAATACATATAGATATGTGACTTTATATATGTATGAGTATGTATGTTTGTATATTATAGAAGCATACTCGTATATGGGTGTTCAGGTGTGTATCTATATGTATGTGTTTTTATTATTTGGAACGATGAGATACGACATTTCGATCCCTGTTTGTAACACACACACACACACACACACACACACACACACACACACACAAGTTGCCAATAAAGTTGACTTTAACTCAATCTAAACATGATTTATGCTGAAAATGTCGGCAAAAATCGAATTTGTGTCGTGAAAATGTCAGAGTTTGACTATAGACTATATATAAAGAGTTTGACAAGCAAAACACATCATGTAACAAATCCACAAACATGCCTCTTAACGGGCGCACATTGATGACATCATCACAAGCATCAGTTAGCACGACTTTTGTATCCCCCGATCGTATTTGTGAATTAAAAACAGTTTTAAGGTGCAAAGTAGAAACTACTCTATTATTAAGAGGCGTAACACCTTAATGCATCCACTCAATGAAGCCAACACATGCACATTTTATATTAATCTGCAGAACACGCTAGCAACCGCGAGCTAACAAGCTAGCTTTCCCAAAGAAAGAAAGCGCCCGTTGCTCTCCAACTTAAAGGAGGGAATAAACTCAAACCAAAGGGAGAAAGCACATTTTCTCAGACAAAACCTGGTTTAAAAGTTATCCGTTCACAATAGGCTATGGAAAACACCTACTATTTGGTCACATTTCACACGAAAAAGCGAAAATGTTGCACTCACCCAGCGCCACAGACAGGAAACCGTCGCTGGGTATCCGCCGCGCTCACACTGCTGTAGAGGGTTTGCGGCGCCTAGCAAAGATGTGTGATATCCCTCCGCGTATTGTGCATCATAGTTTCCTTATATATTTTCCTCTATGAATGAATACACCGTCATGATGTTTGATTGCCTAATTCATATATAAAGAAGTGACTAAATTGATGAATAGTTTTGTCAAGAGGAGTTTTATTGGTCAAACGTTTAATTCTAGTACCAGCGGAACGATACATAAGTGAAATCAGTGGTTAAATGACCATCATTTTCGATGGTCTTCTGGCTCCCTGGGTTGTTTGCAGAAGAGGTAAATTAGCAGGTAACTGCGCACAGTCACTTCCATGGGTAGTGTGGTACATGGGTCTTGTTTTTTTTTAAAGTGATACATTATTTAAATTAAGTGATTGATTGTTGGATGTATTTTTCATCCATTCTAATACATTTTACGGCTTTAATACCATTCAAATGTCAATTTAGAGGGATATTTCATAACATGGCAACCGTTAAGAGCTGATACTGAGGAGTGGGAAATAAAACTGGATAATTGATGTTGCTGCCACATTACCCTGGAATTAAGGTACTTTATTCACTGTTTAAAATGTCTTGTAGTTTGCATTGTTTATTTTGACCACAAGATGGCAGTCCAATGAAAGAAAGTGGATAAAGTCACTTTCTCTGAAAACTTCAGTGCTCGGTGTATAATAAATCACCAGAGACTGTGTTGTTTTTAAATATGTTGTAAGGACATTAAGAAATAACAGGTCATAGCAGTGGTCAATTATTGGTTGTTGTTTTGTACGTCTTATGTGTTGTTCTTTTATTAATGTTGGAAAATATGAACATGATGGGTGCCAAATAATATTTTAGAATGGCTTTATCTGGTTTTCATAGATCTCTGGGAAAATTAAAGTATTCTATCTTTCCTGATCATTTGAAAGGTTGTTCCCAAGTGTCATTGACATTATATGAAGTGGCTTTTATGCATTCAAATGAATGTGTAAATGACATAATGGTTCTTCTCCATAGCTTTGGAAATAATGAACTCAGGTTGAAAGACGGTAATTATTCATCATGTCCTGTCTCCTGCCTAGATTCATTACTTATGGGTTTGATTGATATTTCTCTCATTCACAGCCTCCTCTTTCCACAGAGTGAACCCACTGGCAAAAGAGATATCCCTTTCAGTTAATATCATACAAAATGTACAAGATAATTTGACATATAATGTGACATTCTCATTCTCCCTCTCGCTCTCTGTTCCCTGAGTAATACAGATCTGCTAAAAGATGTTTGTCTCAGGCTTATTGCGCTGTCCTGTTCGTTTCATTAGTGAGGTTTTTGTGTGAGGGGCTTTATCCTGAGAGTGGATGACACGCTGTAGTTCCCGCTTTCCAGAAACCACTCATGTGTCCATTAGATTTGTGTGTGTGTGTGTGTGTTTTTGTGTGCACTTCTGCAGCTGCTGATGTACCTTATGAAGCATGATCACCCCTGCATTATTATTTCTCATATAGAAAAAAAGTGCACTTCCCTTGGGCCTGATCATCAACAATACCCTGGAAATCTATTTATGCGCACATTCACTCTTTCCATCCTTGAGGTCTGCAGAATGAGAGGACATTTTCTCTGCGAACCAGCCGGTTACCCATGATGATAATTGATGTTTCACAAGATTTGCAAAGCTACAAACCAGCAAATTGAAGGTGTTGATGCCAAAACAATACAGCAAGATCCCGCTTCCCCTATTTATTTATTTCTCCACTCACCAAAAATCTCTGCTGTGATATTTTCGTAAATCTTTTTGCTAAAATTAGCTTGTATTTTGATAACATTTACATTTGTTGGGAAGTTGTCCTGTTGTAAAATCCAAATATAATTTATGACGACAGTAGCACAAATATTTTACAACATATCTGATTAAAATGAATCTATTGAAAGTATTGCCAAATGATATTATCCAAACACCATTAATCAGATAAATCAGCAACAGTCTTTGCTTTCCAAACCACTTACAGTAATGGAAAGTATTCATCAAATTACTTAACTTCAGTTCAGTTATGTGTTACATAAACTTGACTACTACTACTTTATACTTACTTTTCAATACATTTCAGGGGGACATATTCCACCTATCTTCCACTCTGATGTAGTTACTTTCAGCTGTATTTAAATAAAAAATACTACTAGCTTATTAAAGAACATGCATTGTTTAAGGTGTAAGACCAGTGGTTCAAATCATGTTTGGCTTATGCCACCTCGTGAACAATCGGTGTCTGATTTGGGCCAGGGATTTGGGATTTGGTTCCAACAAAGGGACATTTCCCCTCAGAAACACTCATTTATTTTCAAAAAGAAGCTCAATTTATCCAAATATTTCACGTACGGCGTAACCTTTGTCTTCTTTACTGTATCATTATTTCAATCACAACATCCCAAGTTTAATTCATGACCTTTTGGATGTGGCCCGACCCCTTTGCTCGGTTTAAAATGTGTTTTTTAAATTCGTATTTTTCCTTCTTCCACCGCAAAAAAGAATTATTTTCAGATGAATGAGAAGCTAATGAAAAATGCTTTCCATTTCAGATGGCACAAACTGGTTGAACCTGTCTCATTTTGCCCATGGTTTTTATTTTTACATGATACTGATGTGTTGCATTGACGTTGTTCTGAAACTGCCTGTAGGGATGGTAGCCTAGTAACAAACTTTTCTGTGTAAGCACTTGAGTGGAAGCGTCTCTATTTGAACATCCATTTAGAGCAAAAAAGAAGTCCTGCAGCTGAGTTCCTTGCTGTTTTTTAAACGCCGACACTCAACAATGTGCTCTTAGTGAATGAAACCAAACTGTTTCTCCTCTCATTAAAAAGAATGATCCCTGAAGGATTCGGAGCCGTGTTCAAAGCACAGTGGTCTGTCTTCCAGTCTGCACACCGAGATGAGTTGACCTTTCACAGCCAGGAAGGCAGCTGTGGCTAATTGTTTACCACCACATCCTGTTTCTTCCTCAATGCTTCCTTTATTGAAGGACTCACCTGCATTCTTAACGATTTCTCATGTTTGTTATGGCTGGGAAAACTCAAGTGGCGCACTTAATTAGTGGAACAAAATGTCTTAATTACTTGCTTGTATATTGTGTTCTTACTTTTCTGATTGTTATTAAACTTATACAAATAACTGTGGTCGTACATTTTATATTATTTTAGGATCCTGGTTTTCTATCACCCGGATAGCATAATTGGATTTAAATCAACAGTGAAATATCATCAGACAGAAGTATTGAATCGACATTGATGCCTGAAATTGACACTAAATTGAAATATATTTCTCATTTTCATTTTTCTAGCAAGTTGTCTTGGGTTTAATTTAAGTTTATTTTGATGTTCTGAAGCAATGTTACACTCATATACCACCTTTCATGATCTCAATTCATACAACGTTTGAACAATATAATATTGTTAACATGTAAACCAGACCAGTTTTGTATCATGTGGAGCAGCTGATAGCATGCTGCTGGAATTAGATAGATTTTGTTAATGGGTTTTTGGCAGGGTAGAGAGCACTGCATCATTGAAATTACCCCCTTTTGGCCCGTTTTCTGCGTTTTTTACCAACATGGCGGCACCAATTTCCGCAATTGTTCTTCATTACATTCTACCAATAGTGTTCCCCAATCCTCAGTTGATGTGTTGGAGAGAAAGAAAGAGTTGGCATGTTATGACAATATTGATTTAACTTTGGTACTTTAATGAAACCATAACACTATTGATTCACAGGCATGTTTTCTTAAAAACTGTGTAACGATTTTTTTATTCAGACTTTACAATTCTGGCTTTAAAGTTAGAACAAAAAAACCCACTTCTGGTGAGATCTCCCAAAAAACTGTGGCCCTAATCCTCTTCCGTACTTTTCTGACCAAATCTTAATGTTCAATAAGGACTGCTCTAGACAACAATGCATTCATTATGGGGACATACAACATCATAAACAATACACTGAGACTTTTTATCACACTTTCCCAATGTTAGCCACCCTCAGCTTAAATGTTGTAATTAGTAAACTCCTTAGTCTTCATTGCTTAATAATTCACTTTGCAAATAAATGAACCAACAAATGTTTGACCCAGATGCTGACGTCAGCCTACTACAGCCAATCGCAGAGATCCACAGACACCTTTCTTTTTGGTAATCCTCTTTCCTAAGAGGAGCTGTCAGATCAGCACCGCGCAGTGCTCTCTGTTTGAGCCACAAATAGTTCCTTCAACACAAGCCACATTAACCGGGCTTACAGTGACCGAGTCACCCCTGATCGGATTGTCTGCTCAGACCTGTCTTCATATTGCTGCTCCAGCATGGCGCTACCCAGTAGAGATAGTTATACGTGAGTTTTTTTGTGTAAACCTGCACTTTTACGCACCGAAGTTACCGGTGGATTTTGATAGAGAGTGTTTAGGGTTTGGCTTTAACTTTAATTGTATCTCTGCCGGTATGTTTTCACTCTTGTGCGGATTGATGAGTTTGTGTGCCCTGGGCCGCGGTCAGTTAGCCACCAATGGACAGCTAGACGATGGAAAGCGGTACATCTGCCGCGCAATTCCCCTCAGCGGAGATCCCACCTGCCCGGTGACATTGTTACCCGAGCTAAACGTGGGAGGCCAGGAAGAGGAGCTCAGAAATACCGTCATGCAGCTCCGAGAGACAATCCTACAGCAGAAAGAAATGATTTCCAAACAGATAGGCACCATCAACGAGCTCACCACCAAGCTGTCCCTCTGTGCCTCAACCACCGACGATAGGAAGTACGACAAGGGCGCTTCCTGGGGGAAAGAGAAGCAAAACACGATGGGGGATGTTCCCAGAGATCCAAATGACAGCATTGACAGTATGGGGAAAACCATGCAAGGGCTGAAGGACCGGTTGGAGAACTTGGAGGTAAGGAAATGCGCAATGCAAGCCTCTGTGCCAAAGCCATGCGTAAAAGAACAGTTTGACTTCTAGGAATTATAGGATTACAACACCTTGTCTATACACTGCTGTGACGTTAAACTTAGTTGGCACATTGTTGGCACTTCTGAGAATCATTAAACACTGTTCAAATCAGAGGTATCTCTGAGGATGAGATTAATTAATCAATTACGCAGGACCAGTTGTGCTGCCTGGGAGTTTGCTAAACTAGGTTCTTAAGCGAGAATAAAGTAAAATTAGTTTTTCCAGTTTAAAAGGTTAATTATGCTAAATGTCAGACCCATAAAGTACCTCATTCCTATGGTGTAAGACATCACAGAACTATATGTGAAAATTAACAAATCTCTACCAAAATCAAAAACATGAGAATCTGAAGCCACATTTATGATGTCATCAACTGAAGCCTTTTCAAAGAAACCGAATTTAGAGAGATTTTATAGACCACACTTCACCCAGGGGAATGTTCTGATTACATACATATTGGGTTTCAAGGCAAGGCAAGTTTAGATATAGCAGATTTCAACACAAGGCAATCCAAATAGCTTTATCAAGAAATATTTAAAGCCCCAAGATATAGTGCAACAGAAACACATTGAAAAGTGACATTTAAGTACATTTCAAACTGTTAAAAAGCCAAGAAACTAGAACAAATTAAAATCGGAACAAACTAAATAGAATAAGATATAATATTCAAAGTTACAGTGCAGTGTAATATAGGAATATGTATGATTTGATAGAAGGCAGAGGATCTTACTTTAGATTTCACATATCCAAACAACCCCCTTCCCATTCATTGTATATGGAGCCCATCAGGACTTAATACTTGCAGATATCTCAAATGAGAGTTAACATGTCCAAAAATATTAATTAATTAGCTTTTCCGCTTTAAATTTGCATGAAAAGTACACAGGTGGTTAGTGCCACAGTGAATTCAACAAGCCAAGCCTAATTACATTTAATCAAACAACACAATTGGAAAACCAAAGCGTTATACAACCCTGACACTGTGGGCCTTTCAATCATAGAGTGGTGATGTAAGCTCTATGGGGGCTGATGATCCTCGGTGTGCACTTCCTGCTCATGTTGTCCCATCCGTCCTTCCTTAGCAACAGCACCTGAGAGCCAACGTATCCGGAGCGTCGTTCCCCACCGAGCTGCGGGACCTGCTGCAGCGCCGCCTCGGGGAGCTGGAGAAGCAGCTCCTGAAGAAGGTCAGCAACCTGGAGGAGGAGAAGAGCATGCTGTCCAACGCCACGGCCGAGTACAGACTGAAGACCGAGAGCACCCTGAGCGCTTTGGTGGACAGGATCAGTGAGCTGGAGAAAGGTGAAGTGTCAAAATCCCAAATTCTAATTAGATGTTTTTTTGAGATGATCTGGTAAGATGAGTCAACTGGACAGAGATGGCAAAAGTACACATCCTTTACTCAAGTAGAAGTACAGATACTCAAAAATACTCTGGTAAAAGTAGAAGTACTGACTAAACTTCTTTACTCAAGTAAAAGTAAAGATGGGCTTCAAAATGTACTTAAGTAAAAAGTACCCATAACTAGCAGCTGTTTTAAAGAGTACCTGTCCTCCCTTTATATTAATAGAACAATAATGTCATTGTTAGCTAATGAATGTTTCCATGCTGAACAACGGCAACATGACAACGTTTCCATTGGTCCCTCTTCTTTAGAGAAGACCAGGAAATGATGGATACACAGATCGTTTTCAAATCAATAGGCACGCAATGACTCTAAATAATAATGATCACGCCATCAAACACACATTCAAACTAAAGGAACCAGCTGTTTGGAAAATGAGAGAAGTAGAAAGTTCAGGTATTTGTGTTCAAAATGTAAGAAGTAGAAAGTACAGGTACTTGGGTTCAACATGTAAGAAGTAGAAAGTACAGGTATTTGTGTTCAACATGTAAGAAGTAAAAGTAAAAGTCGTCAGAAAAATAAGAAGTGGAGTAAAGTACTGATACCAGAAACATATACTTAAGTACAGTAACAAAGTATTTGTACTCCACTACTTCCCACCAACTGGAATATGGTGCATGGTGCCACACAGGAGGAAAATGCATATAATAAAGCATTAAGCTATCTACTACACTAATGGAGAGGAGGCAGAGGAAGGCACTCGGAGGAATAAAAGAATGGAGTGGAGAGGGTCTGATGAATCAGAGACGAAGTGACAGACGTTTTTTTACATAAAAGGAACTTTTGTTGAGGTTTTCCATTACGTCTGTGTATCAAACATAAAGGGAGGTGATGCTGATGGGATGTTGTTACCTTGTGTTAATTCCAAGGAAACTATGAACATGTTTTAGAAACTTCTGCCATAAACATTAGAAGTCTGCTTGTTCAAGGGCAAACTAACTGGATCTACTGCAATAATGACTCTTATTCTAATGCGAAAATTAAATTCATACGCATGCAATGTCTATATTTATTCCAGTGCAATACATGTTCTTAGTCTAGACCAGTGTTTCTCAAACTTTTTCATACCAAGGACCACTTAACCAATAAAAAAATACTCGCGGACCACCTAACTCCACAAATATCCAAAAACACATTGTTTTTTACAAATCGCCTGAAAATGGTACAAACAAGTGGCCACATGTGTGATGAAGGTGTTGCGCTGGGCTATATCATGCAATCAAAAGTGAAACTTAAGCTCGCTCCATTGCAGAGATATTCCCGCGAGAGTGTGGAAAACTTTTATTTATTTATTTATTTCAAATGTGAAATTTTACCAATATACTCACGGACCACTAGGAGGCGCTCACGGACCACCAGTGGTCCGCGGACCACACTTTGAGAAGCACTGGTCTAGACTCTAGTGCAGGCCAACCCGCGGCTCTCGAGCCGCATGCGGCTCTTTGCCTAGTTTCATGCGGCTCTTCAGTTCATATCGAATTGTATATGTGTGAGTTTGGGGGAGAGACACTGACTCCTGACTAGTGTTGCACGGTGTACCGATACTTGAAAGGTACCGCGATACCCTGCCGTTAAAAATGTTACGATTCCTCCGTTTCATTAGTATCGGTACTTTAAGAATGACGGGAGAAAGTACTCCGGTGAGAAAGCGCCGTTTTAATAAGAGCCGTGTGTGTTCAGCGCTCTGCTTCCACTCCCTGCACTGCAGCCGTGCCTGCAGTCCCGCCCCTCTCAAGCACGCTCTAAGTCCCTCCCCTCTCAAGCACGCTCTAAGTCCCTCCCCTCTCTCGTGCACGCGCTAGCTGCCAGAGCATGTGAGAAAACGAGAAGCATGGCTGCAAGTGGGAGTGCAACTGCCGCTGCGCCTCAGCTTGTTGACAAAAAAGACGCCAGAAGCGAAATTTGGAAGTATTTGAGCTATATCTCTGACAGTGAGGGCAAGCCTACGGACACCACGAGGCCTGTCTGTAAGAAATGTATTAATTTTATTTAATAGGAAATCTTGTCATTTATTTAATTTATTGTTCTCATTGTTTAAAAGTTTGTGTTATGGTTATGGTTCTGGTGTGAAATAAAGCACAATAATTACATTTAAGACTGTTTTTTAAGAAAAGTATCGAAAAATAATCGGAATCGCAATTCTTGACTTGGTATCGAAACCAAAATGTTGATATCGTGACAACACTAGCTACTCCTGACAGTTAAACCTGATATTTAGTAGGTCTGTTAAGTATTAACGTAATTTGGCCGGTCAAAGTTGTTTGGGCTCGGATAAAATCGCTCCGTTACTTTCGTCCCGGCTCCCGGTGTGTATGTGTGGTGTCAGGTGTCAGTATGAGAGGATGACAGCAGTGCTGGAATTGGGCCGGTACTCACCGGTACGCAGTACCGGCACTTCTGGTTCTGACCCATGGAGTACCGGCACTTCTTGCTCAGTACCGGCATGCTGGCGGTACTCCGGTACTCATGCACCGTGCCAGTACTCAACACTCTCCCGCCGTTCTTATTATACATCCATATATATATATACAGCCGCCCGGTACTCAGTAGATGCGTCATGAGGTGCCGAACGGACATTCTCATCGCTCTAACCGCTGGAGTTTCACAGCGGCTGTCAGCTGTTTACTCCTGTCATTCAAACAGAACGTGCTGGAGAGGGGGCGGGGCTTATCTTCTCCATGTAAATACTGTGGTGGAAACGACTATGTCAAAATTAACCTATTTGACCGTGATTTAATAGTAATACACGTTTCAAAATAATAATAATAATAATGCCGAAGTAACAACATACTGAAAACTGTTAGTAAAACCATGTTTTAATGCTTTACAATTTACATACCTAGATGCACGTGTGTTGTGTTTATGCAGTGCAACTCCCACCCAGTGGGTGGCTATGTAGAGTGATAGAACAGAGCAGGCATGCCCCCGAGAGAAGGAAAGCAAGTCACGTCACAAATTAGCATTTCTAAAATGTTAGCGTGGATTAATAAAAGTGCAAAAAGACAGCGGTTGTCGCAGGAAGAAACTTCAAATACAGAGAATGCTGTGCCTGTGTTGGAAATTGTGTCTGATGGGGAGCTTTCTTTGGTTGATCCTCCTGCTCCAAGTTCTAGTGCATTAGCATTAGCACTAGCTCCGCCGCCTCCTCCAGAGCCTCTAACGTTAGCTGCTGCTGGCGCAACTGCCACCACCAACACCGGGCAAAGCGATGCACCTGACTGATGGACAACGGACCAGGTGCAATATTTTTGCAAGACCAATGCATGGCTCCTTCTTAAAGATAAGAAGCTAGGATGTCGGATATGCAGAGATGTCAAATCTTTGGGAATACACACTGGACAAGGACTGAAACTGTCAACTGAATGGGGTGAGTGTGCAGTGTCTCATTTCGGTGTTGACAAGGGCAAACAACAAGCTAGCCTGAGAAAAAAAATCAAAGAACATAAAGAATCACAAGCCCATGTAAAAGCTGCTGACATCCTTACATCTGCTTCATGTGAAACTATTCAACATCAAGTGCAGTCTATGCATACATCTGAATTAGACACCACTATCAGAGTTTTTCGAACGGCATATAAAATTGGCAAACATAGCCGGCCATTCACAGACATGCCAATTGATTTGAATGTACAGAAACTGAATGGGCTGAACGTGGGCAGGGTTTTGCACTCCAATAAAACCTGTGGCGAAATCATCGACCACATAGCTCATGAGCTGAAGAAAAAAATGGCAAAAGACATTACAGAAAACCAAAGAAAACTCTGTGTTTTGGTCGATGAATCTACCACTATTAGTGGTAAAACGGTGCTTGTTGTGTGTCTACGCTCAGCATTAGCTGATGCTGAGCCCGAAACGTTTTTTTGGGAGCTGATTGAGTTGGATGGAACAACGGTTGATGACATCACAAAGGCGTTAATGGAGTGTCTTGGAAGAGATTTTAACGAGGACTTTTTAGGTCAGTGTTTCGTTTCTTTTGCATGTGATGGGGCTTCAGTCATGCTAGGGAAGAGAACAGGCGTTGCTACCCAGTTGTGTAGTAAATTCCCAAGCCTGTTTGTGTGGCACTGCTCCAATCATCGTCTAGAGCTGGCAGTTGGGGATGTGGTCAAGGAGGTCTCAGGGCTCAATCATTTCCAGATCTTTTTTGACAAACTCTATTCCTTGTTCCATGCCTCCCCCAAAAATCAGAGGCAGTTAGCGCAGTGTGCGCAAGCAGTCGGACAGCGTCTCCTGGTGATAGGGCGTGTTTTGTCCATCCGCTGGGTGGCTTCAAGTGAAAGGAGCGTCAGAGCAGTCTGGGAAAACTACCGAGTGCTTCATGATCACTTCACAAATGCTGCAAACGACACGAGCAGGGATTCCAGAGACAGAGCAAAGTACAAGGGCCTGGATGATGTGCTCATATCTGCAACGTCTGTCAGCAATCTGGGACTGATGTACGATGCGCTCACAGAGCTCAGCGACCTCTCTCGGCAACTCCAAAAAAGAGAGATGACACTGCCTACAGCAGATAGGCTCTTAACTCGAGAAATACGAGTTTTTGAATCCATGGTCACCATGCCTGGCCCACACATGACTACAGTTCATACAGCTCTAGCTGAGAAGTCCTTCAAGGGTGTTGCCCTGCGTGAGAATGGCAGGCTTGTACAGATTCATGCAGGTCAGTTTTTTCCGCAGTATGGTAGAGAATCTGAGACACAGAATGACTTCCACAACCTCCTCTCATGTCAGCACAAGAGAAATCCCATTACATGGCCGGGAGGCCCGGGACAATCAGCTAATCCAGGACATGAAAGTTATCCATCCTGGAAGTTGGCCTGAAGAGGAGTTAGACGTACAGTATGGGGACGTAGAGGTGCTACGTTTGTGCGAAGTGCTGAAAGTGGACAGAAGAGAGACTGTTCAGGGCTTTCGCGAATACAAGGAAACCAGGGCATCCCGTACACCTGCTGCCATGGAGCCTCTACTGAAAGCAGTCCGAACCATCGCTGTCTCCACTAGTGAGTGTGAGCGGGCATTCAGCTGCATGAACGATATCCTTACTGCAAAAAGGAATGCTCTCTCTGTCAGCCGACTGTCCAGCCTGGTTTTCATTAAATGTAATGGACCATCACTAGGACAGTTCAATCCGGAACAGTATGTGAGGTCCTGGCTGGCAAAGGGAAGGAGAAGTGCTGATGAAAGAGCCTGTCCAGCTCCAGCCCCTGATACTGATGTCCCCAAGGCCTTCTGGAGCCTTTTCTAACAATGTGAAGTATATTGCAAAGCAGCTCACCCAGTGAGAAGACTTTTGGCATAATGTGCCGATTTGTACAGATCCTGGAGATAGAAGGACTTCAGACCAACCAGGGAGTTATCTGATCAGCTTGGTGTTCAATGTAACTCTTTACCATGGCTCAGACTTTGTTACTTGCAGTTACAGTTTCTCATTTTAGATTGTGCAAATTTTGCATTTGTTTTTACATGTTCTTTGTTCATGCTCTTTATCATTTTTCTGAGTTGGAAAGTTAGATTGCATCATAGTTTACTTTATACATATTTGTATTCTTCAGTGGTGAAGTATATTGCAAAGCAGCTCAGCCATGTGAGAAGACTTTTGGCACTTTTTCGTTTTTCGTTTTCTGAGTTGGAAAGTTAGATTGCATTCAAAATGTACAGAAATACTTAATTTTGTTAAAGCTTTTTATAAAAAATGCTTCTGACCAGAGCTTTGTTTCCTTGTCATTAATGTTGAACACCACCAGAGGGGCTCTCACCTGAAAGGTCTCTGCTTCATGTGTCTTCAGCAGAAGATCTAGACTTTGATTGCTATATTTTCAGTTAATATTGACCTTACTGAGCTTTAGCCATATCCGCTGCCTATCATAAAAAATGTTAAGTACAGTGAACCTTTCTAAAATATACAGTAGTAAAGAGACAAACCCACCAGCATTATAGTAGCCAAATTCTTGTTTGTGGGCTGTATATATAAAATTGACTTGAAAAAGTTGCTGATTTTAGAGTACTGGCACCTTTTTCATTCCAATTCAAGCACTGGATGACAGCAAGTCTAATTTTGATGTGGCCCAAGAGCCAATCACAATAATACCTGCGATGCAGTGAACCAATCACCTTTGAGGGGGGGAAACCTATCGTTGATTAAACACTATCCAGTGTTTCCCCTACCATTGTTTTGGAGGGGCGCTGCGCCCCGCCAACGGAGCCCCGCGCCCCCCCCTGAAATTCAAGGTGTTTAAAAAATATATATAATTTAAAAATATATATATATATAGCACCAAATTGCAAATAATCTATAACTACTGTCACTTTTCACATTGAACATGTGCTCTTTTATTAAATAAACTAAACGCTTTCATTTTAAGTTGTGAATTTAGTGTTTTTGACCCTAAGAAACACTGATGCATTAATCAATAACAATAATCCACAGCTCCTCTCTCTGCTCCAGAGGATTTAAAAAATATATATCCCAATGCCACAAAAATGCACGTGGTTGAAATCTTGTCTCCAGAAAACAAAAAAACGGAAACAAGCGGTATCAATGCCTGTGTGTTTGATGTGGCTCTTTGCAGTAACATAGAAAAAATGTGGCTCTTAACCTCTGACTGGTTGGCCACCCCTGCCTAGTGCAATAATGACATGTACAATAACTGTTCTTATTCATGTGCAATACTTACTGTAAAGCTAGTGCAATAAGGACATTATATTCTATTGCAATACGTGTTCTTATTTTTGTGTAATGTTGCATTAAAGCTTGTGCAGTAGTTACATACTTGTCTTTTTATTGAACTGATAAGGAGAAGTGCTTATTGATTCCTGGCTTGCTTTTCTAAAACACCTCCTGGGTCACCTCTAACCTTTCCCACTGTGTCTCTTCCTCTTCCTTGTCCCTCTGTCTCATTACAGGAGGAGGAGACTTCAAGTCCCCGGAGCAGTTCAAGCTGTCCCTCCCCCAGCGGACCAACTACCTGTACGGCCGCGTCACCAAAACCCTGCCGGAGATGTACGCTTTCACGCTCTGCATGTGGATCAAGTCCAGCGCCAGTCCTGGCATCGGGACACCCTTCTCCTACGGTGTTCCGGGGCAGGCCAACGAGATAGTGCTGATCGAATGGGGAAATAACCCGATAGAGCTGCTCATCAACGACAAGGCAAGTCAACCAGCAGCAATACTATACATGTAGTTTTATGGAAGAAAAACACAGCTAATTTGTTTGCATTGCATTGCCGGATTTGAAAGAATATATCCATCACTATTCATCAGTAAAATCAGCCCCAGTCTACAAGGTCTATTATTGTTCTGTTTAATTCAACAAAAATATACTTGGCAGTTACTTTCAACTGAATATTTGACATGAAATATCATAATATAAGCTTATAAAATCTAATGCATTTTTAAAGGGGCCCTTGCATGCTTATTTTCAGGTTACATAATTGGATATTGTGTCCCTACTGTGAAATGTCTCCATACTGTAATGTTCAAAAAGCTCTTTAATTTGTCATACTGCCTGTGCTGCAGCACCTCTTTTCACCCTCTGTCTGAAACCAGAGCCCAGTCTGCTCTGATTGGTTAGCTGGCCGCCTCTGTTGTGATTGGTCAACCGCTTAGAGATGTCCCACCCCTTAGCCTATCATGTTATTTTTTGTTCCTTTCATATTATTAGCAAAACTTAATGGATGCTAACCACAGCTAAATGCTTTGCTTTTTGAATCCTAGGTGGCCCAGCTACCTTTGGAGGTACGGGACGGGAAGTGGCATCACATCTGCATCGCCTGGACCACACGGGACGGCCAATGGGACGCTTACCAAGACGGAGGGAAGCTGGGAAGTGGGGACAACCTGGCAGCCTGGCACCCGATCAAACCCGGGGGGGTCATCATCCTGGGGCAGGAGCAGGTGAGAAAGCGCAGCCATTATCTACTCTATGCCGTTTGTATCAAATATAGCAGGCACTTACCTGAAATCACCTCTGATGACGGATCATCCTTTCTCACAGTATCACAGGTCAAACACTTCTTGGTGTAATGTCAAGTGTGTCTGTTATGGGCAGGGTTATTTTTAGAACACCTTTGCAAGGGGAATATCAACGTCCCCTGAAGCAGAAATAAGATGGTGGCAGGTTATCATGACAAAACAATTACCAAGATAATAGTAAAAAAAACAAAACCTATCATTGCCCATTGATGCTGCCCAATCTGCGCATTATTAACCCTCCTGTTGTCTTCGGGTCAAATCTGACCGATTTAATACTTTCATCAATCATAACTTTTTAGTTTTACATTCGATTGCATTAAGGCGTTATTATATCCTTCACAGTAGACATTTGAACATATAGATGTAGATAGATGGTTGTGTCTTCCTGGTCGAATGTACTTATTGTAAGTCGCTTTGGATAAAAGCGTCAGCTAAATGCAATGTAATGTAATGTAATAGAATTGCTGATCACCACTTTCATTGAGTTTTGGATGATTTAGTCTACTTTGTAACACGGCGGTCAAAAATGACCGCCATAAAGAAAAGGAATTAGTAACCATCCGGATCAGATCAAACACACACACACACACACACACACACACACACACACACACACACACACACACACACACACACACACACACACACACACACACACACACACACACACACACACACACACACATACTCTAGATGTGTTCCCCCCCTTATGTGCCCAATCCCCCCATGTGAATCACACCTGACACGCAATACATGTTCAGTGTCTATTCTTTGTATATTTACTGCAGTTGTTCATGTATACCAGTAGTCTGATACAATATGTACAGTTTGAAAGGGTGTTAAACGACATTTGGTGATGATTAATGGTTTTTGTGTTAATGTAATCGCAGTTAAAACAAGACCGGTAAAATTTGACCGAGAACACCAAAGTAAGGGCGGGGAAACGAAGACAATAGGAGGGTTAAAAGAATGAGGAACCTTCTGTGGAAATTAAACCAGTGTTTGAAACCCTTATTATTATATGACATGTTCAAGTTACATGACTGACCACTGTGCGTGGAAGAATTACTCAGATTATTGACTTAAGTAAAAATAGCAATAACACAGTCTAAAAAAAACTAAAGTCAAAGTCCTGCATTCAAGTACCTAAGTACCAAAAGTAAAATGACTCACTATGCAGAAACAAAACACCATGTATTTAGTTTTTTTAATGATTTTATTATAATTATTGATGCATTAATGTGTTTATCACACAATGTTGCACTTGGTAAAAGCGGGTATTATTTAAATTAGTTGATATACTACTGGGTAGCTAAACCTATAATAATATATGATAATATATTAGTAGATTTGTATTTGGAATTGGAAACATTTGCCTCCAAAATGTAGAGGAGTAAAAGTATAAAGTAGCATAATGTGAAATATTCAAGTACAAGTAGCTCTTTTCTTTTACTTCAGTACATTAGTTACTGCAACTTCGATGGAAATCTGTCATTGAAACAAAATGTCTTTCCATATTTGTAAGAGAAAATAGCAAATAACAAAGCATCTGCAGAGGGACCGAGCACAATCAGAGGATTTCTGCAGCGACTTTGTTACACTTTATTTTAAAGAAAAACGGCTCAACCTTGTGATTTCTCCAAAGAAAGGCTAAGAGCATTTGTCCTGAATTGGTAATACAATGTTACATCATTTTCGGGTTAGAGCTGGTTTCAACAAGCTTCAACACAATAGACACACACTTGGTTCAGGGGAAGGTTACTAGACATATTGGTACCAATGAAACGGTATGTGTGCTGTGCGTAAGCAAGATCAGATGGTAGTGTTACACTGTCAGTAATTAGACACAGAGTCAACACTCGATAATAAACAAGGTCAATTATATTACATTATATATTCTTAGTATTATGATCACCTTGTCCAATACAAAACAACGTGAAAAGCAACAAATATAATATAATATAGAATTGTATGTATTTTTGTATGAAATATGGAACATTTTAATGTGTTTTTAGCCATATTAGCGTCTCTAGGAACAATCATTTTGTTCTCATGGTCGACCACTTTAGTTTACACTGAAATATGTTAATAATGGTCTAACTGAATTTTGCGCACACATTCATGTTCCCCAGAGGATGAACCATAATTACGTGTTGATTCCCTAGCAGTCATTAAGTTATCCATCTTAATTATTAATTACAAATATCTCAACAAAGATTGATTTTCATCCATTTGTCTAAAGATATTCATGGTTCCCAGATGATATGCTGTATATTGATCCTTTGACTTTTTTTTTTGAGTGCCAATATGAGGATTACATTTTGGATTTAAAGTTACATATTACTGTACAAGTATTGGACTGATTGATGTGTGAATGTTGGTCCTGAAGTTCATGTTCCCCTCAGGATAAACTATTGTGACTTTGATGCTCCTCTCACCTTTCTATGTAGAGACATCGTCACGTCAAATGTGTAGTTTATGACCGAAAACCAAAAAAACGAACGCTATCTACACCAACCTCATTCTTACTTGTACTTTTTTAGCACTAACTATGATTATGTTAGATGGTGAACATGGTAATAAGGGGGAAAAGCGGCTCAGATGACAATACAATATACACTGTACTAGTGGCTTCTATATTTTAATAGTATATGATCGTGTGTACTCTAGTATGTATAGCTGGGATTTGATCACATATCAGATGGACCATTGTGTGTATGGAGTGGCATATGGACAATTAAACAAGCATTTTAGTATATATTTCCACAAATAAGGACTATAAAACAAATAATCTCTTTGGTTTCCTAAACAAATCCTAATTAAAACCCTATCAGTGAGATATTAAAGATTTACAGACATTTTCACACATTTGCACGCAGTGTTATGTGCTTCATTATTGAACAGAAACACCTCAATTCAAAGTTTAATGTCTTGTCCACCAATATTCCCACCAAGTACTTCCTCCTAACGTTTGATTACATTGTTCATGATGCTTCTTTTCAATTACCATCCTGCTGTTTATTGCTCTTACAGGACGTGGTGGGCGGGCGCTTTGATGCCGGACAGGCCTTCGTGGGCGAGCTGAGTCAGGTGAACATTTGGGACCGCGTCCTGAAGCCGGTGGAGATCCAGTCGATGGCCAACTGCAGCTCTTACATCCCTGGGAACGTGATCTCCTGGCTAGCATCCAATGTGGAAGTGTTTGGGAGGGGAGCGTTCAAGCGCCCCATGGAGACGTGTGAGGAGCGCCTGCCTAAAGCTTAAAAACTCTCGTGCCTCACTTTAGATACACTTAAAAAACTGAACCGTTGGCTTTATGTAAATGTATTATGTAAACAGATTTCACATAACTGTATTAGGTTAATTGAAAGCAATAATTTTAATTACACATTTTTTTGGTTAAACTTAAAGGGGACCTATTATGCAAAATCCACTTTTTCATGTCTCTTCTACATCAACATGTGTCCCCTCTGTGGAAAGAGACTCTGAAAGTTTCTAGAAAAAAGATTCTCTCTCTTTTTGTCCTGATCCATTTATATAAAAGTCTGAAAATGAGCTGATCAGATTTTGGCCACTTTATGATGTCATAACGATTTTTTGGCTTGCGTAACCATTAGCCAATCAGCAACCAAGGTAACCCCCCCCCCACCTTATCACCTGAATCTCCTCCTAGAGCACCATTGTGTTCTTTTTAACCAAATATCTCTCAGAGGGGCGTGGGGAGGGGCTCCTTATTTTCATCTAAAGTAACAGACAGAGAATCAGCACTTTGGAAACAGGGCTGAAACAGAGGGGATTATGGGTAATGCTGCAATGATCTGTTTGGTGTTTGGAGCCAAACACTTCAGAGACATGTTTTGTATATATCTGAGACCTATAACATATTGATGAAAAACATAATAGTGGACCTTTAATATAGTTGCTTTCAACTAACCTAATACAGTTATGTGAAATGTGTTGTTATAATACATTGAATTAAAGTCAACGTTTCAGTTTTTTTAGTGCAAGTGGTTCCATCCATTCAGCATTGTTTTCATTGTTTGCTTGGCAGTTCGTGGGCTTTACGTTGAATATCAGCGTGTAAAAATGTTGTTTTTTCTTACTCTGCAAGGAAAGATATTTGAGAAGCACTTAAACCCTTCAAAACACCCACCTCTAAGGTTGAAGTTCCCCTCAGCTGTTGGTGCTAAGACATCACTACTGTACATCTTCATCCCCTCGCAGACGCCCACACACCCCTCCCTCCACACTCAACAGCTTTGGAGTAATGAAAATCCACTCTAGTCCTACTCAGACGCACGCTACTACTACAGGGTCCAGACTGTTGGCCGCAGACATGTGAGTTGATGTTGCGTGCAGCATGGGAGTGAAGATCAAGGGTCTGGCTAATGTTATGTCAATTCCTTAACTAGGGAATGGGCTTAAAGCCAACACTAATCAAACCTATTACCCTGATATGTTAGGGGGATTTAAAATATGGCACTTTACCTGTTACGTGCACGTAGCTTGTAGTTCTGTGCAATAGAGTTATTGTATGTTAGAAGCAATAATTTTGATTTTGCAGCCTTCATGTAAGTAAAAAATTCACCTTGGTAAAGCTTTATTCTTGGATATACGGATACCGGTGATACTAGGGAGTCTATCACAGTGCTTTTTGTCTTGCCTTCTTTTCTTCTGAATGAAACCTGTTTAAATGGTGAATCATGTTGGAAAAATATTCATAGCTTCATTGTTGTGATATAACTTTACTTGTGATTTTTCGTTGACAGAAAGTGTAACACGTTAGACCAATCACACTCTCAAGAATGTATTTTAAATATACTTGTGTAGTGTCACTGTCCGTTGTCAAGTGTATCTGTCAAGAAAAAATGTAGTTTTTTAATGTAATATCTATTTTTAGTAATGTAAGGCATTGTCGATCTTGTCATGTGGCCTTCTCATGCAGACTTAAGTGCCATCAAATGTTTTCTAAGTGTTGAAAACCATTTGCTTTGCCAATAAACGAAAATGTGGGAAATAAAGGAAATGACTGCAAAATAAATTCACAAAATCGTGTTTTCTTCATCTGCCAGGCCCCTTAGATATCCTGCTAATCAGTATACTTTCTGTATTCCATTATTTAAGCATTCAGTTACTCTTGTTTGTTGTTTGTATGATAGATCAACACTGAAGTTTAAGATACATGTGCTTCTTCTTAGCCATATTAGTCAAGCTGTTGACAAGGAGGACATGATTTAATGACACAGGCTGATCTTTAGGCTCAAGTGGCTTTGGTCAAGAAAAAAACAGGTGTGCTCCGTGGCATTAGCAACACTAAACAGAGAGAGGTCAAAAGGTCAGGGGTTACATCACTTACACACTAGTGTTAATTTCGTTGACTAAAACAATGACGAAATATGTTCGTCAACGACCTTTTTTTCCATGACGAAAACGAGACGATGACGAGACGGCACCGACGGCAGTAAACAATAACTGTAACGAAATCATCATGCAATATCGTTGACGAAAAGTGACGAGACGAAAATGTCCATCCATCCATCCATCTTCTTCCGCTTATCCGTGGTCGGGTCGCGGGGGTAGCAGTTCCAGCAGAGAGCCCCAAACTTTCTTTTCCCTGGCGACATCAACCAGCTCTGACTGGGGGATCCCAAGGCGCTCCCAGGCCAGCGAAGAGATATAATCCCTCCACCTGGTCCTAGGTCTACCCCTTGGTCTCTTCCCAGCTGGACGTGCCTGGAACACCTCCCTAGGGAGGCGCCCAGGTGGCATCCTAACTAGGTGCCCGAACCACCTCAACTGGCTCCTTTCGACGCGAAGGAGGAGCGGCTCAACTCCGAGTCCCTCCCTGATGACCGAACTTCTCACCTTATCCCTAAGGGAGACACCAGCCACCCTGCGGAGAAAACCCATCTCGGCCGCTTGTATCCGCGATCTCGTTCTTTCGGTCATGACCCATCCTTCATGACCATAGGTGAGGGTAGGAACGAAAATGGCCCGGTAGACAGAGAGCTTTGCCTTCTGGCTCAGCTCCCTTTTCGTCACAACGGTGCGGTAAAGCGACTGCAGTACCGCTCCCGCTGCTCCGATTCTCCGGCCCATCTCACGCTCCATTGTTCCCTCACTCGAGAACAAGACCCCGAGATACTTGAACTCCTTCACTTGGGGTAAGGACTCATTCCCTACTTGAAGTGGACAGTCCATCGGTTTCCTGCTGAGAACCATGGCCTCAGATTTGGAGGTGCTGATCCTCATCCCAGCCGCTTCACACTCGGTTGCGAACCGATCCAGTGAGTGCTGAAGGTCGCAGACCGATGAAGCCATTAGAACCACATCATCTGCAAAAAGCAGTGGTGCAATCCTTAGTCCACCGAACTGCAGACCCCCTCCCCCATGACTACGCCTCGAAATCCGATCCATGTATATGACGAAAATGTAGTTTACTAAATAAAAACTATGCCAAAATCTCTTTACTTTCGTTGACGAAAAATGAGGAGACGAAATATTATCAAAGATAACGTTACATCTCTGATAGTCAGTTTTTCTGCAAGCAGTTCAATTTCCGGTGCTGCGTCTGGTCAGCAGCTGTGTGTGTCTGTGGTGCGCGCGGCGGTACATTTGAATTACACCGGGCAGCGGCACAATATGAACTGTCAGGAAGACTCGGGTCTAACTCATGGTCTAACTAACCTTATTCAACATAAAATAAAATGGCAACAACAGGGCTTGGGAGCAGTGGTCGCACTCGCGTTAACCGAATACCCCCCGTCAGCGCGAGTGAGTGATACATTGTGTACTCGACGGGTAATAATGGATTATGACGGAAATGTTACGATCCTGTCCGTCAAAATGACTGACAACGAAAAAGTCTTAAGCCACCACTGCTTGGGAGAAAGAAACGACGTGATATTTGGGCCCATTTTCGCTACAATGAGGCGGAGAAAAAACGCGAATGCATTGTTTCATCAGAAGGGAAGCAATGTGGCCATAACACAGCTGGTAAAAACACCACAAACCTGAGCAGATACTCTCTGCAAAGCTTCTTAATCATTCAACCTGTGTTTTTCATCAAATAAGGACAAGATATAATCTTATTTATTTATATTTGCTAAAATGACAAATTATTGGTTTTGGCTAGACTAGTTTGAAATGTTCTATATAATCTGATGACTAAAAAAGACTCAACAGTTTTCATTGACAAAAAGTAGACTAAAATAATTAGTTTTCTTTGACTAAAATAAGACTAAAATGCTCAGACTTTTAGTCGACTAAAACTTGACTAAATAAAAACCGGATGAAGGTGACTAAAACTAAAAAGGAAATTTAACAAAGGACTAAGACTAAAACTAAATAAAAAAATAGCTGACGAAATTAACACTATTACACACTCCCTCAGACAAAGCAACTCTTTCCAAGTTCACTCTGCTCCGGATACACCTCAAGCAGTGAGTATTTTCAAAAACATAAATGAATGGCAGCACTTCAATCCAGATTAATTAAATACGGTGTAAAGGCAGGATAAGCCTGTGAACTCTATCAAAACTGAACAGTTAAATAAAATGTGTAAAGAAGTGTTCATATACTGTTTCTATGACTATTGTATATATATATATTGAAGATCATTAAGGCCAGTTTAAAGGAGATACATTTGTTTTGCATTTGTAGAATAAAGTTAAAATGTAAAAGTATCTTTCACTATTGATGCTATTTGCACCCGGGTAACTATGAACAAGGCTATTTGAACCCAGGTGACTATAGTCAACAATGCTATTTGTACCCGGGTAACTATAGTGAACAATGATATTTCCCGGGTGCAAATACAACTCTAAAACAAACTACTAGCATTAGCGCATACTGATGTTTGACAATAACTTTATTAACAAAAATGCAAAATAAAAATAAACTCTTCCTACACAACCTTTTGTTTAGACACCTAATTGTTAGGAAAATATCCCTCGTCACTGGCTTGGTCTTCAATATCAGGATCCATTATTATCCTCTCAAGAATGGAAGTTCAAACCGGAGAGACGTGATGTAAGAATTACATATTTATTGTTTACACGTCATATGAATGAAATGATTGCCATGATAATACAACAGGAGAATGTAATGGTGTTTGGCGATTAGGCCCCGGTTTGCAGGATAATCATTCAGGAGGGAAAGCACCGCTCCGATGAAATCCCCAAAACCAGTGAAGTATGAATACTGAGATGAACTGAGTTGCTTACCTTGTGGGGTGACTGGTGATCTGGGGAGGAGAGATAATAGATTAACACGTATATGAGCGACACTGTGCCGGAATCACTGCCGGAGCTTACTGGTCATGCTGAGACTCTGACTGCCGAAATCAGTGCCGGTCTTACCTGAAAACGACCTGCGGGTCGCATGCCTGGCCAGCAGGGCTTGACTACGCAGAGGAGCGAGCGGTTTCGTTTTGTAACGGTGGCCCAACGTCCACGACACCGAAGTGTACGGTAGCCTTCCGCTACGACACCGAAGTGTACGGTGGCCTTCCACCACGCCTGACTTCGCAGGCTATATATATATATATATATATCTTTTTCTTACTCTTCATTTCTTTTTCCTTTGTTTTGTAACTGACACCGAAGTGTACGGTGGCCTTCCGCCACGCCTGACTTCGCAGGCTATATATATATATATATCTTTTTCTTTACTCTTTCTTTATTTCCTTTGTTTTGTAACTGACACCGGAGTGTACGGTGGCCCGAGTCCACGCGGACTGCAGGAAATACATTTTACACTGATACGTTTGAGCAAGGCCTGGGAATGAAATACCTGTGTGCCGGAGATGAAGCCCGTTACATGTGGTTGCAGCGTGAGACGAGACATTATTCCCTGTGGGCGGGGCCCGCGGAATTAGGACAGGAATGCAGTTTTGAATATCGGGAACCTTAGTGAGACATGTATACTTGTGAATGTGTTTGAGCCACCACCAGTTATATGTATAACTACCATAGTTAGGGTCTGAGAGATCTTTGGGAAGCCCGTACGGCGCTGATGTCCGGACGAATGAAGGTTGTGAAGGCGGAGGAGGACCACCGTCCTAGTTGTTGTAGGGATGAGGTAGAGAGACCTTGATTAGCAGCAGAGGTGGCTGCACCTATCCTGAAGGAATGCCCCGGGTATGATATGGGTGATAGGCTGGATTTAGTGAGAACTTGCTTGAGGTAGAAATTGACGGGGCCATGACCCTGCGAACCACTCTCCCTGGAAGAAACCCCCCAAAACCCATGGATGGGCGGCATCCGTGAAGACCTCATTGAGTCAGAGGAACGCACGAGGCCATCGTAAAATAAAGTAATTCCGTTCCAGTGGGCGAGCAGGAGGGACCAGAACCGAAGGTCTGAGCGGCAGCCTTCGTCTAAGAAAACGCAGTCATGGAGGTTGTCGACCGCTGATGCTGCGTCCAGGAGGCGGGAGATGAACGAGCGCCCCTGGGGGATGACGTGCATGGCGAAGTTGAGGTGTACGAGAAGGGAGAGCGACTGTTGTTTTGTGATAACTTGTTGCTCGCAGTATGACTTGGTGATGTCCTGGATGCGCTGCGATTTGTCTGAGGGGAGAGACGCCTTCATGTCTATGGAGTCGAGGATGATGCCTAAGAACTCTAAGCGTGTGACGGGACCTAACGTTTTCTCTTTGGAGAGAGGGACACCTCACTCCTGAAGCAGTGTTTAAGCTTGGCCAGTGAGATCCCTGAGCTGTCCTGTGGCGGGTTTATGGGGAGGAAGTCGTCCGGTAGGTGAAGGACGGAGGGGATTCTGACGATGTTCAGCAGGATCCAATAGAGCACTTCCGAGAAGGAATTGAAGATGCAGGGGCTGCTTCTGCACCCGAAGGTCAGGCGAACGGCGAAGATAGAGTTTGGACTCCCACTTAATACCGAACAAGTTCCACTGAGACGGATGAATGGGGATGATTTGAAGGCATCGGTAATGTCCGCTTTGGAGAGCCGAGCTCCGTGCCCTGTGAACTTGATCATCTTTATTGCATTATCCACTGAGGCATGGTGAAGGGAGAACTGATCTGGAGGGATGATGCTATTGACGCTGCAGAATGGGCCGGAGCAGGGAGCGGACAGATCGAAAATCAGCCTTTTATTTACGTGTGGCTATTCCGATGGGATTTGAACGGAACACTGAGAAGGGGGAGGAGCTAAAAGGACCGATTATATATCCTTTGAGAAGTTCTTTGTGGATGAGCTGGGAAACTATGTTGGGTTCTTTAGCGGCTGACTGTAAGTTTCTTGCTACGAAAGTCACTGTGGGAGATGGGAGGACCCCTACCCTGAAGCCTTGGGAGAGCCCTGACGGGAGATAGTCAACAAACACGGAATCTGTAGATAGCGCAGCTGCTGGCTGAGGGATGTTAATGGGAGTGGAGGGGTGATATTCCAGAATGTTTTTTTTAATTTTTTTTTGTTATTTATTTATTTGTTGATGTTTCTGGCGCAGAGCCACTGTGATGGCCCGTCCACACGGTGGTGTGCGTTACAGCTTCCAAACGCTTCTGCCCATTCACTTTGAGTGGGGTGACGTCACTTTTAGTAGAACTGTATTTTGGGAAGCGACGTGGAGTGTTTGCTGGCGTTGCTCGCTTCAAAAAGTTGAGCAATGTTCAACTTTTGGCGCCTCGGCAGAAGCGTCAGCCAAAGAAATCCCGTTTATGCAAATCTGCCGGTACAAGCGCTAGCCAATCAGACCGCGTGTATGTTGGGAGAGACTACGCAGGTAATTCCTCATATTCCAAAAATGTGAGGGAAAATTCATTATGGCGGTAGTGAATCACCCGGTGCTGTATGATCAGTCTCTGTTCATCTACCGGGATACAAACCAGAGGAGCGAGGCATGGAGGGAGGAGGCAGAGACAGTGGGTAAAACTGGTAGGTTTTCGCCTGTTGGGGATTTTTTATTTTTTTTTCCAGTTTACTTAGTTTTAACATTGCTATTGCTTTGTGTGTCGGGGGCAAGAGATTCATGTGATTGGTTGTTGCTGCTGTGCGGACCAGTAGCGTAGGCAGAAATGTACTTTAGGGTGGGCCTGTAAAAATATAGGGTGGGCCAGATTTTTCTTCTGCGCATCGGAAACTAACCACGATCCCGCCGGTACCGGTGGCAGATTACTTTTAGAATACTTCCTTTCCTCTTCTTTTTCTTCCTCCCTCCTCTTCTTTTTATCTTTTCCTCTTCTTTCTATCTTTTCCTCTTCTTCCTTCTTTCTCTTTAGAATACTTTCTTTTCCATAACAGATGGGTATGTTTTGGTGAACGGGAGACACGTATTTTACCGTTTTAATGGCTTATGAAGAGCATGAACACAACATTTTAGTGTCATTCTTGACAGCTCTCTCATCTGCACCGCACATAAAAAGAAAAACTCACCCAGACTGCATTCTTTGTACTGTCTTAAAACCTTTCCTTGGAAAAGTTTATGCATTGTAAGGTGTCAGTGATAATGTATTCTATTTAGGGGAGGGAAAAGTTTATGCATTGTAAGGTGTCAGTGATAATGTATTCTATTTAGGGGAGCCTTTCAAAGCACCCAAGGGTGCTTTGAAAGGCTCCCCTAAATAGAATACATTATCATTATTATTTATTATCTGAAACGATGTAATCACTTTTAAAACTTTTCCCAGTTACTTGCCCCATGCATTCGGCAGCAGCAGGCCATTCAGTTAGATTTGATCCCGTTATGAATGTCATCATTTCGACAATAAATAAATGCTACATAAACGTTATCTTCCACGTTTTATCTAAACATCTCCGTTTCTACCTTCCAATATGTTTTGAAAGAGAACTCTCTCTCTCTCATCTGCGTGCGGGGCGGGGCCTCACGGACACGCTGCATCTCTCGCTCGCAGATACGCTGCAGCGCTGTGCACACGGTTCTGCCGGTAATGAATATTACATTGTGAGGAAACTTTCCACCAATAATTCCAATAAGTATTCACTTCAGGTTTACGAAAGTAACTGCACTCAGTTTACTCGTTTTTCAAATGTAACGCCAGCTGAATATACTGATTTCTTTTCTTTCTTTTTCTTCCGATTACGTAACACCGTTACATGTATTCCGTTACAACCCAACCCTGTGTAAGGGTCGAGTGCAAACGTTTTCGTTAAAACTAGTACCTGAGTGCAACGGAAGTTGAAGCTCCTGTGGCGGAGTCTTCCAGAGCCTGGAAGCGAGCATCGATAGCTATCATGGAGCTAGCCAGGGATTGCAGGGAGCCGGCCGCGCTACTCTCCATAGGGGTGTGTGACGCTCCCGGACTGGCGAGCCTGAGAAGGGGTGGATTTTTTGGAGGGGGACGGGATCCTGGAGGGCTCGACTTCCTGCCCTTTTTTACCTCCGCGGCTGCGGCCTCGTCCTGCTCTCTGGGAAGCTGGCTGGAGCTGCTGCCCCGGACTGGGGAGCTACGCTGGAGACCTGGTCCGAGAGCTATCGCCGCTGAGAGAGAGTGAGGCCTGGGGCTGTGGGAAAGCCCTGCTGCAGGAGCCGGGCGATGAGGAAGTCTTCCTCTGTTGATAAGCCGCTGTGGGGAGCCGAACCGGGATCGGAGACTTCCAGAGAAGGTTCGTGTTCCGAATTGTCCGAGTTGGACATCTTGAGCTAGTTGTTTCTTACGGTTTTTCTCACGAGAAGCAGTATTGTATTGCAACTCCCATTGCGTGTGATCATCTGCAATGACAACTGACAGGGAGGAAGAGCAGGCATTTAAGGCATTTAGCATGTGCAGCGATTGGCTGCTGAGGGGTGACGCCCTCGTATTTAATGAGGGGGGAAGGGAGCCATAGAGTGACGTGTGAGTGACTCGAGTTAGGTCTTCCTTATTGAACTTGCGCTAAAGCTTTCATTTCATTGACAGAAAAACTGTTGCTCCTGCGCCCGTCGGCAGCAAAAAAACGGAAATGTTTGTGGGCCTAAACTCTAAAAACGAATTCAGGCGACCTTTCACCTCCACTTAATTAAATGCATGGTTGCAAGATAAAAATGTGAGTTAATTGATTTAGATAAACATTTTAAGTTGCAAACATTAATTTATAAGTTGTGTTGACGTAATAATGTTGGTAATTACATCAACTTAATATTGTGTGTAATTTGAACTCTGATTTCTGTGTTGATTGACTTAAAACAAAATTCAAGTTGAAGTAAGTAATGCAATTGGCTTGATAACTTAATTGTTCTACACCTTGAGTTAAGAATTTCAAGTCCACTCCCACTTAAGATGCCTGGACAAGTTCCCACAGTTAAGACAAATAGAAATATACAAAGGACATTTTAAGGTGAGTGTCATCTTTTGTCGTTCAAATACAGTAGATAGCCTTGTAGTTGCACTGTATAGGCAAATTGCTGTCTGACCAAAATTAGCAGCCTTTGAACTGTGAATAGTTCTGTGAGAGGATACAAAGTAGTAGAGGCTACTGTGAGAGTAAACATACTTTGGTTACTATTGTGATATCGCTTTTTATTAAAAATGAATCTCGGTGAAGCAGATCAAGGACATGCTTCTTGAGGTAGGATCGTTATTTAGAGTTGTCATTGAAATGCAAGTTATTGGCAGTCACCCATTCAGAATATATTCATTCAGGTCATTTATCTTTTTTTCCTTTTTCAAAAATAGCACAATACAATTGAAGTATGCAGAGAACTATATATATATATATATATATTCAAGATTGAAATGAAGCTCAGCGCAAGTTCTTTCAGGAAGACTGGGGCTGCTTCTCAGGTCGACTATTTTCATTTCCTCGCTCCTCGGTCCTCGGTCTCACCGGAAGTTGATTTGCCGGCGCCATCTTGAGTACTGTCCCATGGCTCTTATTTCTGCCGGAGGACCGAGGATCGAGGAGCGAGGAGCGATAATGGAGGAGCGATAATCGAGGAACCACCAGACCATCCTCCGATGAAATCCTCAGATACTCGCTCCGCCCCGTTACTGTGTATCGCTCACTGATTGGACGATGCAGTCCATGCACTGATCTCATGCTTCTTGACATGAGAGCCGTTTCCCAGCGGAGTGAAGAAAATACATGAACCTCACGGGAGTCACTCCTCAGTTTATACCGTGTTTTGTTTCAATTCCTGTTTCATTTAGTTACAAATATGTGATATATCTGAACAACAAAGTGGTCAAAAATCCTTTTATTCATTTGTTGGAAACATTTTCATGATCGCTTTTTTCGTTTTACATTTTCATTTATTGTCATTTCCATTCAGTCAGTCATTAAGTGCTACATATCCAAACAAACAAACAAAGTGTGCAATCCAATGAATGTTAATCTAACTGGGTTTTGATAGATAACATATCTCTTTTTCTTCTCTCAATTATTTTATTTCTTTTGTGCACTAATCAATATTAATCAAACTATTGTTCGTTTATACATTTTAAGAATGGCGTTTATCTTTTTTGAGAATGAGTTCTTATTTTATTTTATTTATTTGGGTCTACAACAGATGATACAAATGTTTGTGTCAGTAAATGTGTACTAACAGAGGCGGGGGTGTGTGTGGAAATAACGGGGACAGAGCTGGCTGCTGTCAGACGATCAGCTGTGCAGCGTCATCACAAACGGACGTCGCTTCACGTGACGCTCCGGAGGAAAGGACGTCCCATTGCTCTTAAAACTCATTTCCCTGCTTCTCGTGGTTTCCTTGCGTCCCTCCATGCTTCCCTGGTGGGAGGGACTAAACGCAGGGAAACGACACAAGTGAGGGAAGCAAGGATTTCATTTAATCGACCTGAGAAGCAGCCCGGGTGTATATACATTCACTCCGCAGCTGCATATAATCAGCTCATCACAGGCGTTCTCTTTAACCCATTACATTTCACCTCATTCTCCAGCAGCCAATCACCGCGCTGCAGCCAAACTATAAAATGGTTCTCCTCTCTCCTGCAGTCAGCTGTGATTTCAGGTGTTCATGCACCTTATCACATGTGTCAATAAATGTTCAAACAAAATGAAGTCTCTCCTGATTGAAACATCATGTGTTGAAATAAACAACAGCAGTTCAAAAATAAAAAGTGAATTGCCTAATATTTTTGTTGTGGAATCAATTAATTTCTTTCTTTAAAGGCAAAAACATGAAAAAGCTAAGAAAAAAAAACTATTGCATACAATATATTTGGAGCAACTTCATTTATAAATGGTTGTCAACTTAAAAATGTGTGTTCACAATGATGGTAATTAAGTACATACAACTTAAAATTCCTTTTAAATCATACGGTAAAACAAGTTGGAGCAACTTAATTTTTGGAGTAATCAACTTAAAAACTTGTATCCTGAATGAGGGTAATTAAGTTCATACAACTTAAAATTAATTTAAAATCATGTGGTAAAACTAGTCGGAACAACTTGATCTTTTGAGTAATCAACTTCAAAACCAATTATTAAGTAAGTGGTAATTAAAAACACCTCTGATTGTAGAAGAAAAGCCTTCTCCCCTAACTCAAATAACATTGTTGCTTTAACACAATTTCATTAGAAGTTGTAACATAAACATCGATGCAAACTGCTGCGTTGATTTTCTTTGTTGAGCCAAGGCATTTGTTTTTAGAGTGCAGAAGCTGGTACTTTATCTGAATATTGAAGTATGAATGCTTGTTGTTTGTATGTTGTCTTCTCCTGAATGTTGTATGTCTCTTGTTGGTTTTTGTATTTTGTATGGCACCTTAAGCTCTACTCATCTCATTGTTCCTGTATAATGACAATAAAGGATTCTATTATATTATATTCTGTATAATTGAATTTCTCTAAGTTATGTGTCTGACTTTCATTTTAACAACTACCCACAAGTGAGAGGAGATGCAGCATGTATTTTTAGATTTGCGCTTTCTGAATTTCACACAGCTTCAGTAGTTGTGAGTAAATGTACCATAGTTTAAAAGCCAGACACGTTAAGCTTCTTCTAAAAACAGTGGACAAGACTGACCTTAACCACAGCAGTGTTTTAGCTCAAGGTCCCACGTCTGATTTAAGAGGTGTCTTCATCTCAACACCTGCCGCTCCCCAGTGTGTGTGACAGATGGCATTCATCAACAGACTCTCAATTTATAATGTTGTGACATCTCTCTCAGAGGATGAGCTATCATTAAACACCATCAGGATGAAAATAATCTGACTGACGCCAGCACAGTTTGAGAGATTGAAGGTGTGTCTTTGTGTGAAGCTGTTATATACAATGACTCACTTTGAGTTCAATTATATTCAACTTCAACACGCTTATGTTTTCTCAGTCAATAATTAGCATTTGACTTAGTGCCAACCATTATCTATCTCAGTGGTTCCCAAACGGTGTGCCGTGAGGCAAGTCCGGGTGTGACGTGGGATTTTGTAACAACCATACGTTATTATTGCAATATACAACTACACAAAAATAATTATTTTTTAATTTACTATATCAGTACTTTGTAGGTTTATATGTACGTAATCTGCGCGACTTGCGCGTCCACATCTCCACGTGCAGTGCTGCATAAACATGGCTGAGTCAGCGATAACTTTCGAGGGGTGGAGGTATGCCCATTATTTTGAGTTCGTCCGAAGAATAGACAGGAATGTGACGGTGAGGTGCAAACTGTGTCCAGGCCAGAAGCTGTTATCCACTGCTGCAAACACCACGTGGTCAAACCTCAACAAGCACCTGCAAAGAACACATGCTAAGGTGAAGCTACCGCACACGCTATTTGTTGTTTGTTGATATCACGTAGTCTGTTCTTCTTCTCTGTCTTCCGGTTGTTGCCTGTTTTGAATGACAAATACACACTACCGCCGCCTGCTGGTAAGGAAAGTTATTGCCACTCACGCATGCGCAGTTCGTACATGCTCGGCGAGTAAAGTAACGAGTTACTTTATGTAGATAGTAACGAAGTAGTGTAATATATATTTACATTTTTTTAGTAACGACCCCATCTCTGGAGTTGGCGTTCTCTACTCTGATTTACATGAAGAACAACAGGAGGTCACGGCTCTCTGTTGAACAGGACTTGCGAGTGGCCCTCTCCTCAGTGCCACCAAGGATTAAAAAATTCTGCGCGCCCCGACAGGCACATGTTTCTCACTAATTTGTAAGTCGGCAAAATATTTACAATAGCACATGTTTCAATGCTGATTGCTGAAATGTTACATTTATAATTTGTAGTTCAAGACCATGGACAATGCAGCTTCCTTGCATTGACAGTTCTCTGTGCTGAATTTCTGCTGACTTTCCTTTGCCTCATTTTTAATTGTGTGACCTGTCTGGTTTAAATGAGTGTGTTGCTGCTTTGATGAAGCCTAATTTGATAAAGTTTCAAATTAATTTCTGAAATATTTCGTTAATAAATATTTTATTAGTAATATAGTTGTCTTTGTCACATTTTATTTGGCATTAGTAAATAATTATGCACATTTACAGATATTTTACATGATATGAGTGATAACACGTGTTATAAGGGCTATTTTGCACAATAGGTGTGCCTTGAGATTTTTACTTGTCCATTGGTGTGCCTTGGGCACAAAAAGCTTGGGAACCACTGATCTATCTCATACTCCAACTTGTTTTGTCTTCATTCTTCATCTTCGTATTATACAGTTTACACCAGTCTAAACATTACTCATTTTAAAGAGCCTGGTGTGGAAGTAGTGGCTTTAGGGGTGGAAATATTATTTTGGTTGGAATCAAAATATAAAGACGACTATTGGATTGATTGCCATGACATTTTGTACAGACATTCATGGTTTAATGACTGTTTATCCCATGATTTGTTTTTTTAGCGCCACGCACAGGTAAAATATTTTACTTTTCCACAGATTTTTTTACTTAACTACAAGTAATTTAGTGTGTTTTGGTACAACTTGTTACAATGACTGTATATTCTTAAGTATTTTCCCAAATCCATAACGCACACTGATATAAACACGATTTATAATATGATGTGTTAAAGTGTCCTCAAAGAAGAGAATATTCATACTACTATATTCAAACCATGTATCTTATACTGACATATTGGGATGTGTTGTTAAGGCATACTATTCTCCCACAATGCAATGCACAAAGGAAGATTGTTTTACATAAATAACAGCTCCAAAGAAATCTTTGAGAAAAAAAGAAACCCTTAAATCTTCAGAAGTTATCGAGTTATTTAGAAAGTCGGATTGACACCTTTGTATTGTCTTTATCATCATCTGTTAGAATAAACGTAGATTTTTGTCGGTATACTAACCACTTGAAAACGATAGACTATGACAATGAGTGTGTTGTATATGTTATAGTATTCAAACTCAAGGATCAGAGATCAAAACATATCATATTGTATTTTTTATTTATAAAGCGGACAAGTAAAATCAAGCAATCTGATTGGTTCTTACCCGTGATATAATGAGCGTATATCACGGGTAGAATTGTAGTTACTTTTCACAAGTCATGTTTCCCTCCGCGTCTGAGAAAAGCTACAACCGTTACTGCTGTTACATTACGTCCGTTACGAAACTAACTCACTAACAAAGCTTAAGATGGAAACATTTAAGGTTAACTTCGACCTCCGGGGTGGCCTTACTATGGAGGAGTGGATTGAGCAGTGCCTATCTCCAGAAAAAAAACACCTAAACGACGACATGCAGAGAGCTACGTGAAGAGCAGGTATAGACCAACTGGAAAAGTACCACCATTCAAAAGCTTTCTTATGCGGGTCTTGAAACAAAGCAGAGAAATTATGACCGTTAGTGGCCACAGGTGCGAAAGCTCTCTCCAGAGCTACTGGAAGCCGAATCTCGTGGACCGGAGAAAGTGGAGCAATATTCTCGCCACGCCAAGCAACAGCCCTCGAACAACCTCAACCTATACAAGTAACCACGTAGGCCCAGTGGCGGTTCTAGACCAATTTGACTGGGGGGGGCCAGGCTGGGGCCAGTTATTTTCTGAGGGGGGCACAATAAATGCAGGACGAAAAAGACAAAGACAGTATGAAGTAATTGCGCATAAGAAAACAATGCAATACAGTTATTGGTATTTGTTTCATTACACATTATTACATGCTTACCTTTAACCTTTGTGTGCTGTTTGGGTCTGTGGGACCCGTTTTCAGTGTTTACAAAAAGAAAAGGTATGCAATTTAATTATTTTAACCTGCTTTATTTGGGGGTGGACCTCACATCCAGGGGGGTCATGCACTCCCGGGAAGATTTTTTTTGTTAAATGTTGAAGTTAAATGCATCAATCTGGTGCAATTTCTGGATACAGCTCTCAACACTCATGAAAGGGAGCTGTATACTTTTCAATAATCCAAACATCTTTAGAATATGATCACAACCAATAACAAATCATTTAAACTTGTTTTCTTCTTATTTTATGTTACCTAGTTAGCATTCTTTCTTTTTATTTATGCATATTTGACTAATCACTCCCCTTTTAAACTGTTTTTTGTTTTGTTTACTGTCTACTGTACTATAGTACACATTGGAATGATACCGCGCCCCTTAGCTGTGATATAATGAGCATATACCATGGCCTGTCCTGAGCTATTGCTTAAATATATGCAAGTTGCAACACACACAGTAAAGCTCTGCCCCTCATGTGTTTTATAGGCTGGCATGACTAGGCTGTGTGTTCAATGGGGCTGATGTGTTGTGTAGATTCTGCCAGAATGAAAATAACGGTCAAACTCCTTATGAAGTGGTGAGCTGCCGCTCCACATTGCTTTTTTCACGACTGCAACGCTGGTCCCGCAAATCAAGCAAGAACGTGAATAACAAATATTGTTAGTTCCGCCTATTCCGTCAGCCAATAAATAGTTTAATCATAAACCTTACTTTTATTTATTTTTCATTTTCAGGGGGGCCACAGGGGGGCCCACAGTCAGTGTTAGGAGGGCACTGGCCCCCCTTGCCCCCCCCCACCTAGAACCGCCCCTGCGTAGGCCTAAGCCATTCAACTGATGCTGGACAGTTTTTCAGTGGGTGCACAATAAACGGCAACATGCAAATGAATGTAAATAAATAGCCAAATAATCGATCAACGCTCTCTGTCTAATATGTTCGCAAGCTGTTAGTGTTGTTGCATAGCAACCACCTCGCACTATGTTTTGTGCAGAAGGCAACGGAGGGACTATTTAGTTTTGAACATCATTATTTACTAATAAAAACTATTTAAATTAGAGTGTGTATTTTTCTTTCATATTGCCACACTTGGTAACCGTCGCGTCGGGCCGAACCACGCCCTTAACTGTGATATAATGACCATATACCACGGCCTGTCGTGAGCTATTGCTTAAATATATATTAAGCAGTGCAAGAAAGAGAACTTGAAGAAAATGTAACATTATGTTCTTTTACTGGAAAGCAAAGCAAGGGTCAAATGTATACACCAATATAAATAACATATAAATCAATGATGCATTCACAGCACGCTTAAATCAACACTCATTGCTTAATCATGACCTGCAATTGTGCTATTAATTTATTATGAGTACATGTGAATGTCAGCCCAAGCTCTGTGGCTCATTCATCGATCACCATTTAGTTTATAGCAAATACAGAAGGCATGTGAACAACTTCTTCACTTGGATGACTAAACCGTAGTTAGACAATACTCCTAAGTACATCACGTTTATGTTGTGCAGTTGCTATATACATGGTGAGAAGAGAATGGTTATGTAATGTGTGATTGTATATTTGAGGCTACCAAACACCTACATGTGCATACATCTGCAGTATAGTGGAGTAAAGTATGTGATGGTTAAGAGGAGTAGGGAGCTCCCAACTGCAGGAGGAGCGGCTCCTTCTCTCCCCTCTGTGCGTTGAAGTGAAAGAAGATCCTGCTGTGACCTTCAGAGTCGTCGTTCTTCAGAAACACAGCATTACTGGAAGTAGCAATCTGCAAAAATCACATAGGTCCAGAGAAATGATGTAAAATGTGTGTCAAAATTGATTTTAGATGCAAAACTATCAAGAAATTACATTTATTTCTGTGCCACACACATTCTGTTGCTCAGGTCTGATTTATTTCTGGGTATAGACAGCCTCCTTGTGGTTATAAACTGCATTAAAGTGCAAACACCACAAATCTTTAGGAAGGTTTGGATTACAGTATATCCATCAAATAAGGAAAATAAATATGCACATAACTTTTTACATTACTTAACTAAAATAATAAAAATCCAATTCAGATCCACAAGTAATTGCTTTTATGTGATTTGATTTCTTTTTTAGTTTTTTACATTTTGATTGGTTACTCTCTGTGTTTGATTGGGTGACTTAACACCCCGTGTGTTTGAAATGTGTTCTGTTGTTAAGGGAAAACATCTTAAACCGTGCCTGTGTTTGAAATGTGCTGTATAAATAAAGGTTATGATAATTATTAGGATTATGAATCCAGTTTAATACGATATTATCACACTAGATTTAGTGTGTTCACGTCTCTCTTTGAGCTCTCAGTCACCACTTCTTACCACTTTAAACCCTGGGAAATACAAGAGATACTGAAATACAAAATAATACTTTAAACAAAGTTAGTGGTCATTGTGAGATGTTGTGTACCTGTGTTCTGTTTTGATGACGAGGGCGGCAGGCGATGACAGCGATGAAGGAGAAGGTAGCGAGGAGAATGGCAGCACATGACAGTATGAAGAACATGTGGGCGTTATCTGCGATTCACACAGAACAAAGAACATGTTGTTGAGAGCGTGATCATTTATCAAAGTCACAGTGAAACAGCATTGTACAAAGTCTTTATTTTAAACAGAAAACTATTGAACAGAATCCATGAGAGTATAAAGGAAGAAACACAATTTGGTTTATTCATCCTTTAATTCTGATTTATTCTGCCAGGAGAATCTCTTTAATTCCCTTTAAATTCCCTTTAAATTGTCTGAGGGAAAAAACTATTGAAATTATGATTTTCCTAATTTATTACATTAAACAAATTGTGGATACATTATTCTTCTGTTTGCCCCATCTTTCACGGATTCACAGAGTACTCATTCTCACTGATTAAATACTTATTTAACTCATTGTTATAGAATACTTCTTGTTGTTGTGTTGTTTTACATGTAAGGTTTGAAGTACATGTGAAAAAAGCTCATGTGAAATTAAGTGTATAATGTAAATATCCATATTGATGTCACATATACAGATGTTTCCTTCCTGCAGTGGTCAGACTATACAACCAGCACAGCCCCTAGTTGACCCCCCCCCCCCCCCTACACAAACCACAACACACACTATATCACCCCTTGCTGCTAAATACCAACAAACTATGTGCTATATACTGCTATATGTGCTATATATAAATGCCGTTAATAACTGTGTAATATATACCTGGCTGCTAAATCCTAAGAACTACTACAGGATGTGTATTTTTTTAAATTATGTAACTTTTTATTTTGTATTATATATATTTTTTTTATTATATATATTTTTTAAAAAAAATGCATATTTAACATATGTAACATTAAGCTGTCTGTGGCTCTTTTTCCTGCTGTAACTATGCAAATGTCCCCTCCGTGGGACTAATAAAGGTATTCTGATTCTGACATACAGTGTCACACATGACATGGAGAGAGAAATGATCTTGGACCTGCCTTATAACTTTCTCTATTGAAGTATGACCTTGTTTAGTATAGCACTCAGTTTGTAATGCCACAGGAACAGAAGCCTGTAACACCAAGTCCTGAATGTCCAAATGCCATCCTGATAAGACTCTGACTCTAAAAGCTGGTTATTACTGTATGAGTTTCAGTTTGATAACATCAGAGGTAAATCGATTGATCACAGCAGACATGTGGTGTCCGGATTCCTCAATTTCCTGTTCCCTCTCCGCCCGTGGAACTAACGCAGCTCAACACCACATTTGATCTGAAGCACCTCATGACACAAAACCCAGCTACTCTTTCTTTTAATCATATTTATTGTGATAATGCAGAATAAATAAGTATATATTACGTTTATGCATACAACATGTTTTTACAATACTGGCAGCCATGAGACCTTGGGTGTCACTCTGAGCCATTAACCTTGCACAAGTTAAGTAGCAATTGGTCAATGGATGTTTGGCTGTTGTTAAATGTTACTTTACGTTCTCAAGACTTTTCTATATATTTTGGATTATCAGAGGATGTTAGAAAGACATATTTCTTTCAGACAAGTTTAGTTAAGAACCAATCTCTTAACTAAACTTGACTGGAAGAAAATATGTTTATAAGAATATGTATAAGATGAATCTTGACAAACTGAGAGCCTTAGCTTTGTTGTGTAACTTCATCACCATGAACTTTTGGCATTATCTAATAAATGTTGGAATGGTTTCATAACCCTGAAGTTATTTTATAGCCTTCAAAAAAAGCATGTTCACTTATAATGATCACTGGAGTGTTATGTCATTAATATACTGTCAAGAAAGCATTCATCTGCATTTCCCCTGACTGTTTTCTTCTTTTATGCTTTTGTTATGCAAGGCCTGTTAGCCTTTCCCCCCTGCTGTGTGTTTGTTTGTTTTTGTGTGTGTCTCCACTCACTGTTTCTCTTGACATAAATGCTGAAGGAGGTCTCCAGCTTGCTGATTTCGTTGCGGACGCTGATGTCCAGGCAGTGGACTCCAGTGGAGGTGAAGGTGTGGTTCAGGCGGAGCATGTTTCCATACAGCATGGTCAGCGTGCAGCCCCCCGTCACGTCCGGCACGCAGTTGGGCAGGAAGCGCCAGCACACCCACAAGGGAGGACTAAACACACACAGGTGCACACAGAGAGGGGTCATAATGTTTAAAGGGGCCCATTTATGCTCATTTCAGGTTCATATTTGTATTTAGTGCCTCTCTAATGTTCAAAAAGCTCTTCGTTTTTCTCATACTGCCTGTGCTGCAGCACCTCTTTTCACCCTCTGTCTGAAACCAGAGCCCAGTCTGCTCTGGCTCTGTTGTAATTGGTTAACTGCCTAGAGATATCCCGCCCCTTAGCCTATCACATATGTGTTGGAGCGCAAGCCAAAGGAAGCGTGAGTGTTACGTAGTGATGTCATTATGTTGCAGAAGTAAACAAAGGAGTCTAATCAAATTGTTAGAGGCAGGGGGAAAGTTTAATTGAATTGTTTAGGTTTAATTTGAAAGAAATAAGAGAAAATACACAAGACTCATCTTCTTCCTTGTCCTTGTCACTGTAACTTTTAACAAGTATTGATCATATTGGTGTGTGGCATATGTCAAATTCAAAGGATAACCTGTGTTTGATCGCAGTACAGCACACACACACACACACACTTTCACACACAAAACAAAATGCAGCTTACCTTCCATCAACATGAAAAGCCAAACTGGTGTTCTGCGACACCTCGTAATCTGACGGCCCCTTCATCTCAATGTTTTTGATGGCATCTACGAATTAATTTCAGATATGAATAATTGCATCACTTTTTGGTTTATTAAGGCTCAACTTTGCATATAAATACACTTTGACAGGCAATTGAGGACTGAAAAACTAATTAGAGTGGCTTGAATGTCTGAGAGGGGCAATTTGGTTTGCAAAAACAACTAACACACGTCATTCCATACATTAGCAAAATATATAATGACTCCATCTTATCTTATCTTAAATACATAAAACATACAGTAAATGTCAACATAAAGCAATGCAATGCGCTCTAACCCACCAAGAGTCCATGAGTCCTTTCTAATGACAGTTTGTGGGATCATTTTACAGATACAATCTTTTAGGGATTTGTAATCAAGAGGTAACCTGCCTCATTAAGACTTTACCTCATCATTTTATCAAGGAAATAAAGTAACGTGTGAAGTTTTAAACAGGTAAACTGCACATAAACTACATTTTAAAACTACCAACCGAGCACTTGGACATCTGTGGAGTAGACATCTGTTAATAGAGGTGCAAGTTTGGTCACTTTAACTCCCACTTTCAGCCGCAGAGTGTAGTTCCCAGACTCAGAGTAATTATAGCGGACGACCGGCTCAGTGCCCTGGATCACCTCTCTGCATTAAAAGAAGGAATAAAAGTCAAAGGAAAGCATCCTAAATCTTTGTTTATCTTTCAAATATGACAAGTCCTCGTACCCGTTCCCTAAGTCCCAGGTGTAGGTGAACTTTGCAGAGCTTAAATTCTTCCGGGGATCATAGAGTTCGAACATGGTTTCAGTTTGAATATATGAAGCCAGTTCTCCTGTGTCCCTCACATAGGTGGCATTTCCCTCCATCTGATAGAAAACCAGCTTCCCAGCAATGTTTTCTGTTCAAAAATAGAAGGATTTTCTTAGTTCTGAAGCCATAAAGCATGTTAGAAAAGTGGAAATGGATAACCTACCCAAATCTGTCAGAGGGTCTGATATCTCTGCCTCACCCAGGGTGACCAGAGGAAGGAGGATCAGGATCCAAGCAACATTTCTGCAAGCCAACAAAGTTTAAAAAGAGATCTATACTATCAAATGTTCGACTTAAGGGAGGTTTAGATTTACCTCTCCATATCTGCTGGTCCTCAGGAGGACCTCAAGTAGAAGTAAAGTTAATCCTGAGAGCACAGTGTGTGGACATGGGGAGGGAAATGTGGCATCTTCTGACTGCTTGTGACATTCAGATGCAGATGAGCCGCTGTAAAAGGCTTGAAATCACCACCATGCGTTTCAATCATGTGGCTCTGCAACAATAATCAGCTTCTGAGACGCTGCTGTGGCCTGGGTCACATTCCCGTCAGTGATGTAGGGCAGATTATATCCAGTTTTCTTTCTTGGAAAACAAAAATTAAACTGAAAAAAAAAATCATTTCACACTGGAAGTACATTGACATCCACATGGTGGTGCTAACAACTTAAGAATTACCCAAAAAGCATGTGGTTCCAAGTGAACAATTATTGTGACTATTGCTTAAAATAAATAACGGTGATATATAACAGTTATTTGTTTGAGACGCTGGGGTCATAGGGGTCATTTACGCTGGGGATGCTGGGGACATATCCTTACCACTTTTTCAAATGGAATTGAAATTCTATTTTATTTATTTCATTATTATTTTGATTTTATTATTTTGATTATTATTTTATTATATACCTAAAATATATTGAAGCCTTCTTCATAATTAGTTATTTTATTTTATGAATGCTTACATAATATTTGCTTTTAATTTCTTGAAAGGATTAGTTTTAATGTTAGTACTGCTACTTTTACTGAAATAAAGGCTCTGAATACACAACTACCTTTGCATTAAAAAAAATCACTATAGCATTTGAATTACAGCGCCCTCTTTTGGCTTGATTTAGCAGTGACTATCAATGCTTGGTTTTGAAACAATTATCAACATTTTTAATTCATATCAAGTACAAATATTGATCAAATACACATTTGGTTTTGATTGCCTTCTTATTTATAGTATTTTTAATAGTGGTGCCATATTGTTGTAATTCTAAGTGAAGATGTGCAAGGTTGAGAGTCAGTCCATTTATTATTGTGAATGTGAATGTTTCGCTAAAATGAAATTAGTTAATAATTGTAAAAAATCTCCTCATCCTGAAGCTGCTTCGTTTGTGCTGTTTTTCTTTACACGAATATTCAATATCAATTCAAATATGTGAAGTGAAGCCGAGAAGAATCTCCCTGAGGTTACACTTTGGATGCGATTTGTAATGTATTTATTTGAGCATTTATGACTATCGTGACGTCACGGGGGCCTCCCTCGCGCTCCTCCTCCTCGCGGGGAAGTCTCTCCGGTGGGTCAGTCCATCAGTCAGTCGTTTGTCCCCGGCCGCTCAGCGTCTCTCTCCCGCATGCACGGAGCAGGACCGGCTGCTGTGGAATTTATTTTTCGGACCGAACACCTGGATTACTAAAAAGAAACTATTTTATATTTGTTTTCCTTTTTTTTATTACACCGACAACCTGCCACCATGTCTCGCGCTCCGGATGATGTGAGCAAGCTCACAGAGAATACTTACAAGGTAAGACTTTAAAAACAAATATAAGGAGAACTAATCGATAGATAGATAGATCTTTGGTTGGGGATCAGAATCAGAATCAGGTTTATTGCAAAGTATGTTTACCAGAGGTGGGAGAAGTACTCAAATCGTGTACTTGAGTAATAAAATACCAGAGTTTATGAATACTCTGTCACAAGTAAAAGTCCTGCAATCAAAATGTTACTCAAGCAAAAATGCAAACGTATTGCTATCAAAATATACTTTGAGTACCAACAATAAAAATACTCATTATGCAGATTGGCCCATTTCAGAATCATATGGTTTTGGTTAATTATTGATGCATTGACTCCACTTCGAGCGTTAGAACTATTAACGAAGCACTTTTATACTAATAAAGGGCTGGCTTATCTAAAGCCAGTTGAGTAGCACTTGAAATGTTTGGCTCTATGAAACCTGATGTACTTATATGATTCTGTTTTCTTCAAGGTTGTGTCTTCCTGGTCGAATGTACTTATTGTAAGTCGCTTTGGATAAAAGCGTCAGCTAAATGCAATGCAATGTAATGTAATGTAATTGATGTGTTTATCAAAGCTGGTAAAGGTGGAACTAATTTCAATTGATTGTGAATTTAATCCACGTTAATGTGTTGATATCATTGTTTATCATTGATCTAAATCTGCAAGGTTATTAAAGGTAATATATTGTGGAGTAAAAGTACAATATTTACCTATAAATTACCTCAAAGTACCTACAAATTGTACTTAACTACAGTACTTGAGTACATGTACTTCATTACATAACACCACTGAGGTTTACACATACAAGGAATGTTTCTTTGCTGTACCATGGTGCATACTTAAACACAGTAAGATGAATTAAGTCTTTAAAAAGAAGCAAATATAGAGCTGTTACAAAAACATTTAAGTAATAAGAAATATTTACAAGAAATACAGATATACCATCAGGTAAATACAACAAGAATATGACAGGTTACAGAAAAATAAAATCTGTTTGGTATGACAGAATTTAAATTGATACAGCAGTGCAGTTTTAACAGAGCTGTCACTGTGCAGAAATGTTCAAAATAAACAAGATATGTGCAAGGTAATGAATGCTAAATGGGGTGAATAGATGTCATTGTGATTCAGATGTGTCACATATTAATCCTGCTCTTAAATTACATAAATAACAATACTAAGACTGTAGGCAGTTTTTGTTTTTGGGTGAATTGGGTTTTGTATCATAAACACACACAAAAATACCTGATCGAGCAACTCAAACTTCCTGTTGTTGCGTACAATGGATACGTTTGTAATCTGATAACAGTTTTATCGTCCAACAACAAGTGAAGGGTCATGTTTTAAATTGTAAATCATAAAACACAGCAAACCACAGTGCAGTCACTGCCCGTCTCCTGTCTGTCTGAATGTGATGAATGACAAGAGTTTATCTCATCAATCGACCTGCTCTAGCTTGTCAATGGACATGAAGTGATTGGATCAATGGTCGTTTGATCATGGGATTAATCTGGATTTACTCGTAGTCGAACAACTCTCACATGTCATCAGCAAGTGAGAGTGTGTCTGGGTGTGTGTTTCCGTCTCCAGTAAGATTAACATGTCTTCAAATCCCCCCCAAAAATAAGTTTAAAGTCATTTTAAACAGTTATTTCATGTTTTTGGGATCCTTTAATTTCAAAAATGTAGAATTAGAGTTGGATATTACTTTTTGGAGTGACATATCCCTCCTGGATTAGCAATGCAATGTGTGTGTGTGTGTGTGTGTGTGTGTGTGTGTGTGTGTGTGTGTGTGTGTGTGTGTGTGTGTGTGCGTGTGTGTGTGTGTGTGCCACTGGGAGAGACCGAGAAAATAAAACAAGGAACCTGTTTCCATTTCTCTCTCTCTTCCTCCTCCTCTCTCCTTTTCTTCATGTAAAGTCATACCTGCCCCCTTCATTGTTCTATTGAGGGTGTGCCAGGGGAATAGAGACAGGGAGGCTAACAGCACTTGATTGTTGAGGACTTTCAATAGAGAGTAAAGGGGGGGGTTAAGGGAGGGGAGAGTTATGAGGCTCATGCTGCAAATAGCTGCAACTTTGTGTGGGACTTCGCTCTTTTGAGTTATAAAATCATATATACTTGAGGGGTCAAGTTAAAGATTGAACGTTTTATTGTTCTCTTATAGAGCGACAGCACAAACACTTGTTTCACCCGCCCACTCCTTCAAAAATAGTTGTATACGTTTCTTATTTGTAAAGGAAATTCGAGATGTTTGTGAGATTACAGTATTATTGAAATCAGGAAATAGATAGGAGTGTTGTCGCTTTTCTCAATAATCTTTAATCTTTTCTCTTTGTCCCAGAATGTGATGGAGCAGTTCAACCCAGGCCTGAGGAACCTGGTCACCCTCGGGAAGAACTATGAGAAATCAGTCACAGGTAAACACAGCGTTTAATTAATAATCTATAGGTCTTAATGTGGACTTTGAATTTGACCTCAGTGCACCTCAACTTAAATAGCTTCTCCCTTATCTTGGTTTGAATAAAGTTTTACAAGAACATCCATTTTACCAGCAAGTTTCCCAGCCAGTAACATGATGATGTTTGTCTGTCTCCCAACCCCCCCCCCCCCCCCTCCCACACAGCGATGACTCTTGCTGGGAAAACCTATTTTGATGCAGTATCGAAGGTTGGAGAGCATGCAATTGTGTCTCCAGTCTCCAGAGAGCTCGGTGAGTTTCATGCGAGTCCAGGTTGAACCCACCTACAGAGGGTGAACTCTCGAGGGGGCGTGCCTGATATCAGTGTTTAAATGTGTCTGTGATGAAGCTTAAGCTTGTTAAAGACAATGATTCATCATTTTCTTTTCTGTTGAGATGTAGTTAAAGTTACAATCTCTGTTTCAATCTCTCCTTCATTTCATTTCATTTCAAACCTTTATTCATCCAGATAAATCCCATTGAGATCATTGAACTCTTTTACAAGGGAGACCTGCTCAAGTAGGTTCCACATGAAACATAAAAACATTAACAGAACAACAAAAGGACATCTTACATCATCATCACAGGGATTACAATTTACATAACTATCCACATGTACAGGTACCAACAGCTTCCGATTGAGTAGCATCCAACCGAGCTTTAAAAACATTTAGTGGCACCAGATTGCTCAGTTTCCATTTAATTTGCAGACTGTTCCAAGACAGTGGCGCTGCACATCTAAAAGCTGTCTTCCCTAAGACAGTCCTAGCAGTTGGCACATTTAATAAAACTACAGCATTCGATCTCAGGCAGTAGCCACTTACAATTCGCCGTGAGATCAGGGAGCAGATGTAGGATGGAAGTTTCCCTAACATGGCTTTGTAAATAAAAATGTACCAGTGACTGAGCCTCCGTACAGTTAGTGAAAGCAAACCAGCCCTTGCATACAGGGTACAGTGATGGGTTAATGCTTTACAGTTTGTCACAAATCTTAGCGCGCTGTGATACGCAACATCAAATCACCATAGTCCAGCACAGGTAAAAAGGTCACAGTGACTAGGCTTTTCCTGGCCTCAAGCGAGAAACAGGACTTGTTCCTGTAGAAGAAACCTAGCCTAACCCTCAGCTTTTTAAGCAGGTTATTGACATGAAGTCTTCTTGGCACCTATGGTGATAAGAGTGATTTCAGGTGTGTTTTTGGAGCTTAGGATGGGAGAAATATTGTCGGGTGTGAGAGATAAGTGTATCTTTTTGTATAGTATATGTTTTTGAAGTTTCATCCACTGTATTCATCGCTCCTTTTAGCAACAGTAGCATAGCTAGTCTGAATCTCTTTGAAGGCAACACAATCAGCCTACCATCCCCTCTAAAGCTCACTAAGATATGTCTCATTTGTTTATTCTATACACAAAAGAAGTCAAATTAACTTAAAGCAAAGATGTAAGGGTTATTTTTCCTGATAGTTTATTGGCTAAGCTAACTTACTGTAGCTTTATATGTATTGTACATACACAAGAGTGGTTTCGATCTCCTCATTCAACTGCAAGAAATTGAGTAACGGCCCGTCCACACAGCGGCTTTGGAAAAAGCTTGCCGGTGGGCGTGTCTGAAGCTCGACCAACAACCAATCACATGAATCTCCCGCCCCTGACACACAGCCAGCGGTTTGATTGGCTAGAGCTTGTACTGGCATATGATTTGATTGGCTGACGCTTCCACCGAAAGCTTCAGAAGCTTCAAAAGTTGATCATTGTTCAACTTTTGCAGCCTGAAACGCCAGGAAAGCTCCGCTCTGCTTCGGCGAAAAGTGACGTCACCCCATTCAAAGTGAATGGGCAGAAGCGATGGAAGAAGCTTCCAATGCCGCTGTGTGGACGGGCCGTAAGTGTATCTCCCAAAATGTTCGGACTGATTCCCTAAAGTCACCGTTAAAGTTCAAATGTACTTATTTTACTGGCGTTATTGCAGTTGAATAAAGGCAGCTGGACACCTACAAAATCCTGTTCTTGTTCAACTTCATCATGATGACATATATTTGACAGCCTGCAGACATCCAAGTCCAAGTTAATTACGCTAACATCTGGATAAAACATTGATTGAACCCTTTGTGGCACAGTAGGAGCAGAAATGCATTACTCTGATTGAAGTGCTTCGGCTATCTCTTCTCTTAGGCTGCCATCAAGCTTGTTCAGGTTGTTTTTTTATTCATTATGAGTCATCTCCAATTATTCTATTAGTGCTCGAATATGGAGCTGGCGTACTTTGTCCAGGGGTCCCTAATCAGTGCTGTTATTCATCATGTCGATTTTATTTTGTTTGTTTATTCTGCTGCGTCACTCCCTAATGCAGCGGTTTGACGTACGAATAATGCTCTGTTGTTTAGCCCCTGGCCTTTAATGGAAAATGGTTACCACAGTGACTATTATGTGTGAAACAAATTATTCTTTATATAGATGGCATTTGCATTGCCTAGCGTTGTAAACCAAATTTATTGAAATGTCAGTGTATGTGAGATGATTTCCACAAAGCTGCCACTGTGTGAAAGAGACAAGATCAGGCGTTTCTGCAACATTTGTGAAAATCGAAATAAAGGAATAAGGAAGTTTGTAAGATACCATGGCAGCATATCTAAACATAAGAGCAGTGTTTGAAAATGAAACTATGAATATGTGTCATAATGCTCAATGGACAGCCGTGCCCAAAAAAAACAGACTTCCAGATTCTATAACTTTAAAAAACTGAGGGTTTTATATACAAATACACAAGTTACACAGGTTGAAAAAAGTACAGTATAGTTCACATGTATGTAAACCCTCCAGCTGCAAGCTAGTGAAACCATCTCAAAACGCCGCTATGACGCAATGTTGGTGGATTTTTTCAGGCCGCACCTGTCAACTAACAATGCAGGTACATCATCGCTTCATAAAATATTATGTTCAAGTTACACGGTGCACTGAGGACATTTTCACTCCATACCAAAAACAATAGGGTGAAACAACTTTTTCAAAGCTAGTTAAAATGCTCCGTCATCTTGACTTTTGAATGTGGAAAGAGTGTATTTGTAACGTTGATCCTGGCATTGTATATGTGCAACTCAAGCATATTAAAGCAGAATAACTAAACATTGAGGAGCAGGAACTGTTGATTTGGTAAAAAACTAAAGTCTGGTTATAGAGAGTGAGAAGTGATTATTAACAAGCTCCAATACCACCATTAACAGGGCTGTTAAAGGCACATTAAGTGTTGAACCCTCAGCTCGGCAGTCATTCCTTGAGTGCCTGAGATGGACGACAACAAGACTGTGTGATTTCTCTCATTGCAGCGAGCAGAGTAGCAAACACACTGAACAAACAGAAAGACAGAGGAGAGTAGCCTTCCCACCACTGATCCTCCTCATCCCCTATTCCTCCATCTGCCTCACCGAAAATCCCACCGCTTTACGCTCTTCACTGTCTGTTAGGAGGCTCAAACCAAGGCCGAATTTACCATATACATTGGGGGGGGGGACATCAGACAATATTCAGATATACTCAAAATGACCCCCCCCAATCAGCCCAACTGACATTTTTTTAATTAAATGTTTGGTCCCCCCCAATGTTGACTCCATGGTTACGGCCTTGGCTCAAACTGTATGGAAATAAAACAAAAGATATAGACAGAGTTAAACAATGATAGACGTGTCAGAATGTATACACTTTTAAGAGAGTTCAGCTGTCTTGTAAAAGCTTCTACAGGATTTACGGTTTCTTATTATTGCCTGAAGTTAATCTTCAATCATTCACTATATTTCTGAAGGTAGGGTGCTTGGTTTTGCCATAATAGTCCTAGAATTAAGAATAATTTCATTTAAACTGACGTGTGCACATCTGGTGAGAAAGACAGACAAAAGTATTTTGTAATGACTAAATCTCTGCTGAATTTTTTCTCTAAAGTGTTTTTTTACCTCCCTCTGTAAATGGTACGGTGTTAAAGCATTTGCGTCACTGTGGTTGGCAGGCATTTGCAGAAAGTTACCTGAGGCTTTTACTTCATACCGCACGTCTCCTTTTTCCGTGACAACAGTTTGTCCACATTTTCTCTTTCAAATCAATGCTATAATAGAGGTGAAGCTGTAGGAAACTTCACAACTGCCGGAAGACAGACAGATAAGTGAAACCCTGTGCTGTTTAAACTTCCCTTTCTTGATTTAAACAGCATTATTTTTAGGAAAAATTGTGACTTTATCAGCAGCAACTTGCAGATTTTTTAATGAAAGCCATCCTCCATAACCCTAAGAGGAGATTTTCTTTCAAGCACTTCTTTAAATATTCAGATTGCTCCACAACTGCTACCAATTATAACATGACAATAGTACCTTATTCAGAAAACGCGCCGCAGCATTTCAGAAAATGGCTGATGTGTTGGCAATCACGAAGCGTAATTTCTTGACTGGCAGCAAAAACAACCAATCACAGCAGTGCTTCTCTGGCTGGCTCTGTCCAATCACAAACAAGAAATGTTCTCCCTAAAGGAATACCCTTTCTCTCCAATGTGAAATGCTGCGGCGTTTTCTGAAATGCTGTGTTGTTTTCTGAAATGCTGTAGTGTTTTCTGAAATGCTGCGGCGTTTTCTGAAATGCTGTGGTGTTTTTTGAAATGCTGTGGTGTCTTGCACTTCAGGGCCACCGTACATTATAGTACCTTCAGTTAGTTTATCAAAGAAGAAATGACCTGCATCCTCCTCTTACAAAATAAACGTTTAAATTATAGATTGAACACACTCCACTAGTTTCCATCGGTATCCAATGTTGGCTAACGTATTGCTGTTTAAGAATAGCAAACGGTGGCTAATGTTAGCTAAGATACATTGCTGCTTAACCATAGCTAATAGTGGTTAGTGTTATTGTGTTGCATTGTTGGAGAAGCCTGTGACCTAAGATTTTCAACGAGATAATTACTCTGTAGCTGGGTCATTCTACAGAAAAGGTGGAAGTGCTGTCACTTACTTTTGCAGACACCAAAATACATGACGTTGACCTAATACTCACATTCATTATATATGTTGAATAAATAGAGATTGTCTTTGCAATGGTACTAAATAAAAAATGGTTTTATACGTAAATTGCAATTTATTTAAAATGTCAAGTTCAAGGAACTTCCTTGTCACTTTGATACATGGAAGTGGAGCCTATAGTTTTAATTTAAAAGATTTTTTTTTCAATAAATAAATCTAATTTATATTTACATAACATTACAAGCATTAAATATAACACTGAAATGGTAAGAAAAAACGCAAATTATTATTAATAATATCAAATAAATGTCAGTCACCCAAAATTACGTCATTGGTGTTACTGCTACACAAAACGCTTTTATTTTTGAAATAATGTACTGTCTCTGTCTCCTGTAACAAGAGATCATTTGAGGCAGTGCAGTGGACAAAGACATAAGGAAAGTCAGATACTTCTTACTTTGTTTGTTAAAGGTGTCATTTTATCTTCAAATTTTACATGCGTCTTTCAAGTCTGTCATTAGTGTTACTCATTGCCCTAGGGGTGAACATTTGAATGGGAAAATGTTAAACGTTAAAGAGTTAAACGATTTTGATATTGACTGAAGCCATATTTGGTTTGACACATGGCAGCCATTTTGTTAAAATGGTAGTGTTTTCTCCAAATTGTCACTGGTGTTACCGTCACTACTCTTCTTCCTGGTAACACGTAACACCAGTGACATTCCTATACAAATAAGCTTTGTATAAAGTATACAAATAATTAAAAAAAATAAAAATACTTTAAGCTCTACTTGTTGTGGATTCATCAAGTTAAGAGTTAGTTATTGCTATTTAACAGGTTTTAGATGTTTTTAGAAGGAATATATTTCAGCAGATTTGTATCACCCAGATTCCACCTTTCCTGTAGAATGACCCAGCTATGTTAGTTTGACAATAAAGAACCTTGAACCTTGTTAGCCAACATATATTGCTTTGTACCCATAGCTAATCATGGCTAATGTTAGCTAACGTGTGTACCTTTGTTACCAAGGAGAAGCTAGTTTTAGCTCATGAGAAATATATGGCTGTGTATTTAACTTTTGCTGGCTCTTTACTTGTGCTATTGTTGCTACATTTTAGCATCTGCACTTTAAGACTATTTTCAGCGTGAATTTTATTTGGAAAATGTAACATGCTATACATTTTGTTGTCTAGATTGTAACCCTTGCATTTTGCAAAGTTGCCTAACCTTAACTGTCTGTGTGACTAAAGCAAATGAAGGGGTTTCCATCTACGAAGAGTACACAGTTAAGCAAAAGTTGCGACTTTTAAGCTTCTACTTCCCTGTGAGGAGAGTTCACATGAGTTTGGCTTGACATCAGTAAATAGCTTTCTTTTGTTGTCATTCATCTTTCTAATGCATTGCCATGGCAGCAATGCTGGTGTGCCATTTGTCACTCTGTGTACTTTAAAATCATAGTTTTCAGTGGGCGTACAATTAGAAACTTCCTGTGCATTAGGCCATGGCTGGACTCCACAGGGAGTTGCCATTCCACTCTGAGAAGCAGCAGGTATTTAGGGACTGAAATGTTACAGGAGAAAGAATAGCACCATCCCCACCCCTTCCACCTTTTCTCTACGCCTCAGTAGAAATAGTTTTTTAGAAATATTGAAGTACCCTGTCAGAATGTGAAAAATGGTAATGTCTGACGGAGCGGTCTTTTTCTCCCCAAAGATGAGGATTCAGAACTGAGAGACTGCTGATTTGTTTATGTTATATTTCAAACATCTGCTATTTTCTGGGACTGTTTTCTCTCTAGACACAACACACAGTATTGCCTGCATCATCAGTACATGATGGGCCATTTATCTTTCATTGCATAGTCAACATCACCAGAAGCTTCAGGGAACTGTAAATGGTTCCCAGAAGTCATTAAACACATCCAATAATCTTTCTTTCTGCAATATATTTTGTGTCTGAGAACATCCGGAGCAGACTTATTTGTTTTGGCTCCAAGAAACGTATAAGATAGCAAAGTTATTATGAGGACTTCGGAGGCCTTCATCTTTGAACAAGTGGAAAGAAAAGCTTGAGATTTTTTCTTCCAAGGGTTACATGATAAGATTGACAATACGCCCATATCTGCATGTTCAATGTGTACAATTAAATGCAGGATGTAGTTAAATAAGCTTAGTGTTAAGATTGGAAGTAAAGGGAAACCATCACCTATGAATTGTTATATTATTTTTGTATTTGTTTTATCTTTTTTAAATGTGTCTTACTGGCTAAGCTCTGGCCTCCTTTTTTATTATTATTCTGTGATAAGCGAATGGTCTCATGGCTCCAGGCACATACATTTTAGACAAACGTAAAGCCAAATAGCCACATGCATAATAAACCATTACTTTAAAACCCTCACCCTAACCCTAAATAAGTGGTATCAGCTGTACTGCTCATGATAGCAATAAAACCAGTTGGTAAGGACTATCAGCTCAACGATATGGCGTAAATATTTGAGCCACTGAAATATCAAAACAGATTGTTTTCCCAAACCAGCCATAAAACTGTGAAAAAAGGGGGTGGGTGAAGGTTGTTTTCAGTCCACTCATTGTTCACTCAGTTATGACTTGTTCTGTCACACTCCCAAAGCTCAAACACCCTCCTTCTTCATCCACTATTAAACTACTTGCTCCCCGGTATACTGGAAGTTTCCTCCAAGGGACCTCTAAACATACAGAGACTCACTCACAGCTCAATAAACCATAGGCGCTTTCACACCAAGTACTTTGCCGTACTTAGTTCATGAGAACTTAGTTCATCAGAACTCTTTAGTTCTGATGAACTAAAGAGCAGATCGCGTTCACACCGGAATAAATCCCTGAGGGAGGATTAGGCGAATGAAGCCGCTGACGTCACTTCTTCTTCTTCTGCTTTGAGTTTACTGGCAGGCCGCAAACAACTTCACGGCGTATACTGCCACCCGAAGTCCCCGGCCGGAAGTCCCCGGAGTTAGTCCCAGCAGCTTCTACTGAAGCCTTCTGAGTAAATCGCCAGAACGCCGACACCTCCTCATCTCCACCGCTCCCACATTTTATTTTGTGTTGCCATAAGTTAGTCTCTCTCCGTTGGTGCGCTGGGCTAATGCTAATGCTAATAATGCTAATGCGAGCAAATAAAATGGCGGCTTCACAAAACTTTTTTTTGAGTTTTACGGGCCGTGGTTTGCAATCCGCCCAGCCAATCAGAAATGGGAACCTTTTTCTCCCATGAAAGGTGGATGAAAAGGTTCTCATGAACTAAGTTCTAGTTCCGGATTTTTTTGGTGTGAACGCACATTTTCGGAACTATATCGGAACTCTAGGCCTACTGGGAAAAGTACTCCGGTGTGAAAGCGGCGAAGCGCCTCATGACGTTGGAGCATCTAAATCCCTCACACTTCTATAAAACTGTCTATAAAACATTAGTCTTCACATAAATAATATAAATTACACTGCCGTTTCTAAGGTTATTCGAGGTTGCATTGAGTGTGCTGCATTAAGTATAAAGAGATTTATTGTTGATGCTTGGGGCTGCAGGTATTTTACGTATAATAAATGATGTTATGTGCTGTGTGTGATGGCAGGTCATCCCTCTGTGTTAAATATGCTGTCACAGCTATTGATCTACAGCAAACAAAGTAGACATGCTGAATGTCAGTGGATGTTCAAATCACTGAACAATAATGAATGCATACAAACAGAATAAGGCCACTATTCATCATCATTACGGTGATGATCTTTAATCAAGTTGACATCTTTGATTTGTTATAATGACTTGCTCCAAATGGCAATAACCATTTGCATTTATGTTGATGCAATTATTGTTTTATAAACGTCTGAGCTTTTGATTATACCACAGCATTTAACAAAACTTCTCAAGAGTGATTTTTAAGCTTTTGATCATATGGTTTTTGGTTAAAGGTGTCCTACAGTCTTTGAGTTTAGGATTTGATTTTGTTCAACTCCAACCCCAATTTGTATTTATGATGTTAATAGTGATACTCCAGATGACAAAAGTATTCCTTTACCCCACAACGAATGACAGACGAGTTACTCATGGCTGAGACTCTGCCAGAGTCCAGACTCATTTAGCATTGATTACCGTGACAGCATCATGAGAGCAGAAAGGGCGTAGATCATATATGGCAACCTCCAAACAGTCCCCACCTACACGAGAATGTGTGTAATTGATTTGTTGAGTCACATAGGAGCTGCCTACAAGTCATCACACACTCACACACACACCTGCGTGGACAAGCCCTGTGATGCATCTCGTGATATTTAATTTTTTCAACAAGACGATGACCAAGACCACTGCCAAGTTAAACGCCAACTCATATGCAGCTTGGATGGAGACAATAGAGGAAGGATTGCCAGTTAGATAGAGTTCTGAAATGCAGGCCAGCCTGAGGTGGCAGTGTTTCAGTGTTTGCCCTGCCAACATGATCTCATACAGCTCACTTATCTAACAACTAAATCAGGTTGGCACAGGGCACTCCTAGCTCTTTAAGGGGCTCACCTGTAGAGAATGGCAAAGGCGTTTCTCTGAGTCCTTTCTGCAGTCTCGTTAAACAGCCATTTAAAACAGTTCGGGAAAAATTCTAATCATTTTCTTTGCATTTACTATGAACTAAATGCATGAACTTGGGCATGGGACTAAATGACAATTTAATGTCACAATTATCTCAAAATGGCACGCAAACATACTACAATAACTCTTCCACACACACCTCTTTTTTAGTAAATAACTAACAATACAAACATCTGAAATAAGGTCATTATAAATCATAAGGCCCAGCTAGATAAATAAATGGACAAATGCTTTTTAAATGAGCTTTCTTGATAACATGACAATTCCTGTATTTTCTTAAATCATGCTCTATTTTTCACTTTCTACCAAGATTATGTAAGACAACCTTTTACAAGTTCATGTGAAGATATCTAAAATTCAGTTCAATGCATACATCGGATCGACAAGAAAACATGATGTCTATTTCCATTTCAGAAATGCTTAAAGCTAAGACTACTAAAGAACATTCATTCAAGTTCATTGAGCTACAGTATCAGAGCCATATCATTGCATGTGCAAGTGTAGGAGAGAAAGGCAAAGTGTTCGCAATGAATCATTCGTCATGTCTGTGAGTGAATCATGGTGAGGTTTCTACAGGTGTTTTTTCTCAACCCTGTGCAATCCTGCATAGAAATGCATGCAGCCCGGCGCTGAATTTTTTAGACGAGATGAGATTAGATTATCTTGGTACTTAAAATCGTCAAAAGAGAACCAATCGCCTGCAGCAGATGGAGATAGGAGATTAGATGAATTGAGATAAAAGCCGTCTTGGTAATGAACTTGAATGGAAGTCCAGTAGATGATAAAAACCTATGTATAGCTTTTTAGTTTTTTATTCACACTTTATGAAGAGGGAATCTATTTGTGTGCTTTCAACACCTCTCACACATTATTTGCATGGAGTAAAAGTATACAAGCATCAGTGTTTAACTTTTTTACAACACAGTTCTGGGCCTCTCTCTCACGTGACACGCTCATGATTCCCCGTCCAGTATATACCAAGCTGTGATAACAATCTGCAGCATTTGCTCTCCTTGCAGCAGGTTATCACACCTTGTTAACCCCAAAGGTGAAGCCTGCAGGTGTACGACCACCTCTTTGAACCCCCTCCCACTATTTCTCAGCCTCCCCCCCTTACTCTCAGTTGTTGTGGCTGTACAAACAACCCCTGAGAGCAGCGCCACCCCTCCCTCCCCGGAGCACAAAGGCCTCATTTACCAGTACGTTCTGGTGACCTTCAGAGGGCAATGTTGTTGTAGCTGGATCACAGAAGTGCAGCTCTGTATCAGCAGGTCATTGGGGGTGTCTGCCCCCTGAGTGGAGGCGTGCACAGAGGCATGTCAGGTGTCGGGCTAATCCTTACCCTTTGAGAAATGATATAACCTATAACATATTAAGGCTGACCATCGACATTGTCCTGGACAGCGAATATTGATTTTTGCCATAAATTGTAACTATAGGGTTACACAATTTATATAAGGTTGGTCAAACCTTGAGTTAAATACTGAGTTTATTTCCAGATCAAATGGACTTTAAAAGTACTTGAACTCATTGTTTTGAGTGTTTTAAGGCAAGGCAAGGCAAGGCAAGTTTATTTATATAGCACTTTCCAACACAAGGCAATTCAAAGTGCTTTACAAAAAATGAAAGAGATTAAGAAAATGGCATTTAAAATCAGTCATTAAAAAGAAAAGCTAATAAAATAAACATTAAAAGAAAAAATACATGGATAAAAGTTACAGTGCAATTAAACATTAAAAGAAAAAGTACATGGATAAAAGTTACAGTGCAGTCTAAGATATGAATAGTTCAATTAAAAGCAGCGACAAAAAGAAAAGTCTTCAGCCTGGATTTAAAAGTAGTCAGAGTTGCAGCGGACCTGCAGGTTTCTGGGAGTTTGTTCCAGATATTTGGAGCATAATAACTGAACGCTGCTTCTCCATATTTAGTTCTGACTCTGGGGACAGAAAGCTGACCAGTCCCTGAAGACCTGAGAGATCTGGATGGTTCATAATTTAGCAGGAGGTCAGAAATATATGTTGGGCCTAAACCATTCAGTGCTTTATAAACCAGCAGCAGTATTTTGAAATCTATTCTTTGACACACAGGAAGCCAGTGTAAAGACTTCAGAACTGGAGTGATGTGATCCACTTTCTTAGTGTTAGTGAGGACTCGAGCAGCAGCGTTCTGAATTAGCTGCAGCTTCCTAATAGATTTAATGCTTTGTTAACTGTCTTTTTTCTTCTTCATGTGTTTAATGTCAGTCCATTTTGGTGTTGCATATGGAGCAAAACATGTCACACTTGATCTGACAAGAAAATGAATATCGTATTGTCTGTTTTGTTGAAGAGGCTCTATTATGCTTTTTGTGTTTTCCCTTTCCTGTAGTGTGTTTTTATATTGGTTGTTATCCATGTAAATGGTCGGCAAAGATTACACTGGGCTCTGGTTTCAGACAGAGGGTGAACAGAGGTGCTGCAGCCCAGGCAGTATGAGAAAAATAAAGAGCTTTTTGAACATGAAAGCATGGAGACATGTCCCAGCAGAGGAACAAAATGCAAATATGAACCTGAACATTAGAATTATAGGGCCCCTTTAAAGTGTGCTGACAGCTTTTTATCAGAAAATCTCAACCTGACACATGTGTTTTCTTTGCTTTCTTCACAAGATGTTGAAACTCTTTCAGGTTGTTGCCCTTTTCCCCTCACTGTGACGCAGTATATGATGTCCCATACTATATGTTACAGGGTTAACCAGAACAGCATGTCCTATAGTAAACCTTGAGTCTAGATTTCACCCCATTGTGATGTAGGTAGCACTATAAACTGCTTAGCTACAATTGTCCACTGGTGTTTACAGTATTGACTCACTCCCATTGTCTCGTGTCATATGCTGCTCTATCTATGCGCCAGTGTGTGTGAATGGAGACTGTTCTGTATCTGACCGCACAATACCAGAACGTTTCATGCAGATTACTTATTGACAGCTGTTCAAATATTGAAAGGAGACAAGTCATCTGTAAAATATGGGCTGTAAAGATTAAATACTTATACAAATAGCCTACAGGAAATCTCAAGTGTGTTTAGTGCTTATTTCCCTTTTTTACCAATTGTATTATTGTTTTATATTTTCCAAATGTTCTCCACCTCCCTTAAAGGAATTGTTTGACATGTACTTCCTTGCCAAGAGTTACATTTAAAAAATGAAAGATACCAAGCAGCAAGTTAGCTTACCTTAGCACACAGACTGGAAACTTGAGGAAACAGCTAGCCTAGCTTTGTTTTTGTGCTAACCCTAACCACAAGAAATCAAATGATGTATTTCCCCAAAACAGCTTGTAACCCTGGTCTTTATACTGATCTTTGAAATACTAAAAGTTATTCCTGATGTCTTTCTAGGTGTGGTTCTGATGGAGATCTCCGATGCCCACAGGAAGGTCTTCAGTGACCTGGATGAGAGCGTGAGTAGCGAACCTATGTTTAGCGATACCCTATACTTCCTTTACTGTCAACAAATCCAATAAAAAGAACAAAACTAACTATCGATTTATCCTGAACATACTGTAAGTATTTCCTGTGTAGCCAAAGCCTGTCTTATTTGTCTTATTTCTTCCAGCCATTGACATCCATTGTTTTCCCATTAAATATTAACAACACCTGAATAAGACACACTATTGAACTGGGAGGACATATATAATCATGGGCTCGGTTTATTTGAATTTTAATAACATAAATAATCCCGCTGCCATAAATACTCACTTGCACATCAAGTTTGTTACTGAAAATTGTCCACAAGAAATGCACAATTTACTCATCTTTGAGTAGCGTTTGGTAAAAACTACAGTTCCTAGTTGTTTTCAGGCATTTCTTTTTCATGAAAGTATTTATTTGTGAGTTGTTTTAAATGTACATATTCAGTGGAAATAAATGGTCTTGGTGTTGAGCCATACAGTCAAATAGGCTTCAGTCTTTTCCATGGTATGTGTTGACAAAATGAAAAACACTTTTAATTTTGTAAGACACCTTTTGTTCTCTCTGTAAAGCTATTTAAAGCTATTTAAGCTGTTCCCTTTATGTTTTCTCCATTCTGTCTGCTGCAGAATGAGAAGAATAAAGGCAAAGAGAGACGTAATCATTCCTGTGTTGCATTTATGTCATAAAACATCATTACAAGTCACCTTGTCATTCCCACAAGTACCCTCAGGCCATCATCGCTCATCTTAACTTCACGTAATAGACCGACATTCGCAATTTTCTACGCTGTTCGTTCTTGACTCAGAACCTCTGTGACCTTTGGAGCTCATTCTTTACATTCACAAACTTACTTTACAAAAGTCAGTTTGACAAGAATAGAAAAACCACAGAATCATTCCTGACCGTGCTGCCTCGGGCTGAAACGCTTCAGATATCAGCTGGTGACAAGGACTAAATTGAAGTCAAGTGTCACCGACTGGAACGCGAAACTCAGTCTGACGCAAGAAAGGGTTTCGGGAAAAAAGCACAATCCCCTAAAGACGATCTGTTTGCATGAAAAACTGCCTGTACTTAAACGGGGAAGTTGTAAATAACTGATAAGACATTGTTCATGGGTGAAATCTCATCCACTCAGAAATCTATCATCATGTGCTCAGTTCTTATCGTGATATTTCCATTCAGCAATGTGCCTGAACTGTACATTGTGTTGAGGACAGTTATAACATGATGTGTGTCGCAATGAATGTAAGGTATGTGTTTTCTTCTCTCTGCAGTTCAAGAGGTTCCACAGGGAGATTATTATCGAGCTGGAGAAGAAGACAGAGATGGATGTGAAGTACATGAATGTAAGTGGCCTCATAGATCCCTCACTTACCCTCACTTAGTTATAATACAAACTTTTCACTTTCCTATATACAGTAATTCCCCTGTTTATGACTATGATTATGAATATACTTTATTTTCCACTTTGAATAATTATTTAAGCTTTTATATAATTATTACTATTTCTTTTTTCTTGCATTATTATTATTTTTGTATTTTTACTTTTTTAATAGTATTATTATTATTTTTTAAAAGTTTTTATTTTAATTAATGTTATTAATTTTTTTTCTTTTTCTTTACTAAAAAAATCTGCTTTTAGATTTTAGAGCATCCAATAAGGGATGTTTTCTTGTTATGTTTTACCTTATATTTTTAAATTTTTTAAATATAATTTATTGAGCATTAAAAGTACAAAATATACAATTACAGAATAAGAAAGGTAGTTTTACTTTTATTTTGAGCAAAATAATTGCATGAACAAACCAAGTCATAGTAAAAAGTACTTTAAAGAATTAAAGAAACAAAAAAAACATATTTCAGGATTGCAGAGCTAAGACCCTCTAGAACCCATGTGTCAAACTCAAGGCCTTGGTGGATTTAATTTCGGCCCGCAGAATAATTTCTAATTACTATTAGATCTGGCCCGCCGGTATATTGCACGCACACCTTCACTCAATCCTGAATTCCTCAGCTCAGAGCCTGAGCCCAAACATTGATGAACTTGCACCCAAGATGAGATGCCAAGTATCTGCTTGAACTAGAATCACAGAGCAGCACACGTTTGAGTTTCCATGGATGTTTCCTTTTGCACTTTCTTTCTTGAGACAACAGGGCATGTTTGTTTTTGTTTTTTTTAAGCTGTTGTTGGCCTGTGGAAAAATGTAATCATAAGAAATGAAGCTGCAGATAGAGCCATAAGAAATGAATGCAACTGATTATTTAATGTTGTTTTTATAGGCAATAATTGAAGCTTTGTTAGTTCCAGGTTTAATATGTGCAATAAGTTCATTTCAATTAGTTTTTCAATAAACATTGAACCAGTCCGGCCCTCGACTAGTAACGATTTTTTTTATTTTGGCCCACTGTGTATTTGAGTTTGACACCCCTGCTCTAGAATTAGATATTTGTATAATGACAGATTTTGTATAATCTGCTCATAAATTCCTCTCTTGTCGAACCCCTCCTGCAGGCCACCTTCAAGCGCTATCAGTCGGAGCACAAGGTGAAGCTGGACTCTCTGGAGCGCTCGCAGACAGAACTGAAGAAGCTCCGGAGGAAAAGCCAGGGCAAGCAATCCTCCAAGTATGAGATCAAAACTAATGAGGTGAGTCTGATTAACCGAACCCAAACCAAAGTACATTTACTTTCACTATTTCCATTTCATGCTACATATACTTCTATTCCACTATCTTAATTTAACAGTCATAGTAATAGCTAATTTGCAGTGGTGTTACCTATGTACAATCTTAAGCTACTTGTACTTAACTTGAGTAGTTCTAGGTTATACCTGCACTACACCTAAATATTTTACCATTTACTCCACTACATCTGTATGATAATAATTACTAGTTACTTTATCACATTATTATTACAAATGATCACATTATCATCAAATAATACATTAGTTTCTATTATTATAAAATACCTTTACCACCTCCATTATTAACATTGCATTAATATATCAAATTATATATTATATTCCAATAATGCAATATTACATATAATGCTGGATTGGTTTTTCTACATAACAAGTACTTTTACTTTTGGTCATTTAAGTATATTTTGACGGCCTTGCTTTTATAGTTATCTTTTTTAAATTTTAAATGCAGGACTTTCACTTTTAACAGAGTGTTTATATACACCGTAGATTTTCTGCTTTTGCTTGAGTAAATGCGCCAATACTTCTTCCATGACTGTTCAAAACGAAGCCTGTCTGATACTTCTGCATTGCATGGCTTTCCAAGCATTGGTGCAGTTGCATGCTTATGCTCTGATGACAGCGAAACTAATATGACATATGTACAATTTATGTGACAGGGTGGGGAGATAGTTGTCATGATAATAGCATACCATTGCAAAGGAGAAAGAAGGATGTGCAGAGTTTCAGAGTTGCACTTTAATGTTACGTAAGAGCATCACTGATGAATGATGTTTAAGATATGTGTTCAAACACTTAATACCTTACGAAAACAATTCTTTAGATAGGATAAGGGATTAAAACCATCAAATGATGCCACCACGCCTTTAGCTGTTGGCTGAGTCTTTGTGTTTACACGCAGTAGATCGAGACCATTATTCGACGGCTCATTGCGTTCAAATACAGACGAAAGATTGTGTTTTTATCAAAGGCGTACACACCCAGATTTGTACAAATATACGCTTGAATGCTCTAAGAACCACAGTGAAATCCAGTTTGTATTGGATGCAGCGATAGGGATTGATTTGCACAAAATATTAACCTTAAGGCTTTATTTCTAGTAACCAAAGATGTTGCCGTAGCAAGTCTACAAAATGGACTTGTGTTTTCTGTGTTGGTATATTACACAATAAAAGGTTTTGCAACATAGCAAGTAAGGCACATTTAGCTTTTAGGCATACACTTCTCTGCAGTGCCCACAGAAGACATGATTGAAACCTACAACCACAACAGCAGTTTAGTGCTCATCAGCAAATGTTGGCTAGCTGACACGCAAAGCTAAGGCGGTGTGATAAATGTCATTGTGAGCATGTTTGTAATTTGGCGTTTGCTTGAAAGTCTTACAGAGCTGCTAGCGTGGCTGTTGACTCTTATGCTAATATGCTATTTCAAACATTTTGTTTCTTGCATAGAGTTCACAGTGTACACAGTGTACACTGCATACTTTTGTGAATTTCAACATGGTAGGGTTGTCTCAGATGAAAATCGTCCATTGTGCACTTACCGGAAATGATGATTGACCTATACCCCTGTTAGCTAGTTAGCTAGCTAGCATTTGCCTTATCATTCTCAGTACCAAATCGTTACAGACTGCTAAATGAACCCAATAAACATAGCAGCTGACGGCTCCTATGCTCCAACAGTATTGTGGTTGGCTAGTAAGTGAAAACGTGTGCCTTGTTTGTCAGATAAATACAATTGCTACACCTTCTTTGGCTGTCCTTTTGACACGTTTAGGTATGTTAAGTAGCCGAATGGTGACAATTGTAGATGGGAAGTATCCAGCTTTATATATTATATAAGTATATCATCTATCTAGGGTCTCATCCTGCACTGCATGTTGCTATCTTAAGGCCTTGAAGAATTTACTGTCAGTTTTGACATCTCCTTTGCTTGAATATTGTGTGCTGTGACCCTGAGTGTAAAGGTTGAAGTGTATACAGTTTAAAATGAGTATTTCATAATGTCATGAGGTTTAAGTTATGCTTTCCATTACTAACAATCACACTTAATACCTCCAACAGCAATTTGCTTTGTAAATCAATAAAGGAACTGCACAGTCATAATTTATCGACGGTTTTCATTGCTTCCATTAAATTATGAATGAATAGCCCTGGTTTACTTTGAGACAATTATCAAACAAAACCTTTAAAGGAAAAGCTGCAGGTGCTAGTTTGTTTAGGAGCATCAGACTCTATCTCCTTCACTTCAATGGCACCGTTTTAAAAGACAATCGCACAGTGAATCATCTCATCTGGAGCCCCCATCTCTTTCCGAAGTGGCTTTTGCAATATCTGTTGAAAGATGACACCTTCAAAATACAAATCAGGTTTCTCAAAAACGTGTGACGCCGGCTGCCAGTGCTGAGCTCAGTTGTGTCTTTCTGCTCTCCCACCTCTGAGAAAATGGGAATTGAAGGGCCTTGATCCAGCGTCTAAGAGACCAGACGGTAGAGGAGGGTCGTTGACAGGCTGCTTTACTGTCACTATGACAACATGGGAGAATGGACGAGAGGGGAGTGTTGTGTCAAAAACTCAATCAATGGAGGAGTGGGTTGAGAAGTCATTTTTTTTAAAGACTTTTTTGTGGTCCAGTAGCCAATCTATCCTGCGTCACAGTCACAATGTTTCTCCGTGGGGAAGGTGTGTCTTTCAGAACACAGATTTGGTTTACCGCTGCGCTAAGATCGATCCACTAGCAGCAGCCGTAGACACAAATACACTTGCTGTTTAGTGCCTTGATTTGTGAGTCTGACCGGAGCACACACACACATTAAGTGGCAGCCGCAGAGATAGCTTTTACTCAGAGAGTGTTTCACTGGCGACGGTCATAAAGCAGCACATTCCACCCTGCTGAATCACCTGTGGCACGCCCTGTGCTGAGAGGGAGAGGTGCTGCCAAGTTTAAGATGTACTGAAAGTAAATTAACAAAATGGTAAATATAAGAGAAAAGTCAAATATATGGAAATTATGGGAAAACATAATAAATAAATGATACATTTGATTTTTAATTATGTATTTATTGTATTCTTATGTTTTCTATTCCAGTAATATCATAATATTAATTATTTTATTTTTTATATTTTTGCTGTAATTTATATTTGTTTTATTTGAATTATTTTACTTCATCTTTTATTTTATTATTAGAGAAAATAATAATAACAATTATAGATATTTTTTGTTTTGTTTTCACTCATTCCTATTTTTATACATGTCAATTTATATTCTAATTATATATTATTTTTATTTGAATTATTTTTCTTTTATTTGATTTGAATATATATATTTTTTTTTATTTCTTTTATCATGAAGTTATGTGGATTTCTCTGTTACATTTATTTTTCCTTATGACCCTGTCCGCAGTATGTGGAGACCATCTCGTCGCGCCAGATGGACATGCAGAAGTTCATGGCTGACGGTTGCAGAGAGGCCTTACTGGAAGAAATGAGACGCTTCTGTTTCCTGGCGGACAAACACTGCATGTTCTCCTATCAAATCAGCAACTTCCACCAGAAAGTAAGCGTGGGCACGAAGCTAATCTCCCAGAGCCCCTCCATTTATCGTCTGCTTAACCACTTATTCTTTCTCTGGTGTTTCCAGGCCAAAGACACGCTGTCTATGAAGCTTCCCAGCTGGCAGGAAAAGTGCAGCGACATCACCAAGGTGCCAGACACGGTGACGAACATGATAGATGAGCTGTCCAGCACTCCAGAACAATCACCGCACAATGAACGCAACAACAGGGTAAGAATTAGCTGTTAAGATAAGATGGACTTTTATTAATCCCTCGTGGGGAAATTGTTTCTCTGCATTTGACCCATCCTAGTGTTAGGAGGATGTGCTGCCATTTTGAACGGCGCCCGGGGAGCAGTGTGGGGAACGGTGCCTTGCTCAGGGACACCTCGGTAGCACTTGGTCTTGAACTGGTGAACTTCCATTTGCCAAGCCAAGCCCCTATCGACTTCGCCACCACCGCCCCCAATGGCATTAATGACACACTTATACTACGTGTTGCTTTTCATCCCTTACTTCGATACTGATCGTATTGTAAGAGGATTTATATGAGCTGTGGATTAAAGCATTCCAAACAGTAAATAACGTGGATCAAATGGTGCGGAAAAGAGTGGCCGTGAGGTGCTTTATCTTGTCTTGGTGCTTGTTTTTTATCTTGCAAAGGTGCTGATAAGTATCATTCTGTATCGAGGCTGTTACCTTTAAAGTGGCTGCTTATCACCTGCATGTGTTGCTCTTGTAAAGTCCACAGTTTGTTTAGCATATGAGGAGGAAATTCAGTTTAAATTACAGTAATGACTGTTCAAATCGTCTTGATAACGACTTTACCCGGATCATTTAGAGGAAAACGTATAATAGCTTCCTTATTGCCCTCTCATATTGTGTCCCAAATTGCACCTGCTAATCATGTTCTTCTTTATCTCCTCAGAACAAAGTGGGTTCAGGGGTTCCTCCTCCAGCACCGCCACTGAAAGCACAACCCAGTCCCCTCGTGGACATGTTCAACCAGCCCAGGTTCTCGCTCACACCCCTTTCACTCACACCCCTTTCGGACCCCACTGCAGGTATGGATGGCTTCCAGGGATTCTCATTGTCCATTAACCTGCGCATTTCTTTCTACATTCATTGATTGACCATTTGCTGTTAAAAAAAGGTCAAATGTGTCCAAAGTGGTGTCTTCAAAGGTTTTGTTTCGTCAGTCCAAACCCCAAAGATATTCAGTTTTTAGTATGAAATAAAACAGAGAAACAGGAAATCTCAGTATTTAAGAGGCTGAAAACAGCACCAGATTTCCCAACATGTTGACCCTTCTGCTTTTAAGTTACAATATCGAAGATCTCTGTTTGTCTGTAGCCTGTAGTCTAATCTTGATTGCTCACCACAGACACCAAGTTTGTAATTATGCAAAAGCAGGGTTGTTTATCAGAGGGCCATAAACCATATCACCAATGTGACACCCGTACAGTATATGACAATAAATAGGGACTCAACAGACACGTACTTAAATGATGTCTTCCGTATTATTACTTTAAAGTAATATAGCTTTTACGTTGTATGTAGGTTTGGACAGATATCTTATATAATAACATCTCTTTTCTCCTACAGACCAGAACAGTCTCGGAGATGTCAGTATGTCCCGGTCCACGTCCCAGTCGTCCGGTCTCAACGTGGCCAGGAAGGCTCGAGTGAGGACCATCTTTCCCCACACGGCGGGAAACAACGACACGCTCCTCAGCTTCGACGAGGGCGACATCATCTCCCTGCTCATCCACGAAGAGAAGGACGGCTGGCTGTACGGAGAGCTGGAGAAGACACAGCAGTACGTTTTAGTCCAGGAAGTGTTTTTTATACCTCATTCACACCAACGGTGTTTCAGGGCCGGTTCGGAGCTGGAGCTTGAAAAGCACCGGGTTTTCCTGTTCACACCGCAGCGGAGCAGCCTCTTAGCTCCGGAATCCGGTTCGTTTCGAGCACCAAAAAATTGTCCGGCCAGAGCAAAAGCACCACATACGTCACGCTTACGTCGGGGCGGGGGCAGGGGCGGGATCAACTCCTGAACAACAACAACAAGCCTGCGTTTTATCCAGTTTGTACACAACGATGGAGAAACTTAACAAGCAGCAGTGGTCCACTGAAGAGACCAGCTACCTACTGGGAATCTGGTCTTGGAAGAGGTTCAGAGGAAGCTGGAGCACAATCGGCCATTGTTGTTGTTGTCGGTGTCAGCTGTGAGGGGTTTCCGCGCGGTTTGGCTTTATGAAGCAGGCACGCAAACGGTTACGTCATGACGCAAACGATGACGCAATGACGCAGCACCAGTCGGACTCTGGGCAGTGTGAAAAGAGCCGGAGCTAAACCGAAGAACCGGTTCTGAACCTGAAAAGCTCTAGCACGGAGCTTGAACCGGAGTTGCGTTGGTGTGAATGAGGTATTAGTGTCTTTGGTGGTTCTCTTTTATATTAATCTCAGCATGTCTGGTTTAAGAATACTTGCTGTGGTTATAAATACTTTTTAGTGTCAAAATACACGATGAAAAGACCAAAACCCACTTTGAAGTAATCCTTTTCACAAGTATTGACTGATTTATTTATTTTTCTTTGCCAGAGATCACCGACATATTTCTTTATTACCACAAACACACACACTGCAGTTTGTTTGTTGTTGTAGATACAACATACACAACCCTGCAGCTGTCACTACTAATAACAACCCTTAATGTACCAAAAGTGTTATATTAGTCTGCCATTGAAAATAGTCAGCATTAGTTACTCACTTGTGACTGTTTGAGCAATGATTACCTAGGATGTGTTTTAAAAAAGAATGATGGGATTTGTTCACAATAATACAAATATATAGTTATGACGGTGTTACCCTTCTACTGTAATTTAAGAAGCTGGTTCAGTTCAAAGGTATTTTTTATTCTTACATAACTTGTTAGAACGCCAATAAGACGTTTTATTGTGAACATCCCAATCTAAATTCAACCTTTGGCACACCCAAAAGAGGAAATGCACTTTCATTCCCACAAATATGCAGCAGTGCTCACACACGCGTGTTTCACATAACTCCGGTTAGCCGTGCTTGTTTCTTGCTTTGTGTGTGTTAATATCAAGCTGTGCGGATACACCAAGCTTAGAAACACAGAGAATGTCAGGTCGGTTCGACACGACAGTCATAAACTCACTATTTCTCTCTCTGTTGCTCACTCTCTCGCCCTGCCTAACAACAACAACACACACATATGCAAAAAAGTCCAGGTGCACACATACAAACAAGAGACATCTGGTCTTTTATATTTCCTTCAACGCTGAACACTTAATGGCTAATTTTCCTTCACCCTGGCGCGCGATGATGAGTGACTGAATTTAATATGTCGACTAAAAAAGCAATCGGGATGAAATCACACCTTTTGAACGGCAGCTGTGTCACCTCCAGACGACGGAGAGGGAAAAATGTTCCCTCGACGGTTTAGCAATTTCTTCCCTGCTTCTTCTTCTCAGATACAAACACATTTTGTGTCATTTTTGCTCAACTCATCAGCTTGGAAAGTGTTTATATGCACAACTCATGTTTCTATATGTAAATACAGCAGCACAGATCCATACAATAGCCTGTAATTGCCTGTGTAGTCATCTTTAACCTCACTATTTCAATTAGAACTCACAATTCACGACAAATTATTCCCACTTTAAAACAAATTAAACACTCCTCATCTCCCTGTGTGTGTGTGTGTGTGTGTGTGTGTGTGTGTGTGTGTGTGTGTGTGTGTGTGTGTGTGTGTGTGTGTGTGTGTGTGTGTGTGTGTGTGTGTGTGTGTGTGTGTGTGTGTGTGTGTGTGTGTGTGTGTGTGTGTGTGTGTGTGTGTGTGTGTGTGTGTGTGTGTGTGTGTGTGTGTGTGTGTGTGTGTGTGTGTGTCGCTAAGTGGCTTTTTGAATCAAAGTGGTTTAAATGCATTCAGTGGCAGTTTGTCAGGATGAGGAGGACATGACTTGAATAAATCACATTACATTCTGTTTCTTAGCAACAAATCCAGCGCACTGGTGTGATCAGCCCTATTTTCCTCTAGACGTGGCTTGGAGACAACTTGGGGACTTAGTAGAAAATCTGTTGAACAATTTTAACCAAAAGAAAACAAATGCATTGTTCACATATTGGCAAAAATCAGTGTCAGTTTTTCCTCCCCGGTTATACATATATATATATATATATATATATATATATATATCCAGCTTGGTTTTACTGTAAGATTGTCTGAAAAGTTTGACATTTAAGAAAATATTTGCTTTATTGCCGAGAGTCAGAGGGGACGATCGATACCTCTCCCACGTCTGAAACCTCTCCTATGAAGAGTGGGCGTTTATGTCACATGGACTCCAGGCAGATAGCAACTATCCAAATAATCAGGGAACAATAAAGTTTTTATGCTGCTCAGCTGTTTATATAAGAACAGTTTTATGAGGTGTTCTGATATCGTGGTGTGTTTGTCTTCCTTATTAGGCGTGGGTGGTTTCCCTCATCTTACTGCAGGCCTTCAGTGATATCAAACAGGTAAGACAACATCACAGCGCACTGGGAATCAATCATTTGTTTCATAGTGAATGTTTGAAAGCTGATTTTTGATTTGCAGCAATCTGAGCACGCCGGTGCGCAGTCTGAGTGTGTCCAGTCTGCAGGAGCAGGATGAGGAGGAGCCGGTGCTGCTGCCCCCCCCAGACTACAGCGACGACACCCCCTACAGCGCCCCCTACTCCACACCCTCCCCCAAAAGCGCGGTCAGTACCAGCAGGCACTTACAGAGTGTATGGTATAGTACTTAGTAAAGGGGCCTTGTTATGCTTTTTGGAGTTGTCCCTTTCCTGTTGTGTGTTTATAGGTTTGTGTGCATGTAAATGGTCTGAAATGATTGGACTCCTTTGTATACTTTCGTAACATAGTGACTGTAGTGGCCAAAATCCTAACAGTTTGTCTTATAACTCCATATTTCAAATGTTCCTTTTCTTGGCCACATGGAGAGCTTGGGGCTGGGAAGCAGTGTCAGACTCGCAGTAAAAGTTTTGGTTGATTGCTCTTGAACGTTTATTTCCAGAAAACAAAATACGTAACAATACCACTTTGTAACTTAAACTTCAGCAGCAGATCCTAATAATCCATTTGACTGAGAATAAGGCTAGGGTTGCTGCCTGCTGCTTTGCCCGTCACACACCGCACCTCCAACTTCAAGTTTTAGCCCTGCCCTCACATCTCTAAGTGGTTGACTAACCACAGAGCCATCCAGTTTACCAATCAGAGCAGACTGGGCTCTGGTTTCAGACAGAGGGTGAAAAGAGGCGCTGCAGCATAGGCAGTATTAGAAAAAAAGAGCTTTGTGAACATTAAAACAGGTAAACATGTCACTGTAGAGACACTACATCGAAATATGAAACTGAAAATAAGCAGTATTTGCTATTAATACTTACTGTTAGTCACTGGGGCTGTGTTGCTAGCTGCCGTGTTTAAATGTCAGCATAAAGAAGGACGCAACACATGTTCTAGGTATCGTGTTCCCTGATAGGATATCTATATTGCCTCAGATAATTCAGGCCACACCAAAAAATGCCGTCACACATTTGTCTAACTAATTTGCTTCTTATCAAATCTCCTTGCTGCATAGTCATGGCCTCCACGCCCTTAAAGATGGAGCGCAGCCAGAAACACACCTCAGTGCCTCATGCCGGTTCGAGGAAACACGATATTTTTTACCAAGATGACTACTTCCCAAAAATGATATTTGAACTTCGGATGTTATGTATAATCAAGTTACTGATCTTATCAATCAGGAAACATATAAAACAGATAGGAGAGTTCTCATTTTTGTTTTTTATAAGACATACGAAAAAAGCTCCCAGCCTTGTTTTGCAAGGTTTGTTCAGAAATGGAGAGATTAGAGGAGAAGGGGAGAGAGTTACATAAAGGGTAAAGAAACCATTTCATTTTGTGCCTCCATGTGTCAGCTGACTGAGAATGAACTAGTGTCTCTCCAGCGGGCAGAAGACATGCCCGGGCACACTCGTTTCTCCCTCATCATCACCTTCCTCGCTGCTCTGCCTGTACTCGGCGTCCTTTGTATCTGCAGCCTCAGGGTTTCACCAGGAAATAAAACACAGTGAGGGTGTGCCTTCCCAACAGTAGGAATCGTAGTGGTGATTATTTTAGAACTTAGCAAAACCTTAGTGCCATTGTTAAAAAAGTCCTTTCCCTGCCTTTGAGGATTTCTTTCAGAGGGCTAAGGGCTGATTTTATGGTTGTTTTTGTGACTGTAAGGCAAAGGTGAAGGTTTTCACTATTGCTGTTTAGGGCGTTTGTTCCCTGAGTCAAGCCTCTCAGGCAGCATTCAAATCCCTTCTCCTTCACCCTACAAAGTTATTGTCTGTGGTCCAATAGAAAGTAAATGCTTATTTACATTTTGGCCTTTATCTTTTCCTTACCACTTTTACTTAAACTCACTTGAAAGAGGTCAAGGAAAGAGGACGATTATATTAGGCTACGTAATTAAGTAGATGTTATTGATGTATAAAGCTTTAAATGTTAACCCAGCAAGGAACTAAAGGTTTCTCAAATGTGTTACTGGCTCAAAATCCACTTTTAAGTTTGTTTGCCTTGAAAATGTCGCTTATCCCGAAGTAATTATTGATTTTTCGTGCAGGTTTGAAGTGTTTTGAAAGCATTATATTTCCAAGTTAAGCTTTATTTATGATAGTATTTCTTATCTCTATATGTTTGGACTTTAGATGTCCAAGTTGAAATGTTGTTATCTTATAGTTTGTTCCTGGATGAGGAATGCTGAGAAGTTGCTTGAAAGGCTGAATTCAGGGAATACAAGTCATGACTTCTGGCTGTTGTCTGATCTCTAAAGGAAGTGCAGGGAAGTGCATGTGTTCCTGCAATTAGTAAAGAATGCATTGACATATTTTGCAAGCATGATAACAGAAGTAAAATCTAAAGATTTGCGTTTATTAATTCCAATAATACTCAAATAAGTCCCCTCACTTCATCCACCCTTGTCATGCGCTGTGAAATAAGTGATAAAATAATAGTTTCACTAAAAGTTATTGTTCTAAAAGGAACCCACATCCTCAAATATAAATTATTAGGTTGACAATAGTTCCTCTGAATAGCTCGTAGCTTCTTTAAGAACTGTCTGTACTGAATTTTACGAGACAATATGTGCTATGGAAGCATTCAGGGAGCATAGCTCAGATATTTATGACCTATAAATTGAGGGTCACATTGCTCTGTGGATGCAGGAAGATTATAATCGTCCTCAGGTGAGAGAAACAGCAGTGTAGCCGTTCTAGATGATCCAGATTCCAGACTAATACGTGTATCTTAAGTACGTGAAAGCTCTACTGCACTGATTGGGAATGAGGGAGGCGGGGGGAAACTGTCGATGAAAAATCTTAACAAACCGGTCTGACAACACTGACTTTCTTCACAGCTGGAGGGAGGGGTGGTGGCTGCTGTGGTGGTGTGTTTTTAATGTTGTGAGTTATTCCCCTACTGGATCTTTAAGGGTGTTTTCTTCTGTGTTTTTTGACTACAGGTTTCTTTAGTCAATGGGACTGCAAACGCTCCCTTTCTAGGGTGAGTGACTTAACACAACTAACAAAAACTCACACATTTTCCTTTTCAATTACACTTTGGTTGATGATGAATTAGAAGCTACCGGCATTAATTCAGATGTTTTTATTTCTTCATTTGCAGAGGAGGGAATCCGTTTGCCACAGTGAAGCTGAGACCAACAGTCACGAATGACAGATCAGCACCACACGTCTAACACACACAAATGAAAGAAAATGATTTTCACCGCTGTCATGCCTTCAGGGGAATCGTGCCACATGGGAGCCCTGCGACACACCGAATATCACCCCAACCCGACGTCTCAGCAGCCTGCATGCTAGTCTCTCTCAGCTCTACTAAATGGATCCATTGTTTCTTGACGTGTGTTTGACTGTGACGGTGTGCGTTTTAACACCAACACTGCAGAATCAGGAAGTCTGCAAAGTTTTGTAGTGTCGTTTTTTGAGTTAAAGTGATAATTCACCCCAAAGTGAAGCCAGAGTTTCTGCAGTTAATTGCTTTTAATGCATTGGCAGTTTGTACCTGCTGTGACTTCAGCTTTGATACAGAGTAAAGACAGCAAACAGTACATTATGAAGCTGAAATATAATTGCACTGGATTACATGCAATGCATCATTTCCTATGGATGCTTCATGCATAAGGGAATCTGGATCCAGCCAGGGAACAGCAGACTACAGATAAAACCCACAACACTATGTAGAGAGGTAACAACTGGATGTAAATACGTTGGATGGCTATTGCAAGTTGCAATAATGGCATTTAATTTACTGAACATCTTTAGTATTTAACTTTTAATTTAGGAAAACTAGCAACACTTTAATCTCAAACTCTTCACAAAGTACTTCAAACTACTTTTAACAGATTACAAATCGAATATTAAAACTAAAACAGTTAACTTTCAAATTCTTCAGAAAGTTGACAGACATTTTATGAATTCATTTCAAGATTCAAGATACATTTGTTTGACTGTTTTCATGTCATAAGCTACAACGGGGAAATCTTATGTCCCGAGCTCAAGTAAACTGACGTTAGGATTGTAATACAAAGCTGAGATACTCTGTCTTCTGGCTAGACACCGATGGAGTTTCTACAGACATGCTAACAAGGAGATCAAAACCTGAATCTTCATTTTGGGGTGAACTGTCCCTTTAAGATGCAAACGAGATGCTCTCAGTGTCAGGAGGTCTTTCCAGGCTCCTGTGCTGCAGTCAGTGCAGTGATTTAAATGAAGGGATCTGAAGGAGAGGATTAGCACCCAGGCTGCCTACCTGACTTGCCAAAATATATACATACATTGTTATTTTATGTTTTTAATATAGTTATTTTTTGTCTTTCTTATGATGGACTGTGAGAATGAAGGGAGAGTGACGTGTTGGGGGAAATTGTCATTTGAGTAAAGGCAGAACAGTTTGTCGCTGTTTGTTATGGGAAGGCTATTTATATACACTAAGTTTGTATAAGATATTTAAATAAAGAAACGTGTACAGAAGTCCGTTCTGTATAGGCGCCCCTTTAATATAATTTTAGATTGAATGCTGGTATGTATTTTAAATGACCTTTTGATGCAAGGATTATTTTTTCACTCCTCATGGTTTCACTGTTGTTTAAGATTCTGTGTAAAATGCACAGTTTATACAAAATAAAAAATGTACCTATGGTAGACATTTGGATTGTATGAATAAAGTGGGTCGTTAAACAACCGTATTAACTGTTTTGTGAGGACCTTTTCTGCCATATGTATAATGACAAACTGAACAGTTCATTGATCCTCATTGACCCACTCGTGTGTAAGTGAACCCGTCGTAGTTATTGCCACATGCTTTCTTCAGAGAATACCTTGCCACTGTGTTGACAAATGTAGTCTTTTTTTCTCAATAAAACAGATAGAAAATTAAACTGTGACTCCTGTTATGATACGATAAAGGTTGCTTCTTCAAAAAGACACTGACATTTAAATAATTACATATATTTACTGTGTGAAATTCGAAGCAAAGTCAAATAAAAAGCCAATTTGCCAAATACTTTAACAAACAATATAAAGAACATTGAAGAAAAATACAGGGTTATTTTAGAGCAGGGGTTTCAAACTCAAGGCCCGGGGGCCAAATCCGGCCCGTGACTTCATTTTCTGTGGCCCCACAAGAGCTTGCAAAGAATATAATATGTTTATTATACGGTTACATGATGATTTACAGAAGCACGTTGCCCATAAACTACACGTCCCACAATGCATCTCAGAATTAGACTTTTTTTCTTCTAAATATGCCTTTTTTCTCCGAATTTGACTCTTTTTTAAATGTTACTTTTTTTTAAATGTCACTTCTGTTTTTTGATTTTGACTTTTTTTCAGAATTTGGATTTTCTTTTTAAATCATTTTGTGACGTGCTCACTGAAGAGACTTGCAATTATTTGCCCCAGACTTCTGCTTTCAGACGTATGAAGTTATTACCCTATCCAATAATAATCCAATGCAGAGGCAATAATGTAATATAATACATTATTTTATATATATATTTATATATGTATTTTTATACAACAGGCCCTTTGAGTGCAGCCATAATGCTGACGTGGCCCGCGATTAAATTGAGTTTGACACCCCTGTTTTAGAGTGATGTTACATTACAAAAAGTAAGGATCCAAAGAGAACTTGCACACTCCTAAAAAAATAAGAAAAACAAGACTAACCGAAACAGAAATGCAAGTCATAGTTGGAAAGGATTGGGTCATCAGTCAGGTGACTGTTTTATGTTGTTGTTGTTGTTGTTGTTGTTGTTGTTGTTGTTGTTGTTGTTGTTGTTGTTGTTGTTGTTGTTGGGCTGCTAAATCTGAGCTTTTCTCCACATGTCACTTTTAACAAGCTGCATCCGACGGTGCACATTCTTAACAAGAACACTTACAGAGCTTACTGCACTCACACTTGACACCAAAATAGATATTTCTTTTTATCGTAATTTGGACCTGAAGCACAGACCGTTAGAGAGGGGGCTAATTGGTTTATTTTTCCATTGAGTTTAATGGAGATCGATCCTGTCTCATCAGCTGTTGTTCTGCAGGGAATCAACCTAATCGGCAATACTTTACTAAATACTTTGTTTAGTTCAAATGTTGAATTCAGTATTCTTTAATCATAAACCTTTTGACCAGCCCTTTTCCCCAGAAGAGGCCATTGTTATTGGTTTGACGTGTATTCGGTGTGATTTATTATTTCTCTAAAATAAGCAGCAGTACAATAATTACCCTGTTCCTGCTACAATTAAAGTTACCAGATGAAAGGATTAGAGTAAAACAAGTATTAAGTACTTTTAATTATTACAAGTATTAATACTCAAGTCAAAGTACAGTATTTACTTGATATACACATCAGTCAATTCAGTGTATGAGGCAGCAGCGCCCCCTGCTGGATGGTGACGCCACAAACACCTGCCCCGCAAACAGCCAATAGGAATCGAGAGACAGCGACTCTTCCGGTTTCACGTAGGGGAGAAATATGATGTGAAAATCTGAAGCTACCGACCACACATTATGATAGAAACAGCTGTTTATTCATCACCTCTCACCGTATGAACAGCGGGGACACTTCACCGGCTCCGTTTGACTGTTAATGAGAGGAAGCTACGGTTGGTGTGTTTTTAACTTCTTGTTAATTTGCTATTTCTAGCATGCTAAGCCTGTAAGCCTGCACTAAAAGCGAGCTGAGTGTTGTCTTTAAAGCCTTTTTACTGTCTGAACACTGTGTTAGTTTACAGCTGAACTACGTGTAATATCTACACCTGCAGCACAGTGAGGCTCATTTGTAGCTAGTGTTATTGACACCATGCTAATATGCAGCTGCCTTATCTTGTTATACAGTGAAACGAATGCATTAATAAACATATTGCAGTTTATTTTACTGTAGCATCGTTATATCCTTACTTTAAATGTCTATGTATGTCATTATTATCCAAATTAGGTGGATAAACATTGGCCTTTTAGCAGCAGCATCCCTTCCACTTACGCAATGTAGTGAAATGGAGACAGCAAGATTTTAACAACCCTTGGATTGTTTATGAAATGATCTGTCATTTCACATTAACCATGCAGGCTTTAATGTCGTGTAGACATTAGCCAGGATGCAGGGTTTGGGTCAGTGACATGATAGTGGGTCAGTGTAAACAAACACACACACACACACACACACACACACACACACACACACACACACACACACACACACACACACACACACACACACACACACACACACACACACACACACACACACACACACACACACACACACACACACACACACATACACACACAGTGAGCATGGATCAATGCCACCTCGACACATGATCATAATTGATGTGACAGTCTATGGACTTAAAACATGTATTATGTCCTCCTCTTTATAAGAACATTTTAAAGGATTCCTGTTCAGAATGAGCCTGACTAGGTCCATGTCAAATGTCATGTGGTTTCACTATACAGTTGTTGAGACATTTAGGGCAGATTCAATTACATCATAACACAGTAATAATTGCTTCATATTTGGACATCTAAAGTGGAAGTCAGCTCTATTTAAAAGGAAGAAAATATCAATGTTTGACGATGTCATCGGAGTTGAGTTGAAAGGACACCTTCTTGCATACCAATCCAAGCTTTTTATCAAATTAAACCCCAAATCGTAGCATTCTGGACTGAAAAGGCGTGATATTTAACGTGGATTTTGAGGAACTATGATAACAAATTTTGACAATTTAAAGTCCAAACGATGAATGAAGAAAATAATGTGCAGAATAATTGACAATGAAAGTAATTGTGAGTAGAAGTTCTTTTCTCCTCCTAGCATTTTAAATATTAGTGTACCAAACATCAAATGTATGTTATTTTACGACATAATAATACGATTCATTTCTAAATATGTAAACAATTATTCATATCCTGATGAATTTGATTGGGCATAGTTTAAGCAGCTATAAATAATGGTCAGGTTTTTCTACAATGACACACTGGAACTAAAAGACAGAGATGATATACGTTGTATTGTTAAATATTGTTGTAAATAAATGATTTGTCTGATTTTAAAGCAAAATTATCTCCATTCTCCCACCCTCTTCTTCCTGTGTTCCAGGTCTCCGGAGCAGCCATGCCCGTCTCCCTGCTGTGGGCGGTGGATGTGTACGGCCGGGTCTACAGCCTCTCCACGGGGGGGGGGCTGTGGGAGCAGTGCCGCGACGCTCACATGGAGTTCAAGCGCGTGACGGCCGCTCAGCAGTGCTGCTGGGGCATCGCCTGCGACAACAACATCTACCTGAACCTCCACGCGTCTGACCTGCCCGTTCGATACCAGGAGGAGACCTACGAGAACCAGGTGGGTCTCTCCTCAAAATTGATATAAAACGTTCAAAAAGGACGTTCATTTGAGTCGATGTTATAAATAAACTCTCTTAATATGCAAGTAAAAAATGCTTAATTTGTCTTGGGCTATCCATGTCCTGCACTAAGTGTCATAAGTGAAAATGTGGAGTTCCCCTTGGAGTTGTGTTATGTGCGATTGAATGACTGAAAGAGTGCAACATCCTCATACAACAGTCCCACTTCCTCTGTTGCCACAAACAGCTGTGTACTAAAGTACCTCTTTGCTTTTTAAATGATTGGTCACCGATTGGACCTTCATGTTGTCACACAGCTACCGGGTCATGTCAATACTCAGCTACTTCCTCAGAGTACATCCCTTACTTTACAAGTGGCTCTGTGGCAGTCCAAACACAGTGAAATTGGAAAGAGGTTATTGGGGGGGAACCAGGGGGATTTCATAGACGTTATCAATTGTTTTAAAAGCCTCACAAAGTGCCACAATCTTGTTTCTTCTGTAACTGAAAATGATACAATAGGTTGGAGCAAAACCAAGCGACATTTATAGGGTGACCAAAATGTTGACCCTACATTTTATGAGCTAAAAACACTTTGTGAAAGAGTTAGACACAAACAACGACAACACCCAAGACAGACATCTTTTTGTTAGCAACACGTCAAACACAGCGTAGCCAGTCCCTAAAGCACACCCTGCTTTGCAATCTAAATTGAACCATAATGTAAAAAAAGGAACCTCATGTTGTATTGAAGACGATTTGAAACTAGGTAAAACTTGACTTCGGTAATGAATCAGGTGTGAAGCCGGGTCATTTTCTCATAGACTTCTACACAATCAGACTTCTTGAACATTTGAAAGGATGCAGGTTTATTGCACTTAAGCGTTGGCTAAACAAACATTAACTCTGTTGGTTTTGACCCCGTTTGTGCTCCGACATGACATCCGTGTTCGTCCATCTTTCTTTCCCTCAGCGCTGGAATCCTGTGGATAGTTTCTCAGATCGTTTGTTGCCTAGCGACCGCTGGCAGTGGAGTGATGTCACCGGTCTGCAGCACCAGCCTCTGGACGGCTTCCTGCTTCCCTCCAACAGCTGGGAGTGGGAGGGTGACTGGCACGTGGATGAAAACTTTGAGGGAGAGCCCACAGAGAAAGTGGTGAGTGTCCAATTATTGTTTTATCTCATCTGTAATCTGCTTACTTTAGTGTCTGTTTCTAAATTATAATAATAGAGTGGTGCAGTGATGACATAACTTTGTAGGACAACTCAGAAGTTAGCATTCATGGGCTCTATCAACGAAAAGCCTTAGACATTTTCCATTGGATTCTGCATTGCATCAAATAAGCTCCATGGCAAACACCTAATGATAGTTACACGTTTTGTTTGGCAGATAGTTTTCACATATTAACACCACCTTGTGATCGTTGAAGCGTAAATGCAATCTAAGAGTAAAAGCTAACGTTAGGCTATAAATGAATGACATGTCGGTCACATGACTTCATATCACCACCACTAAGGTAAAGGCAGCTAATATGTGGCTATATTATGTTTAGTAGACTCGTTTGACATGATATTTACTGATGTATTTTAAGTCCTGGAACAAAACGTGAAAATCTGTTCAGCTTGTGTTAACCACAGACGTTATTTCAGGCATCTCACGAAAAACATTTTTTTTTTTAAGTGTTGACTTTGAGACAAGACAACCAGAGGTGGTAAAATGCAAACGAATGTCTGGGTTTTATGAATCGTTGCTGCAATACTCTCACCAATTTTGAAAAGTTGTGTTGCATGGTAAGGTCTTTCTAATCCTTGTTATAATGATGGATTTGTTTGTATCTGCAGGGATGGACCTACGCCATTGATTTTCCCGCCTACTACACCAAAGACAAGAAGTGGAACTCCTGTGTGCGTCGCAGGCGATGGCTCCGCTACAGGAGATTCAGATCCATGGACACCTGGGCCAAGGTGGGTCAAACTGTTCGTGTCTTTGTATTAGAGTGTGTGTATAACTTTCTGTGTGTTAACCTCTATATCTCCCTGTGTGTGTGTTGACAGATCCCCCCACAGCAGACGACTCTCCCAGATCCTTTCAGCGACATCAGCTGTGGAGGATGGGAGATCAACGAGGAGCCCAGAGGCCGGCTGTCACTGTGGGCTGTCTCCCTGCAGGGCAAGGTACAGCTGACACACACACACACACACACACAGGCATACACACAGGCACACACATGCACACACATGCACACACACACACACACACACACACACACACACACACACACACACACACACACACACACACAGGCATACACACAGGCACACACATGCACACACATGCACACACATGCACACACACACACACACACAGGCATACTCACAGGCACACACACAGGCATACACACAGGCACACACACAGGCACACACAGACAGGCATACTCACAGGCACACACACACACATATACATACACACACACACACATACACACACACACACACACACACACACACACACACACACACACACACACACACACACACACACACATGGCAGTGTACTTTAAGGCTTGTATTGTTCATTTCTTAATATTATTATTAGCAATATTACTTTTTTGTTTTGTACAATATGATTTTGTTTTTTAGGAGAGTGTAAATAATGGACAACACAAACTCTTTTGTCTTTTCATATAAATGGATTACAAAGCTGATATTTTGTGAAAAGGATAATGAAATATTAAATAATACATATCCAGCTGGGGTTTTTGAAAAATCATGACATTCATATTTACAACAGAAACTTCTCCTCACTATGGAGAGACCAGCAGCAGCATAGTGATCCAACTGAACAACAGTTAGTTTATACATTCAATCAAGTTTGAATGAAACACCTTTGAATATTTCAACAGCTCATATGAAATGAACACATTTTTAGAACACAAAACACTGGAATTGAACCTCTCTAGTGAGACCGAAACACAGATCTATACATACCTATTCTATTATGGTTTTTTCTAACAGTGTTGTTTAAAACATAAAATGAATAAATACCAGAACTTAAAGGGGACCTATCATGCAAAATGCACTTTTTCATGTCTTTTATTCATAAATATGTGTCCCCGGCAGAGTCCTGCACGGGTCTGATTTTCAAGACCCGCTCCCGCCCCCGCGACGTGCAATACCGAACCCGCCCCGCTACCCGCACATATTGCCAATTAGTTCCGCAACCCGACCCGACCCGTCGGCACAAGATCCGCAACCCGACCCGAACCCGCATATATATGAGCAGTGAAAACGTGCAATTATTAACACACGCAGTTTCATATTTGTCTCAAAAAGCGTGGGATGTTGGTTATTTGCTCCATCTAGGATGACACCGAAAGCATTCCAGACGCTGGATTTCGCTCTTGAGGAAGTGTTATTGAAAATGCTGTATTCTCCGCTAGAGAGCTTCACCTCAGCCATTTCGAATGTGGCGCGCTCAGGAGCAGATTGATGCGCTGCAGAGGTTATGATTATGCGCGGTCCCGCGGGGGAGAGGTCTGAGGATTTAAACACTAAACTAAATTATTATAATTTTAATATATTTATTATACAACACCCGCGACCCGACCCGCATCATCTTTGTTTTACCCAGAACCGAACCCGGAAAAAAGGGTTTGAAAAAATACCACCCGCGAATCACCTTTTTTGCGGGGTACCCGACCCGATGCAGGACTCTGGTCCCCGGTGCGTCAGGGAACTCACGCAGCGTCAGAAAATAAAACCCTCTCTCTTTTCCTCCGTACCCAAATCTCTAAAAACGGGGAACAACGGAGCTGATCCAGATTTGCGTCCGATATGACGTAATATCTGAAATGTGGACCCACGGCACTATCAGAAATGTTGCTATCAGAAACAATGCCCGACGTAATATGGTCGGTGTTTACATTAGCATCGCTAACACTCAGAGCTAACCTGTACTGGAGAGCATGTGTGTGAAGAAGCAGGAAATAAAAAGGAACTCACCTTGTGGTATAACCGGCAAGAGAGAAAGCCTTTGAGCTCCAGACTGTTTCAGAGAGAATCCTTGATAATCCATGATATGGCGTTTCATCACGGCAGCATTTAGTTTAGACAGTAGCTGCCGGGTCCCGCATGAGCTCAGACCCCTCCTTTTTTTTAATCAAATCTTTTTTTTTTTTAAAGCTTTATACTTCAAATCAGCACTTTTGAAACAGGAAGTGAAATAGAGGGATATGAGGCATGGCTAGAATGGGTGATCTGTTTGGTATTTTGAGCAAAACACTTTATAGACATGTTTTTTATATATCTGAGACCTATGCCATTGCCTACAAATAGCATGATAGGTGACCTTTAAGTAATATTGACTTTAGACTGTATGTGTTTACACAGTGAGGCACAGACATTTACATTTGGTTTGTGTTTTCATTTTATTTGTTTAATGAAATGTTGCTTAAAGGTCAGCTATTATTCAATATCCACGTTTTCATGTCTTTCAAACATGAATGTGTCTGCTCCGCGTTAAGAGATTCTCTCTCTCTCTACGTCCTGACACATTTAATGTATATAACAACCTGAAAACGAGATGATCAGTTTTGGGCCACTTAGTGATATCACAACCGTTTGATGGGTTGTGCAAAAACTAGCCCATTACCAACCAGGTAACCTTTAAGTTTTTTAACACCATTTTTATAATGCATACGAGTCCTCTTTGGCGACTCTTCAGTTGGCGGTGGAGTCAGAGATGGAGTCTGTCGGTGAGGTGAGGGGAGAGATGGTGAGGTGGGAGGAAGGAGGTGAGGTTAGTGGTAGAAGGAAGTTGGCATGTGAGAAAAGGGGAGGGGTGAGGTAGGAAGAAGGAGATAAGGGAAATGGAGGAAGGAGTTGAGGGAGGAGGGGAGAGAGGAAGGGGTGAGGAAGAGTGACTGTGGTCCATCTTTGAGTCACTGTCACAGCTCAACACTCCCTTCCTGTTGTTCTCCGTTCCCTCCAGTTCTGTCTCCACCGTCTCCTCTGAGGCGTTGTCTGTAGCCTCAGCTTCCTCCATTTTGATCCCTTTTTTATCGCCTTCTTTAGTTTCCTGCTAAGCTTTTTCCGCACAGCGAGGATCCTTTCCTCATTCGCCCTCTTGAAGAACAAGTCATCCAGGACTTTACGTTCATCCTTTCTCTTCTTCTCTGTCGCCTCCCAGCTCAGGTTCTTCTGAGCCAGGGTTTTCTTCTCCTCCTCTACCTCCTTTAACTTGTTCTCCATCACCTTGAACTTGGCCTCCCAGCTCTGGTGTATATCAGCCTTTTCTTTGGGGACCTTTTCCTCCTGCTCTGTCCTATCGTCTTTCAGATCTTGGACCTCCTTCTCCAAGTCCTTGTTTTTCAGGTCCAGACGCGTCTTTTTGTTCATGGACTGCTCTAGCTTGATCTCCACCTTTTCTAGCTCAGTCTCCGAGCTCACATTCTTTTCGTCCAGGACTTTTGGGAACTTGTCCTTCTGCTGTCCCATCTTGTCCTTCAACGCTTGGAATTCTTTCTCCAAGTTGCTGTTGTTTCTGACCATGAGATTTATCTTCATCGACATCTCTTCCAGCTCAGGCTCCCAGCTCGGGTCTTTGTCAGCCAGTTTCTGGGAGAACTTTTCCTCCTGTTCTTTTAACTGGACAATCAACTGTTTCACCATCTTCTGCGAGCTCAGGTGCTTTTCAGCCAGTTCTTCGTTCTTTTGCTCCACCTCTTTCAATGTCATCTCCATCTTTGAGAGCTTTTCCACCAGCTCTCTCTTCTCGTCATCCAACTGACTGACTTGCTTCTTAATCATTTGGACCTCGGACTCTGTGCTCTGTTTTGGAGCCAGGTCTCCAGTGTCAAACTGCGCTTGGGGCTTTTTGTCAAACCCTGAGTCCTTGTAATTCAGCGCTTCCTCCAGACTTTTCACCTTGTCCATTTCTATGCGCATCTTGTGGGCAAAAGTGTTCTTCTCGCAATCATATGCCAAGCATAAATCAACCCAGCCGTACATCTTGCTATTTCTGCAGTGGAGCTTCTTCAGGGATTCTTCCACGGTATCTTCGTGGTCAGATGGCTTGGGATCTGTGCCTTGTTTTAGAGCCAGATCGTCAGTGTCAAACTGCCCTTGGGGCTTTTCGCCAAACCCTGAGTCCCTGTAACTCAGCCCTTCTTCCAGACTTTTCACCTTGTGGATTACTTTGCGCATCTGGTGGGCAAAAGTCTTCTTCTCACAATCATATGCATTGCGGAAATCAACCAAGCCGTATATCTTGCCATTTCTGCAGTGGATCTTGTTCAGGCATTCTTCCACGGCATGTTCATGGTCATATGGCTTGGGATCACCCCTGTTTTTTGAATAGTTTCTCCTATCCATTGCACAGTCTGTAGACTTGTGTTGGGGTGAAGATGTGTGTTGTCTGTTGGAGACTGTAAAGGTTTTCTGATCAAACTGAATGTGTCTCATCGGTCTGTTAAGAAGAGTGAATTCAGTTCTGAGAGACTTCTACTTGCAAACTCTTAGAACCCCACGACCAAAGCCGCTGTGATGTCACAGTTTGGTTTTGCTCTTGGTTCCGGAACGTCCTCCAATCTCAAATGTCATTCTCCCAGCATGCTTAGCGGCAGCAAAACAAAAATTGAGGGGGGGTTCCGCAATTTAAAAAATAACAACAAAATAAATGTTGTGATGCTATTAGACAAAACGTATTAATTTAATGCATCCTTTATGGCTGGCAGGATTTTAGGACTTTCATTACTTTCTTTAAGCAAAATAATTGTTTGTGGTTCAAATACTTTACAGTTTACGGAAAAATAATTTATTTTCATTTATTTTCTTTATGTTGTTTTGAATTAATGGTCACAAGCCGGTTTGATAGCACACATGTCTTTTCTATACGTGATTTTATTTTTGTAAATGTATAAATAGTGCACTTTTTGTGTGAGTGTTTAACTACATTTTTTTTTTAAAAACCTCTGGAGGGAACTTTGAGATTTTAGCCTTTGCAGACCATTAACTTGCACAAATCCTATATCAGTGGTTCTCAAACTTTTTTCAATCATGTACCCCCTTTGAAAAAAAATCAGCCAAGTACCCCCTGATCAACACAAAAACTATTTGTTAGGGGAACAAAGCCTATATAAAGAGGTACAGTACAGCGCTGCACCATCAGTGTCTGATTTATTAAAACAACAACATTGTAACTGAGAAGCACTTAAATGCTACATTTCAAATGTTTACAATCCATCACTAAATTCATGGCAAACCAATTTTAATATCATGCAATAACACTGAGACGACATTAGTTGCATTGAACTGATCTTTTTAATAAGTTGTACTTACAATTTAGTGAGAAACATGGGCTTGATCCTCACTGAGGATCTTTGTCATTCTGACAGGGAGGCAACTGCAGTTATTACACTTCGAGTTTTGAAATATGTGTAACTCTAGTCTATGAATATAAAACCCACACTGCTCAAACTTCGTTACTTTTCCTAAAATTGGTATATTTATCCATTTTTTGTTTTTCATTAACATAAAATAAATCTCACGTACCCCCTGCAGTACTCCAACGTACCCCTAGGAGTCCGTGTACCCCCATTTGAGAACCACTGTCCTATATAACACCCTACGGGAAGGGTACAAAAATGATAACAGCAACAAAAATATAAAACTAAATTAAATCAGTAGAAAGAAATCACCACAAACATTTCTTTAAAGTGAATAATGTGTATATTGTAAGCGATGTTCTTCAAAGATAGGCACATTCAAACGTTACTTGACCTTGTTTTTGCCCATAGCAGCTTTTTATATTGCATATAGATTTATTCCCTCACGTACTGTCCCTCCATCCCTCTCTCATCCCTCCTTTTCTCTCCAGGTTTGGTTCAGAGAGGGGATCTATCACCTGAATCCTGAGGGCTCAGTGTGGGAGGAGGTGTCTCTCCCCGGGGAGGTGATCCAGATCAGCTGTGGCCCCGGGGATCTGGTGTGGGCGGTGCTGTGGGAGGGCCAGCTCCTCGTCAGGGAGGGCGTCAGCAGAGACTGCCCCAAAGGTACACTGGTGGGAAGACGTTCAAGGTTCAAGGCTTTTAATATCATGTGTATATAGCTACAGTGTAGTTATGACAATGAAATGCTTAGGTCACAGGCTTCTCCAACAGTGCAACACAATAAAACAGATAATAGTGCAAGTAATTACAATAAAATATAATATAATAGGAATTGTGCAGAATAGTCTATATACAAGTAATTGGAATATTGATATATATACGTTTCGTATGTTGTTGTGTTGTACATATATATACTTATATTAATATTTTTCTCTTATCAGGAACCTCGTGGGTCACGGTGGATTCTCCCAGTCCTGATGTGGGAGCCACACATGTCGCTGTGGGAGTCAACGTTGTTTGGGCTCTGACCAAGGATAACAAAGTGAGAAAAATCTCTAGTAAACATCATAAAAGGCACACAACAACATGATTGGATTATTGCATCACACAAATACCTGCTTCCTTTCATTCATTAAATTAAGTATGTTTTTTATTACCATTATCCGATGTCTGTTACTTCCATATTAGTATATTTTCCTACATTTTAGTACCGTTTATATGAGTTGTGTTATGATGGCTCTGTATCTCTTTCCTGAGGCAAATAGACTGTGACTTGAACACTTACATTTATTTTAAATCTATCAATTTTCTCAGGCGTCATTAGATAGTCATGTACAGAGTTAAATAATCCTGTTAAACAGAATTATAGCCCAACAGAGAATACATATATAGTGTATCTAAAAAGCTTTAAATGAGGATTTACAGAGTGATTTCAATGGCACAATATGCCCCTCAGGAAATCTGCAGTAGCAAAGAGGAACAAGACTTCTAGACTGGTATTAACCATTACTATATTTAAGCAGATGTGGGTTTCTAGCTAAAAATCTCCCCGCTCTCCTGCGTTGCCAGGTGTGGTTCAGACGCGGCATTAACTCCCACAACCCCTGTGGCTCGGGCTGGATCAACATGGTGGGAGAAATGATCATGATCAACGTCGGACTCAACGACCAGGTAAATTAAAGCCACGTGACCGACCACACAACCTGCAGAAAACTGGTTGATTTAACGTTGCACACGAGGCTATCAATGTTAGTGTGTGTGTGTGTGTGTGTGTGTGTGTGTGTGTGTGTGTGTGTGTGTGTGTGTGTGTGTGTGTGTGGTGTGTGTGTGTGTGTGTGTGTGTGTGTGTGGTGTGTGTGTGTGTGTGTGTGTGTGTGTGTGTGTGTGTGTGTGTGATGTTGTGTGTGTGTGTGTGTGTGTGTTGTGTGTGTGTGTGTGTGTGTGTGTGTGTGTGTGTGTGTTGTGATGTGTGTGTGTGGTGTGTGTGGTGTGTGTGTGTGTGTGTGTGTGTGTGTGTGTGTGTGTGTGTGTGTGTGTGTGTGTGTGTGTGTGTGTGTGTGTGTGTGTGTGTGTGTGTGTGTGTGTGTGTGTGTTGTGTGTGTGTGTGTGGTGTGTGTGGTGTGTGTGTGTGTGTGTGTGTGTGGTGTGGGTGTGTGTGTGTGTGTGTGTGTGTGGTGTGTGTGTGTGTGTGTGTGTGTGTGTGTGTGTGTGTGTAGGTTTTGGCTATCAGCTCTGAGGATCGGGCGGTGTACTTCAGACAAGGTGTGACCTCAAGTGAGCTGAGTGGGAAAACCTGGAGGGCCATCACTGTCCCCCGAGACGGAGACCGATCCCACTCCAGTGCCAGCGCAAGCTCCCTGCAGAGGTACTGATGCCCAGTGGACACATACACACACACACACACACACACACTTGAAAACATATTGGTTATTAAACTTTAGTATTTGCATGAGCCAAAATCTTACGATAATGTTTAACATGTTTTATTTCTTCCGAACGTAAAGACGAGCTTGGACTGAGTCACAGTTTAATAACAAACCAACATTTATCATTGCATGATTACATTTATTTTCTGGTGTTAGATCAATCAAGTGTTTTGCAAATGTGCTTAAATGTATATAATCACATTTTCTTAATCATTGGAGGAAGCAGGAATATTAGAATTACAAACATGCTACCAGAGCAGGCCATTATATTCAAGATTCAAAGGTTTTTTGTCATAACATATACACAGGGTTGGGTTGTAACGGAATACATGTAACGGCGTTACGTAATCAGAATACAAAAATCAAGTAACTGTATTCAGCTTGCGTTACATTTGAAAAACGAGTAATCTGATTACAGTTACTTTCGTAAACCTGAAGTGAATACATTTTGGATTACTTATTGGAATTATTGGTGGAAAGATTTCCTCACAACATTTAATATTCATTACTAAAGGTAGCCGAATCATCACAGCGCACAAAACCTATTACCGCCGCAGATGGACCAAAAAGGGAGCGTTTGAAAAAAATGTGCGGGTCCGCTCAGTGAAACGATAACAACGTAACATGGAGGAACAAAAGTCTGCGTTTAAATCGTGTGTGTAGAGTTGTGTGTTTAAAACACATCAGCCTGCGGTCACTCTTTAGCCTTTCTAATGATTCTGAAGGTAAACACAGTGAAGGCGGTGCGTGAAAGGCGGTGCGTTAAAGGCACGGCGCGCTCGTCTTCTCAGAGGCTGAGTTAACCCTCCCGCTGCCTCCTGGCGCTGCAGAGATTTCATGAAGTGAAGGAGGTTTTCCTTCTATAAAACAGCTGTGGGCAGCAGATACTGTGAGTGTCACGGACATGAATTCATAGATCAAGGCAGACTGGTGCACACACTCTCCTGTTTTACCGATCCGGTGCTTAAACAAATATAGCTCTCCACCCCTGGCCGACATGTCCTTAAAATGAAGTCTGAGTTCGACATTTTAATTCATGTCCATGCCAACACTGGCAGGACAGAAGGCGACACGCCCGTTCTAAGCCGTGTCCCTCACTCCTCACATCCCAAGCTGCATCCCCAAAAAGTTAATTATGTTGTTACATCGTTTCAGATGTTATGTTTCAGTTGTGCTCTTGATAAGCCATTAAAACAGTAAAACACGTTCAGTTTCATTTAGCTTTTTGTGTCTCCTGTTCACCAAAACATACCCATCTGTGATGGAAAAAGAAAGTCATCCAAAAGTAATCTAAAAGTAATCTGATTACCTTTTTTAAGACACGTAACTGTAACTGTATTCGGATTACTTTCAGAGCCATGTATTCAGTAATCAGTAACTGATTACATTTACAAAGTAACCCTCCAACCCTGCATATACACAACTACGGTGTAGTCATATAGATTGCAGGTTCCTCAACAGTGCAACATTAACATTTAAATACATTCTGTAAAAGAAGAAAACGCCTTTTAATTTCAGTTTGTAGCACTTTGAAAAGGTTAAAAGTCCTATTTGAAGCTGACAGGTTTCTTGCTGTTCTGAATGTCTATCCTTATGTCTGTACTTATTGTAAGACACTTGTCATCTTCTCCCCCTCCACGTCACAGTGCTGGCATTTATTTCTGTGGTGAGGTGCGCGCTCAGTCAGCAGTGAGCGATGTGGAGTCGGAGAGAGGATCTACAGACGGAGCCACCGGCATCATCACCTCCTCCTCTCCCGAGTCCCTCGTTGATGCCCCCACAGACCAACCTGTCGAGACCCCCAAACCCCGCATCCCCAAAGTCACCAGCGACAGCTTCATCTCTGAACTCGTCTCTGACCGAGAACCGGCAAAGACTTCCAGAGAGGAAACTCCCCCTGCTGTTTTGGAGGAGGAACCCCTCGCTGTTGAGGAAGATCTCAAAGACCCCTGTGCAGGTGTAGCTATTCCCCCTCAGGACCCCCAGTGGTGTAATGTGGATCTGGAGGAGGCGCAGATTCAGCAGACTGGACTTGTGTTGGACTCTGTGGACACCTGCAGCCTGTCGTCAGTGGCCACGTACACTCTGGCCATGGAGGACCCGTACGGGGCTGATGAGCGCCCTCTGTGGGCCTGGGTCAGCGGGGGGGGCTGCAACGTGGACAGTCACTCCCAACTCAACTGGTTCAACTCCATGAACGCCTCATGTGAGTTCAATTAATCACTTTCTAGTATTAGATTAAGCTGTTAGACTCTACATCTCTGTATAGCTAAAAGGAAAGTGTACAAAATGATCAATTACTAACCTTGTGATACCTCAAATTCTTGAAGGAAACTTAGTTATGGAGCTAAGGAGGCATGTGAGGAAATACAATGTAACAATTATTTAATAACATCTGAGCTCCAGAACACACAATAGTGACTCTTCATGTAATGTATTTGCTCCAAAGTCAAGGCTAACACGATTATATGTGTATACATGTTTTCTCTCACTGATTGTGCTGTTATGTTAAATGTTTGTTGTTTGTGTTTCATGTATTGTGTCTGGATACTTGTCTGTTGATGTTGGACATGGAGCTGCTGTGACGCAAGTCAAATTTCAGACTTGATCTGACAAATAAAGTATTATCGTATCGTATATTTTATTTCCACATGTGCAGGAAACCAGTGGTTCAGCTAAGCTCCATTTTGTTTCCTTTCCTTTTTTCAGTTATTGATTTTCTTTCTGTCTTCCCCAGCTTTGGTCCAGTCAGTCCAGTCCATGAGTCTGTCCGTCAGCCCGGCCCAGACGGCCGCTTGGAGGAGACAAATCTTTGAGCAGCTCAGTGAGAGGACCAAAAGAGAGATGGATAATTTCAGACATTATGAACAAGCCATAGAACAGGTACGCACAGAGGATGTGACCTCAACATCAGGAGCTCTTATACTTGATTTTCTGAATATTTGTTCTTTTTCAAGTCATTATTTCTCTGTCTCTGTGTGGTATTGGACCTCCCTCTTTTATTCATCACTAATTATTCCCTCCTCTGGCTGAACGCAGTCGGTGTGGGTGAAGAAGGGAACCATGCAGTGGTGGAGAGACTGGAAGCCTTACAAGTGGATCGACGTTCATTTTGCCTTGGAGCAGTTTTCAGGAGCCGAGGGCAACAAGGACGGCATCCTCTTCATCTACTACAACTTTTACGAGGAGAAAAAGGTGAGAAAGAAGTGTGTTTTTTTCAGCTTGGTGCTTTGTGGATTAGACTTGTGTCAATACAGCATTGAATACGTTCAGCCGCAAAGCATTATTGAGGAAGATATTTTTTGATATGCTCAAGGTCTGCTGTTTCTGTTTTCAATTATGCTTTTCTCTTTTCCTTTCTTCCTCTATTTACTCTCTGCAGTACCTGCACGCCTTCGTCAACGATGTCACCATCCTGGTCCCCGTGCTGAACGACTCCAAACACTCTTTTGCCATCTACACTCCTGAGCGGACCAAACAGAGGTGGCCAATCAGACTCTCAGCAGCTACAGAGCTGGAGATGCAAGACTGGGTACGTATGAATACTTACACACAGAAAACACATACATACACAGAAAACCATAACGGTGCATAGTTTACATTGGGAGACTGGCCTTCCCATCGGGTCTACTCACTGCTACTGGTTTAAATTTGTCGCTGTGAGATTGTATACTTATATTGTTTATTGTTATTCGCATTTCAGAGAGCACTTTTAGTACCACTCTTCTTTTATATCGTTGACCTTTTTATACTGCGACCTTCTTTCTTTCTTGTTTTCAATATCAGGGAGTGCCGTCGTCATTGTGTTGTATTGTTGTCTTGCGCTCCAGTAAAATGACAACAAAGTTATTTTTAACTTCTCATTCGTCTCTCCCTCCCTCTCCGACCCGCTCTGCCTGCCTTCCCCTCTCTACCGACTGAAGCTGGCGTTGTTGAGCGTCTCCTGCTGCGACTCCAGAGGGATCCAGGGTCCTCCCTCCAAACAGGCCGCCTGGTCCATCACCTGCAAAGGAGACATCTTCGTCAGTGAGCCCTCCCCCAGTCTGGAGGCCATGCCTTACCCCACATCCTGCGACCAGATGTAAGAAAACCCAAGCATCACTTGTGCGGTGGTGGAAGCAGTATACTATAAACTATAGTTATCTAAATTCTTCCACCTTTATGAAGCATTTTTTCCTTATTTGTATTTCCACATGTATATTTTTTAACTCTTTAATGCTATTTTATTTCTATTTCAGAAATATTTTTGGACTGTTGATTTCTAGTGTCTTAATTTCTCTTGTGTACATTGCCTTGTTTTTTATGCTGCTGCAACGCAAACATGTCCCAAATTGAGATCAATAAAGTACTTATCTATCTATCTATCTTTTGTACAGGTTTTGGCGGCAGGTAGGAGGTCACCTCCGTATCGTGGAGTGCAACAGTGTGGGTATAGTGTGGGGGATCGGCTACGACCACACGGCCTGGGTCCACACCGGAGGATACGGAGGCGGCTTCTTCCAGGGCCTGGCCAGCAGCACGGATAACATTTACACACAGTCAGACTCCAAGAGCGTCTACATCTATGAGAACCAGAGGTGGAACCCCGTCACCGGATACACCAACAGGTGAGACTCAAGCTAAAGAGGGGGATACTGTTACATCTGGCATCTATCAAATACATCTGTCTAATTTTTGTTTAATAGAAACCTTTTCTAAACCCATTTCTTTGGTAGCTGAATTGTCTCCAACACGGGAATTCATAGGCTAATTTCCAATATAGACACCACCATCTAAAATGAAAAGAAAATTCAACAGTCAACGTTATATCTTTGAGTTGTGGACAAAACAAGTCATTTTAAGAAGTCATCTTGGGCTACTAGGAAGCAATGATTACCATTTTTGACATTTTATAGACCATAACTACTAATCGATTATTCAGTAAAATATTAAACAATTAAAGTAAATGTTACATGCCGGCCTAAAAGTGTGTGGTTATTTCAGAGGGCTCCCTACAGACCGCTACATGTGGAGTGACTCATCAGGACTTCATGAGTGTACAAAAACAAATATGAAACCCCCCTCCCCTCAGTGGACATGGGTGAGTACACAAACACACACTCACACACACACACACACACTCACACACTCACACACACTCTAGGAAATGCCCTGTGGTGATCTGAAAGCAGCCTTTTGGTATACAGATTGACCAACATTGAATTCTAATCAAACTATAAATATGAACGGATAAGGTGTGTATCCAGAAATAAAGACGTGTTCTTCCATGGTGTTTCACTTCCTGTCTATGCTGTTATCAGATGTCTGACTGGTCTGTGGACTACAGTGTGTCGGGGGGGGCGGACAGAGACGGCTGGCAGTATGCGGCTGATTTTCCAGCGTAGGTTTCCATATCTCAAATCCACCTGCTGTGGCTTTTTCTTTTTTAAAACTCTGCAGCCATAACAGATATGACTTAAATGTATTTATTGTTTCCTGCTTTTCCTCTTCCCCATCCACGCAGGTCGTATCATGGCCATAAAACGCTGAAGGACTTTGTGCGTCGCAGGCGATGGGCCAGGTACTATAAAAAGCAACAGTGGCACATTACTCTCAGGATCAGCAGGTGCCAGCGGTCACAGAGGGGCCAGGGCACTTGACATTTTCAGTTTTTGTTTGTGTGCGAGGGCTTTTTTTAAGTCAACAGAGCTTTAGCAGAGGAGGCAGAGCAGAGAGAAAGTGTTGATCTTTGTTCAGTGCCGGAAACTATATTTGATGATTAATCAGTAGAACAAAGGTTAATCACAGTATATATTTCTTATAAACATGGAGATCTTTACAATCCTACTCCTTTCCAAGCATTACAATAAGTCACTCTTAGAAAATTAATATGCTGGATGTTGAAAGACCAATCGAGCAATTATTTAACTTTAAAAAAAACAGAATACTTATTAAACGTTTAACTGCATAACTCACTCTCCTGAATTTATTTTGGAACAAAACATAGATTTTTTGTGATTTTGTGAAAATGTCCCTTGTCTGTTCATTGAAATCCCATCAACAATGCTTATTGTCTAACTATATACACACATGCAGAAATGAATGTATTGCCCCAGTGTGGGAGGGTTGTCATGAACTTTATATTGTCACATGATCAGCACTCTTCCAATCCTATTAACACTATTGGTTTCACCTTTCAAAATAAGAGCGTTCTGTTTTCATTCAATCCTAAAATTCTTTCAACGAACCAAATTATCTTTTTGGGAATAAACTGGATTATTTCAGCCCTATAAAAGCACATTAACCTGAATTATTTATGGTTATTTAATTAGTTTTGCTCGACCTCATACTCCAGCAACATCTTTAAATATTGCAGTTAAGGGAGCATTGTGTTTTTCCTCGTGCACAGGAAGTGTAAGCTGACGACCACCGGACCGTGGCAGGAGGTTCCTCCCATCTCCCTGAGTGACGTCACCATCCTGCCGTGTGCAGCGCAGATCAGCGTGGACGTGGTTCCTCTGTGGGCGATCAGCAACAAGGGAGACGTGCTCTGCAGACTGGGAGTCTCCACACTGACGCCTGCCGTGAGTCACTCTTACTGTACAGACAACCCATGAACAGGTTAAACACTGTCTGGTGACTCACCCAGACACATTTAGAGATATTTGTATATTCTTACTCAGCAGAACACACCTTGCTTTGGAGGTGTTATCCAATCATTCATGTCTTGTATGCAAAAGTGTAGAAGGACATTTTCTTTGTCTAATTCCTGTTGATAAGGATCAATGGACAATGCAGAATTACCTCCAGAGTTGCTGCAACAAAAACTATTTTAAAGTATGCTTTGGAGGTAATAATCCTATTATCGTCCGGTTGTCTCTCAGGGATCCTCGTGGCTCCACGTGGGAACCGACCAGCCTTTCAAGTCCATCTCCATCGGAGCTGGCAGCCAGGTCTGGGCCATCGCCAAGGACGGCTCTGCCTTTTACAGAGGATCTGTCTCTGCAGAGAGTCCTGCAGGTCAGAGGACAAACTGTGATATTCTGCAGAGAAAAAAACTGGGAATATTGTTCGAGGACAATGTCACATTTTAATTTGAAATATAAGATGTACTTGAAAATTAGACGAGCATTAATTTTAGTAAACAAAACGTGTCAGCTTCAGTGTTTTCTAACTTTTTCTGTATATTTCATATTGTGAACTCTATAGATACTTTATCGATACATATCTTTCTACTTCTACTACATCATATCTAATCTAAACAAAGATGATTTTACCAATATAATATTTTGTGTTTTGTCTCCCTCCTCAGGAGACAGCTGGTACCACATCCCCTCCCCGGCCAAACAGAAGCTGAAGCAGGTGTCTGTCGGCAGGACGTCAGTGTACACTGTAGATGAAAATGGTGAGGCTATTGCATTTGTATTTAGAGCTTACCTTTTAGACAAACATTTATTTAAATAATAACAAGAACTAATGATGTTTTTTGTGTTTCCTGTGCAGGTAACGTAGTGGTACCGGCAGGGCGTGACCCCCAGCTACCCTCAGGGATCCTCCTGGGAACACATCTCTAATAACGTACGCAAAGTCTCCATAGGGCCTCTGGACCAGGTCAGTACCAGGACACATTATTTTCATATATATATCAAAATGTATGTCAACAATTGAATCCACAAAGAAATAACACTTTGGGGTAATAAACAACCCTTGCATTTGTTTATTTGGTGATTTTTGTTGTTGTGGGGCAGGTGTGGATCATAGCGGACAAGGTGCAGGGCAGCCATGGTCTGAGCTGTGGGACAGTGTGCCATCGGCTGGGAGTCCAACCCATGGAGCCCAAAGGACAGTCCTGGGACTACGGCATCGGGGTGAGGCACTAACTCACTATTTGTTCACAATCTATCATATATGCTGGTGTATTCTATATGTGTTTGCAATGTATCAAACACATAATACACCAGCAATGCCCTAGTGGATGAACAGGAAGATAGCATGTATTTGCCCTATAGGTAAATTGAGAAAATGACTCGGAGAATATAGTTTGGGGTCTGAGTGTGAAAGATTTAGCTAATTGAGACTAATAAACCTACAATGATATGGCTTCATTGAAGTAAAGGCACTTTCATGTTCTGAGTTTACATTTCCATGGTTTATTGTAAGTTGCTTTGGATAAAAGCGTTGGCTAAATGAAGTGTAACTATATGAAATGGTTAAAGTGTCCGTATTGTGTATGTAAAGATAAAGAAAACTTGACTAAGCCACATGAATAGGATAATATTGACAGTGTATTGAATGAATGAATGAAAACTTTATTACAGACTCAGGGTCCAGATAAAAGACAAGACATTACATATAATAAATTACATACACAGCATAAAAAGAATTCATAGTTTAAGAATAATTTAAATCAGTGTCCTACAAAGAGACAACTATACCAATGTCTGTATTGTGCTGCACAGTGTTGTATATCCTTTTCTGTGCCCAGTGAAAATGTGTACTTGCAACAAACACAAATGCACGCTGCTGATTTCTCTCCCTCTGTTCTGGTCCTTTAGGGTGGATGGGACCACATCACAGTGAGGGGGAACTGCATGGAGCCGCCCCGCATCTGTCTGCCCTCTCTGGGGGGCCTGGCCTCTCAGAGCTCCTTCCTTGTGAGCACGGAGGCCAACGGCAATGCTGTGGGTTGCTAGACAGACACACACACACACACACACACACACACACACACACACACAATGTACAGAGCCTTCCTAAACCATAGTACCTTTCTAGTAATATTTAGTATGTCGTTTTTGTTTAAAAGCACTTCTACTTTTAACACTGGAGTAGCAGCACTGCTAATTCAGCTCTAAACTATGGAGGACAGCCTTTAGTGTTCACGTCCTGCAGTCAGGGTCACGGAAAGTTCTCCGTTTTAGACTTTCAGAATCTCATATGAGCTGAATGTCTCTCCCTTTGCTATCTGTCTTTGCTCACTGACATTGAACTCGCTGGTCTTAATGCATTTTGTCCATATTTATTCATCATGTGTATGTAGTTTCTTTGTATAGAGTACCTCATGTTAGGTTCAGATGAACTTGGAAAGGTAGGGTTTTAATGATAAAATGAAATGAATGTACTTTAATTAAAGCTACTTGACTGCTAACTGTCTGCCACTGGGCTGGTATTTAAGACAACATTAAAAACATGCTTAATATTATCCTACAGGCAAAAGGTTAACACACTTTCCAATAGACTAAAGCCTGATTACTCTGGAACATAAGAAATCTGATAACAGGATGGAGCAAATAAGGATCTGACAGACGGCAGAAAAGCATGACTGTAGAATCTTCTAAAAAGGACTTTTGAAGCCTAGTTCTGGGTTTATTGCGTCCAAATGTGTGTGGAACCTGTGTGAAGTTAAGACATCTTTAAAGCAAGGCAAGCTCTCAAACACACACACACTTTTCTGTGAGCTTTAGTTGGTACTACTGAGGCGCTTACTAATTGTAAAATTAGGTTTTCCCATTGACTTCTATACATTTACAGTGCTTTTGGAGCCTGTATGTAGCAGCTTTAACAAGACATGCACTGGCTTTATTTACTTGTGGTGGTTGCCTTGTACCAACAGTGAACTGATGTTTTATAAAGCTTTTATTTTCTTTATTTAAATGTAGTTTTCATGGAGTATGTGCAATGGTTAGCATTATAAATAAGGGAAAAGTGTGGATTACTTGTATACGTTCTGTGGTTAAAATGCTAAAACTGAACCTTCCTCTTTCTCAGGAGCATGTTTGCATGTTGGCATTTACTTCCTGTCGTTAGTAGAATGACTGAGCGATGAGAAGAAAATATTAAAAACAACTATATTTTTGTTATAAATCTGTAAGATATGAATATTATGTACTTAGTATAGTGCTGCAATGGTAAAATAGTAAGCTGGAATAGTGTTTCTACTTTTGACATGAGCGTTTAATTTAAAACATTAATAAGTATCCGTTCAGGCTTTAATTTATGTTAACAGCTGTCTAAATTCCTCTGTATCATAATGTATCGTCTAAATATGATGCAGCCTTTGTTGAAATGTTGAAAGTGTACAGAGATCCGTCTGTTTTATCTGTGAATAACTAACATTGCTTTGTGTTACTGTAGCGTGAAACACATCCCTGCTGTTGACATTGTGGAGTACATTTCTCAAGTGTTGTGCATGGTCAAAGTAACAGTCCTTATCTGTCAATAAATAAATGTGTTTATTGATAGCAACTCCCCAAATAGTTTTTCCTGATGTTATTCGCTACAATGTTTTTGCCTTGGAGACACATGGAGACAAAAAAATAGTCAAATATCACACACTTTAAATATTATCTGTGTGCACACGCTGTGAGAAGACTGTTAGATTGTCGTCATGAGCAAACACAGTTTCTCACTTCGTTTCAATATTCAGGCCGGCCGCTTGTCTTTCTTCCTGACAGTTGTGACTAGAGGCTACGCTCGGCAGGTTCCTCAACAGAAAAACACACAAGAAGATCACAAGATAACACAAAGGAGAACAAGTTCACAGAATTGCGAAAGATTCGTTCCTGAGTTCAATAACACATGACTCTTCTTACTCTTCATAACCACGATCTGCAGTCTTTTTAGAATGGTCCTTAAGTCATTCCTTATTTTGCAGGAAGGGCACTTTTGTGATGGTCAAGCAAGCGTTGGGTTTATTGTCAGAGAACAGCACCCGCTTCCTGCAGAGACCCACTTCTGGTCCCAGGGATATTTGGCTCCAAAGGTCACCACACACACCTCTGGTCTGCAGCCTCTGTTAGCTGTGCTGGCTGAAGCTGTGCATTTGGGTGAGATACTGAGTGAGATCGTCCTCCCCTTCATCCTCCAGGTGCTTCTGGTAGCACTGGAGCAGCTTGGCGGCATTGGCCTCTGAGGAAACCCCCCCTTCAGGCAGGCCGGCCCCCGACATGTCCACCACGATGGTAGTCAGGGCTTTGATGTAGTTCTTCGCGAGGGTCAGAGTCTCGATCTTAGACAGCTTCTTCTCGGTGTTCACGTGAGGGATGGCCTCTCGTAAAGCTTGGAAGGCGTTGTTGAGTTTGTGCATGCGTGTCCTCTCGCGCTCGTTGCTCTCCAGACGCCTCTTGCTGCGCTCCTTGGTGTTGGAGCCGCGGGTCCTGCGCCGCCGCCGACCCCCGCCCCTCAGAGACCCCCTCCAGGAGCCCCCGATCCGCACCGAGGCCTCCGAGCCCTCCTGCTCACTGGAGCCCGGTTCTGGTTCTGTGTCTGCTTCTATATCTGGCTCAGGGTTGGACCACGTCCTCCTGGAGGGTTTCACTGCCTTCCCTTTGGACTTCATCCTGATTCAGCTTTTTCTCACAAAGTGTATATACAACAGCTTCAACAGGCCTGGAAGACAAGATGGGAGTGTTACACAGGAGCAGTGGAGTGTGGTGAAGTACATGTACTCAAGTACTGTACCTAAGTACAATTGTTAAAGGTATTTATTTGAGTTTTTTCATTGTATGCTACTTTATGCTTCTACTGGAAAATGAAATTGCACTTTTTACTTCACTACAGGTATTTTTCAGCTCTATAGCCATTCTCAGATTCAGATTATTATCTAATACAAAATATAAATAAACTAATAAATAAACATATTATTAGGGTATTATGTCTGGCATTAGTACACAAAGTAATATAAATGTACTCCACCTTTTCCACTGGTGATTAATGCATAAATGCATCCATAATTATAGTTTATAACATATGAATTTCAAATGAGTCATCATAACCCACAACAATTACTTTTACTGTCAGTACTTTAAGTATAAATTGATTCCATTACTTTTGTTTTTTTATTAGGATTTTGAATGCAGTAATTTAAATGTTAACAGAGTGTTACTGTTTTTACAATTGCTACTTTTACTTGACTTACATATCTGAGCACTTTTACACAATTGCACAGGAGTAAGAACAGTTTTTTTAATCATACATTTTTTTTATTGCAACATCTTCAATTTACAACACAGTACAGAAGAGAATTCAGGTTGCACAACATTTTTGGATTAATTCAATTCCATCCCTCTCTCCTACACCCCACCCACCCACGAGTAAGAAAAGTTGAAATACACAAAGGCATCTTAACATTAATTTAAAGTCTTTTCCCAGGCAGCATGTAATCCACCTTTGCTAAATAAGCCTCCCTCCAACTCAAACAGCTCAGCATCCTGTTGTATCTAATCAGCCTGTTGCAGTGTGAAAACTGCATGATGTTGCTCTGTTAATCTAGCCTCTCTTATCCCCACACTCCTGTGATAATACCCATTTCAAGGTTACACTCACAAGAACAGGGAGTCCAACCAGCTCGCGATAATTCACCTCAAATGCTCTTTAACTAACCCATGGGTTTTACTTATTTTCTTTTTTTTACAAAGCAATGATTTAGAAACTCCCTGAAGTTAGGTTGAAGTTTGCTGTAGTTAAGGTAGTTTAAAGGGGGTTCACAAGCAAGCTTTAAACCACATCATCAAATATGCTAATGTAATAAAACTGCCAAAAAAAAATAGATAAAGCTGTTTTACATAGATGTGCACACGATATAAAGGAAGAGACATTTCTACATCAACATCCCTCTATTTAATTTCCTAACCCAAGTTTAATCTGTAGTTGCTGATATGAGATAAACATGCAAAACTCATTCACTGTAGTAAACTATATTCACAGCAGCCATTAAAGGGTCTTAAACAACTTTAATAACTAAATAAAAAAGTCTTACCTTGCACGTTAAACTAACTTTCCTCCTCCGGAGTGTTTAAGGGGAAATCGTCATCATGCAGCCGGTCATTGAATGCACCATCATATAAAGTGAAGAGAGGAGAGAGCAGCAGACACAAACACACTCACACACACATACAGATAACTGTCACATGCGAGCTACCTGGAGCGGACTGATGTACACGTAGCGCTGCTCAGCCAATCAGAGAGCGAACTCACTCTATGCCCCGCCCACATGCTGCTGTCACTGTCACACTGTCATAATACTGCCAACAATATCAGGTCTTAATGACTGCAGTCTCTAAAATTATCCAAAAGAAAATAATATAATAATTCATTGTAGTAAATCCTCATTTTATTTTATAACCTATCACTTGGTGTTCCAGTATTTAAATCTTTAAATCTACATTATAGTAGCAATACTTGAAACATAATATAAATTAGCCTACAAGTAAAGTATGTAGGATGTCTCTGATCTAATATTATCAGCTCATTATATCACTGTTGTGCCCAAAAATGTAAATAGAAAATTATTATTATTATCATTAAGTGCAAGTTCCTTACAACTTGTGTTTATTTATACAAGCAAATGTAGCATCATATTAAAACCACATTAGTACAATATTTAACATTTTTACATTACATTATTTGGCCTGTCCTATGCCTGGACTAAATAAAGACGACATATTTAATGCTTTTTGCCCTGAGTTTACATGCATGAACATCCCTGTAATAACTGATGTTGGCCATTACCTTGCTATGACTTTCTGCTTTTGGATTTTGTGATTTTCTGAGTCGTTTAGTGCTGAAAAACACTACATCTTTGGTTCCTCATCCTCAACTCTGAGCAGTTAACGTAATTTCCATTGTAGTTTATCACCTTCAGCTGCTTCATTTGAATACAGTCCTACAGGCTACACCTCAATGTACAGAGCCACACTTATCCCTTTGTTGACCAGACAAACTGTTTTAACGACAGACGAATTGTAAACTGAACACAGATACCAAACAAACAAGAAGACAGCATAATAACATCATTAGCTTTTTTTTTTAAATCATCCACTTACGCCTTACCCACTCATATGTGGGATCTGAACTCTGTTTGACCTGAAAACAATGTTGGCAGTTGGGATTATTGTCCTTTACCTGCTGTGATAACTAAAGGTGTGTGTTTGCCATAAGAGTATTTATTTAGAAGTAGTCTTTTATGACAAAATTGGTTTAATATAGTGGTCAGGATTTCCACCACCTTTCTAAGTCTCTTGGTTTTATTCAGACTGACATTATTGTAATCTTAGTTTTTGTAGACTAAGATTTACCTGGTATTTAATGCATTAGTAGCCAAATGTAAGTGTCTTCATTTGCAACATGTGCTTTTCTTTTTGTTGTCATAGGTGAGCCTTACTAAGAGTAGGGTAGCTTACATTTACAGAGATCATAACTCTACTAAAAAGTTATTTTTACTTTACATTTTATACTTAATTCATTAGGTTCAGGAGCCAAACTGAGCCAAGTGTTAGCTAGCAGCTAGCAAGCTTGTTATTTTATATTATGTTGTCATAAATTAGCCTCACTTAGAGTAGGTTAGTTTAATGGTACTAATAATATACATTATAATCATGATTTCTAAAGTTCATAACTAGGCTAAACATTTACAATACATGTTATATCCAATCCATGATGTTCAGGAGCCAAACTGAGGAAAAGCTCAATGTAAGCTAGCAGCTAGCAAGTGCCTCCTTACAAGAAAATGCAGCATCAGTGTAGCAGAGAGGTGAGTAAAATATTGAATTAATGAGTTAGGGAAACGTCTTAATGAATCCACATGGTGTTTGTTAAGTTTCTGCCAAAACAGAGAGTATTAATAATCCAGATGTTTCCCTTTTAATGCTACCATTTTGAAGCTAAGTGGCACGCTAGTTTAAAGGAAAACCTGTAATAGTATGTGTGAACTCTTTTGTAAAGTAACACCAGAAAAAGCTTAAACAGAAATAATTCAAAGAACATAGTAGAAGCCTACAGTTGAGAATAGGACATTACCAAAGAGTATTTTAGGATTTAAGTAAAAAGATAACAGTGTAATTTGGCTTTTAGCAACATTATCATTAATGTGAGAATATCACAAATATGCAACAACAACAGAATTCCAGGTGTGACAGCCAAACACTTTGGTGTCCTTGAACAGCTTGTGTGTGTGTGTGTGTGTGTGTGTGTGTGTGTGTGTGTGTGTGTGTGTGTGTGTGTGTGTGTGTGTGTGTGTGTGTGTGTGTGTGTGTGTGTGTGTGTGTGTGTGTGTGTGTGTGTGTGTGTGTGTGTGTGTGTGTGTGTGTGTGTGTGTGTGTGTGTGTGTGTGTGTGTGTGTGTGTGTGTGTGTGTTTCCTCAGGTACACTGTATCTAATCAACCAAACCTCGCTGATGCTGCCACTGTGGAAACATTATCTTTTACTTTTAGTTTGTTCAGTTTCTGGCTTCACTGGCTCTCCGGCTTACTCTGTTGATTCAGCCACAGCCGCTGATAAATTCTGAGCTGAATACACTTTAGTAATGAGGCGAGCAAACAGGGCCTCCACAAGCATGACAACAAACTGAATAAATAAACAACACAAACTCCTTAATCTGGAATTCTAACAACAACTTAAACGAGATTTCAGACACAATTTTAGTAAATGATGTTTATTGAAATTTAAATGTGTGTTTCTATTCACAGATTAAGTCCAAGGACATAACCTGGCATGGAAAGCAGCTTCCAAAGAGGTCCACAGCTGGAAAGGTACTAAGATTTGTATGCAACTGGCTGTTTTTTTCTCACATCATTTCCAGGGATCTTGTCACACCAACAACTGTGAAAGCTGAATGCACCGTCACACAGTCCTACGTGGCTCTGATGTCACGAACGGCAGGTGCTTTCAAGCAGAGAGAGGGAGAAAAGCCATTAAAGTCCCTGACTCATCATAAAAGAGGAGGGAGAAGGTGAAGAGGACCAGATCTGCCCGATTAGTCAGTTTTTCCATTAGGCCAAGGCTGGCTGTCTGAAAGAAAAACAAGTGTGGATGTCACATTAGGCCACGGTGACAGTGAGCTGGCCTTTTGGCTGTTTGACCACCACTGGTTCATACAAAACAGCACCAGTACAACTGAATGTGTGTGCATGTGTGTGTGTGTTTAATTAACCTTTTTTATCTCATGGCTCAAGGTCTGCCTCGGTGACATGGGTGAGGAAAAGGCAGGTTTGGGAGAGATAGAGATGCCGGGATAAAGCAGCGGTGGTCGGTGTCTGCAGGGAAAGGGTGTGTGGCTGAGAGTGTGTGACACACTGAAAATGGCAGTTCTTCTCCAACGCTGAGAATTCGTCTTCCCACTCCAGGCCTGCAGGTAAAACACACAGTTAGTGACGATGAAGTGCCAATATCTAGCAGCATCAACAGCAGCATTGAACATTAAAGTTAGTTTCACGCTTTGATCTTGGTACACTGTCAGAGGAATTTCAGTTTAAGTATTTAGTATGGCTAATATTATAGATATTTTTTAATATATATAGCCATAAGCAAATATATTCAGTGACGTTCAATACATTTTCGACCAGTTACAACAAATACAATTCTTCAATAAAAAAAAGGAAGAAAGAAGAACTGTTTGTTTTAATTATCCCTCCTAACATCTTGGTCCTATTTCACCCTGAAATCATTTTTTAAATATTGGATGCAGATCCTCATTTCAGAACAAAATACATTTTATACTAATTTACTCAATTTACAATAAGTAAAATGAGTAAATGTACTTAAATGGGACTTTCCACTTCTGCAAAATGGTCAAAGGTGTTAATTATATGAAATACTAAGGATACAACCACTGGTATCATCTTTTAAAAATAGTACCACTGTCTTCTAATGTGACATCTGGCAGAGATGTGCAGGCCTCAGGGTGCAGCTCCATGGTGGGACTCTCCTAAGAACGGCAACAGTGGAAAGTCAGTCTAAATTAAACAGGAAACTATGGAAGTGTCATATCCTTTGTTAAGATCAAAATAGTGAATTAATAGAGAATTTGAAGTGCATATTCTACATGAGAAACAAAGCCAAACACCCACATAGGAAACCAGTACCTGATCAAACAGGAAGACAATGACTTCATCATGAAAGGACACGCTCTTCCTCCGTTTTACATCCATGTTTGTCCGAGACAATTCTCCTGGTGAATCGCATATTTGATAAGACCTCAGAAGACTTTTAAGGTTGTTAAAACTGTCTCTGATAACCAGTTCATGTGTATTCCTGTTAGAGTTCTTGGTGTTGGCAGCATGGGCAGTGAAGTTTTTCAAATCACTTAACATGTTGGTATCACTAAAATGCCAGTCAGTATCCCCTTTAGATGTCCGACAATCCTCCGCGGTTATGTCCCCAAAACGTTGAAGTGGTATGTCCTCATCACAGAAAATGATAAAGCTATTAAGCTGATTCATTGTGACACAGTCCTGTGGGGTCACCATGTTTGAGTCCCTTTTGATCAAGCTGAAAATGTCCTGCATGCTAAGAATTAGTCTCGTCCATGGGGTGTCCTTTGGGTAATCTGGGACAAAAGAAACGAAGGAAGTGAGTGTTGAAGTTTGATGTTGAGGAGGGGTAGAGATTGGTTTTGGCGACGTTACCAGACTGGATCTGCAGTCACTCTTCCGCCATAACTCAGAGGAAGCAGTTCCTCTCTGATCGAGGATGCAGGTGATGGTCTGCAGCTTTTCATCAGCCTGGACCATCTGATCGGAGGATATGAACAGCTGGAGCTCTTCATTCCTGTAAGGTAATGCACAACAGCTTATTCAGACTCCTATTGTTTGCATTGGTTCTGTTTATTATGTCATTACGAACAAGTAAAGGATGTCAAACATTTGTGGGCCTGTCAAACAACTCTAATCATCCTATAATGGCAGATGGCTGGGTGTGTGTGTGTGTATCTAACTATATTTAGATGTATTTAACCGTACTGTGGTAAGCGTGGACTGTAGAGTTTCTACTGTCAACACGTGCAAAGACTCACTTCGAAACGCAGGGTGTAGCCGTACAATCTGTAAACAGGCACAACACTCAGGTCATATTTTTGTAGTTTTAGCCAGTTTTTGTACTACCTATAATAGTCCTTTTTCCCTGAATAGATGGACAAAGCTCCATCCTTTCTAGTCTCCCCTATACGACCTTATTTCAGCTAAAAGTATGAACAGTAATCAATGGCAAAAAACTAAAAAAGTATCCCGTTTGAATTATGTAATGAATTCCACATGACGGTTTTCTTTTTCAGCAACTTCCGAAGACCTGTTGCTTGTGTGAGTTAGTCCCAAAACATGCAGACATCGCACTGCAGTGAGAAAGTTATGACGTCACCTGCAAACCTTTGAGGTAGGTCGTTTTTCTAACGTATTTTCCACGGCCTCATACTTCAATACTTTTACAACAAATCTTTACTTTGCTAAATAATCTTAAATTGAAAAACATCATATTTGTATCTCAAGACACAATTTAAACAGAATCACAAAGTTTGTTGCCTTTAACCACCATTATTTTTGTCGAAAAATAAGGTCCCTTTTTGTAATCATTTTGTCTTTACGTGTGGTCATTTTGTGTCTCTTTGTGGTAGGGGTTTCCCCTTGCCCTAGCCGTGAGTCAGTTTGTGTGACTTTGCAGTTGTTTTGCATTTCTTTGTCATCATTTTCGGTTTCTTTGTGGTAATTTGTAGTCCCCACCTGTTTGGTATGTGTTCCTTTGAGTGACATTTTTAAGCCTTCCCCCTACATTTTGAAAAAGCATATAGCAAAAGAAGTATAATGTCATACCAATTACAATGTTGCTTGCATATATCTGTCTTTTAATAACGTGTTTTAAGGGACTGTTAAAGGGCCTAGTCAAAGAGTTTGGGGTTTTTAGCTGGAGCACACTGGCTGGCACTTTAATTCAAAATAACAAGTCAGCTTTTCTTAAAATAATCTCCTATTACGGTCAAATACTATTCCATTTCTGTCTGATCCATTGGAAATGTAAGAGGTCAGCTGCAGCGCACAGACAGCCCCTCGAGTGTCTGTTAACAACAGGATGTACTAAAACTGATGAAACAGCGCGCACACAAACACATGCATTATTTGGCCACTCACTCCTGAGCCTGAATAAATATCGGGGCCCATCCATCCGCGGAGACAAAGACGCAATAGGAAACTTTTACAGCTCTGCAGTAACCAAGCAACCGCTGGATGAGTGACTCAGGAAAGGAAGAGGGGAGCTGACTCACAGCAGCAGTGACGTAAAGGATGTGAAAGGACACACACTACTGTAGGTCACACACACACACACACACACATGCATTCATTAGGCCGTGAAGCCTGTAATCTCCCCTGTTTCAGGTCAATTAACACCCGACCGTGTAACAGGTGGAGGGGTCAAGGTAAAAACAGATTATAAACAGCCAGTACACAAATAGACATCCATTATTCCACCAAAAACAAGACACAAACATCCAAGTTAACAAGACATAAATAATACCTTTTCTTGATTTCTTTGTCACTGCATCTCTTTTTAGGAAGCCAATTAAAACCGTCCAATGAAATCACCAGCGTAGCTCCATCCCTGAAGTATTTTAACTCTGGAAAAAGAAAGCGAGGAACATATGTTTGAACCGATATGCATTGCTTTCTAATTTTGCTGCATCATGACGCTGCAAAATGCGTTGCAACACTCTGCATCCTCCCCACGCATGACACCAGAATATTTATTTTCCCTACCTTGCATTGTGCGAGCCCCGCTCATTTAGTCTTGCTGCACGGTGGACACTGAGGCATTGAGGGGAACCACAGGAGAAACATATGGACGGAGAGAGAGGAGATGGAGGTTATCCACAGAAAAAGAGAGGAGGAAGAGGAGGAGGGGGGGAAATGAAATAAGGAGAGTAGATCAGAGGAGGTAGTGACTGAGTGGAGGTGATGAAGAGGGAGGAAGTGAGGACAGAGGAAGGACAAAGATCTCAGATATACAGCGAGCTCCCTGGAGGCTGCTGGCCTGTCTGCACCAGCTCAGAGCAGGAAGGATCAATACCTTATCTGGGCTAATGCAACACAACATGACAGTGGATGTCACAGTGACATAGACAAGAGTGACTGTCACTTCTTAATCATTTTACCATGCCTACATTCATGCAAACACAAAAGCAGTAACTCTGGCAATGCAAACATATCGTTCGGTTTCCAGGTTGTGGATTCACAATAATTTGAAGAATTCCCCTTTTTTTTTTTACATTAAACAGGTTTTAGTTGTCTTTTAATGAGCTTTATTTCTAGTCAGGACCTTTTCCCTGCAGCCATCACCTTTTACACACATCTCACCCTGATGATTATGCCCAGTGAAACAAGATCATCTATGACAGTATAACATACAGAGCTGACACCACAAGTAAATATGTTTCTCAAGTGAAATGAGTAATAGATTAATGAACTGTTCTGTTTATTTTTACCGAGTTGTTACAGCTTTATTTATTTAATCTTTGGATGAATGGTGGTTCAACTTGAAGTACTACTACCTACTGTAAATACTGGAGTGTGGCGTTACAATGTGTTTTATAAGATCGTAAATGTGTTCTTGATTCAGTGTTGTGGAACATTTCTTCATACTCTAAATTGATCAGATTAAAATTGCATATAAGTAAACAGTTTTTGGTGCATGGTTTTACAGATGCAACAGTGAACATTAGCTCCCTCTAGAGGCTGAAAGCAGAACTGCAGGCAGCACTGAGGCAAAGGAGAGAACTGCAGCAGCTCTTCAGGTTATTACAAAAAACAGGAAATACACTTTAAAAATGTGGTTTATACACATACATTGACATAAAGTATAAAACAATACCTCTTTGTACACATTCGTCTATTACTGCTGCTTTCATTGATGCAGCTATTTCAAGTTGTACCAGTAGTGGACAGAGTACTCACAACCTTTACTTAAATACAAGTAGGAATATTACAGTGTATTAAGTGAAAGTACAAAAGTATTGCCTTTAAAATGTACTTCCCATGCAAAAAAATCAGCTGTCCCATACATCCAAGCCTGCAGGAGGAGCTCATCCCTTACAGAGTGTCTGCCTTCAGAGTTGACACCAGGTCAGACACTTACATACACATATTGCACAACAGCTTTTTTTTAGAATATATATTACTGATGCATCAATGTGTCCATCACTTTAATGTTGCAGTTGGGAAATCAGCTGGGAGTTATGTTAACTATATATATATACAGCTGGGTGGCAAAGGGTCAATTCAGTTTCGTTATATCCTGTTGGAATTACGCAATAAATGACACATGTTGTTGTTCATTTAAAAGATAATTAAGTAAAGAAATTCATAGTTGTTCGTACCATTTAGTGTTGTCTTCCTATCGACTGTGCGGCTGTTGTCCTCCCGGTTTGACCACATCTGCTATAAATTTGAATAAAACCCAAAACCTAATGAAAGTGACCATAATTATTTTCTCGTGGAGCATATTTTCAGGCACATACATTTATCACCTATTATCCTGACATACCTTTATCCCAGGTCAAATTTGACCCGAGTACAACAGGACGGTTAATGAACAATATACAGTATGTCACCACTTTAATAACCTACAACATAACATAATACCTGATCAATTATTTGCTGATTATATTTTGTTTAATTAATCTTAATCTTCAAGTTATAACCAACGACCATAGTTATAACCATATGACCATATTTGTGTCCTAGTCTTAGTGGAGTACAAGTACAAAGTAGTACATAAGTAGAAGTATGAGGTACTCATACTTCTACTTATGTACAGTACTTGAGGTGATGTACTTAATTACTGTCCAGCACTGATTTTTACTCATTGAAATAGATACACAAATGCTGCCACTACATCGTTCTTACAACTTCTATACTATAACTACTGTTAAAATGCTCCAGTTCTTCTGCTGCTGCTTTCATTTACACTGTAACATTCATCCTCTCTTTTATCATGTAACTTCCAAACAGTCACATTTATGAATACGTTTACTGCTGGTACAGTCCTCCCCCTGGCAACAAAATCACTGATGCTGGAGTTCTGCTTCACACACCCTGACAGCATCAGGATGCTGTTCCCAGGAGGCGACAAATATCACCATTCAGTCCACCTCTGGTGTCCAAAAGAGCTAAAAATAAAAGAGAACATAGGATTCTGAAGCAAAAGAGATGGACGGATGGTGTTTCCATTCTTCTGCTTCCTGCCTTTACTGTAATTCGTTTTTTTTGTTGCTAAACCTCCCCCTTCCCGTCACGTAAACTCGTCCTCAGAGTCCTCGTGTCAGCCATATCAGGTCAGCCGGTGCACTGCTACCGTGTTTCAGTACAGTCAACTCTTTTTCCACTGGACTTAGCAGTGCATGTGAGGAGGCGATACAGTCGCCGCAGCAGAAAGACTTCATGGCGCAAAATGGGAGCTTATTCCGGCACAATCCATTTTCACTTTGGAGGAATGAGTGCTGTCTGGGTTTCTCAAAATCTGATATCTCGACAACTTCTGCATCCAAGTATCAGAGGAATTATTGACACGTCTTTGGTTTCAGGCTGTCCGACTGAATCAAGCCTTGTATTTTATCATTACATTTAGCATCTTTTATCCAAAACAACTTACTATAAGTGCAATTAAACATGAGAACACAAATTACAGAATGTCAATCAGTACACAATTCATTATGATCTGCTTTAAGTAGGGGTGAATATCATTTCTCCTCTGATCTCCTCTTCTCCTTTAGTCAGAAGTGTGCCTGCCAACTCTCTGGAGAAATGTCTCAATCCCACAATCCCCTGCAGCATACCATGGATCCATGCAGGGAAACGTAACCCCCTGGGCTTTAACAGGTGAACTAAAATAAGGAATGTGTCCGTTGGGCTAAAGAGGGTGAGAACAAGCCCAAGCCCCTCAGCTTGAATTGTGTCAATTAGTTGCTTTCCTATGTCTTAAAATTGCTCCAATTGAGTTGTAACCAGTGGCGTTTTCTCCCGGAGGCCAATGGAAGCCAGGCTTCCCCTGTTTTTTCGGATTGTAGTTATAATTTAAATAAATAAATAAGAACACTTTGTTTTGTTTCGATAATTCTCCTTTGCTGTGTGTTGCTGCCGGCCGTCTCTCCCCCATTCTCATTGAGTATTTTACAAAGAGTGAAACAACAGCGCCCCTCTACATGTTATGGTGAAACAGTAGATTGCACTCTCTGCTGCGAGAGGAGGCCAGCCGAATCTGGCTTTCCTTGGTGAAAGAAATGGAGGGATTGACCAATCAGATGAGGCTCACGTGATGCCCCTGCCAACCTGTGATTGGTCAGTGCTATGCCAAGGGAAGCCAGAGGCGGCTGGCTTCCCTTGCCTCACAATCCAATCAAATCGCATCAATTTAGTGTTGCAGTGACGCGTCCTAAAATCCGGAAGTAAGCTGCGCTCGGTTTCCCTCGACAAAAACGCAATGGGATTTCTCCATAGGATTTAGGAAAATAGTTCGAAATAAGGTCAGTGGAAAACGAACCTGTTAGATAAATGCAAGTTTTGTTCAGTCGGATAATATCCACATGTCTACCCTACTTTTATCATTTTCGAATCATAAATCTAATCGATAGAAGATAGATAGCGCCACTGCACCACTCTCACCGCCGTTAGAAAGTAGCAAGCAACTGAAGCAAGTGCAATTATGGAGGGTGGAGATTTGGAGTATTTCATCAAAAATAATTGTACTAAACTTCCGCTACAGCAGCAACAACAAATACAATCTGATGACAGGCCAATGCCCAAACTGGAGCTGTGTTCAGCGAGGAAAAAAGGAGTGTATCGGACGTAAAACGTTAAAGGTCTCCTGATTTAGTTTGTGAATGAATGCTTATTAGAGTTTCGGCTGGAGAGTGCGTGCGGACCTGTCGGTTAGATAACAGGCGTGTGTAAGTCCTGCATCTGATACAAATGTGTGTAAAATGATACCGGGTGCTGTAATCACTCATCTGGTTACGTTATTACATTGACCACCACCACACCCCCGACCCAAAAGAAAGGACGTATTATTGGCTTCCCCTAATTTTTTCCCCACGCCACGCTACTGGTTGTAACAGGCACAGTGTGCGCCAGGAGAACTGAACAACTATCCTTTTACACTGCAGGCGCAGAAACATCAGATCCAGGCGGCAGGCGGCGAGTGACACCGAGCAATCCGTGAGAGGAGGGTAATTGGAGATCTCTGGGCTTATTCTGAGCATGCAGGGAAACACACCGATCGAGTCCTGAAGGAGGAACACGAGTGGAGCTGCCGAGAGAGCAACACCAATGGTGATCGGGGCAGTGGGCAAAGCACTGTGGGTAATACGGGAAAACATCCAGTCAGGGCGCCGCTGGTGCTATTTGCAGCCTTTATTTGGACACAGCAGGGTCTCAGGGGCTGCAGAGGAGAGAGGGGCAGAGAGGGAGGGAAACGTGACACTAAAACAACAACATACAGAGTGGTAAACATGTCACTGTTGTGTACATATTTGTACAAGGTGTGTGGCTTCAACGGTCATAAAACGAATGCCATCTTTAGTCTGCATGTAAGCTGTACTCAGGGCCGTATCCAGGATTTCCTAAATACCGAGGTCCAAAGATGTTAGGGGGGTTCGGGGGATACCCCCCGAGATTTGGGGGATTTTCATGATCTAGTTAGGTGCTTTTTAAGTCCTGTGGGGGGTCACACATTGGATAATATATTGATTTCAAACCATGTCAGTGGGCTGACAATGTCAGCATCCATTATTTTGAAAGTGTAATACATAAGAATCAGTTGATTGTTACTATTAATGATCTGGACATGCAGAAGAGGCTAAAATGATCACAAAACATTGTCAACATTCATTTTCCATGTCTCTCTCCTTTCCATAACCTGCCCCATCTCTTCCATCTTCTTTACTCTCTCTGTCTTCTTTCTGTTCTTGAGTCTCTCTGTCCTCTACTCTTTCTCTTTGTTCAACCTCTCCCTCGTTGTTTCCTGTTTGCTCCTCCTCACTTGTCGCTCCTGCCAGTGAATTAAAAGCAATTCAGCTATTTAGTTCATTTCACTCGTTTGTTTGCATTATTTTTTTACTTTAAATCTGTTTTGTTTGATTCTCAAAAGAGAACAAAGATGTAAGAAAACAGTGTTTTATACAATTGTATGTTATTATGACATCATAACTGCAATAGATGTATGTTGTTTTACAATTATGCCTATTGTAAATGAAGACTATTGTTGATAGATAGTTAGATGGGGTTATAAGCGACATTCTTTGGTGTGATGTACCTGCAAGCAATAGACCTCAAAGGCCAAGAGACCAGTCAGAGCAGAGAGAAGGGGGAGAGAAGAGCGAGAGAGAGAGAGAGAGCGAAGAGAGAGAGAGAGGCGAGTAGAGAGAGAGAGAGAGAGGAGAAGAGGAGGGAGAGAGAGAGAGAGAGAGAGAGAGAGAGAAGAGGGGAGGAGAGAGGAGATGAGAGAGGGAGAGAGAGAGAGAGAGAGAGAGAGATATAGAGGAGAGAGAGAGAGATATAGAGAGATAGAGATAGAGATGAGGAGAGAGAGAGAGAGAGAGGGGCAGAGAGGGAGAGAGACGAGAGTAAGAGAAGATGAGAGAGAGGAGAGATAGAGAGGAGAGAGAGAGAGATAGAGATTATAAGAGAGGAGAGAGAGAGGAGAGAGAGAGAGAAGAGAGGAGAAGAGAGAGAGAGAGAGAGAGAGCGAGATAGAGCAGAGAGTGGGGATATCTATAGAGTCTATCCTAGGTCCTCTAAGCTCTCTACTTCTAGAGAGTATATCCCATCTCTCGAGAGAGAGAGGAGATGAGAGAGAGAAGGAGATGAGATCTCTCTCTCTTCTCTCTCATCTGTCTCTCTTGTCTCTTCTCTCTTCTCTCTCTCTCTCTCTCTCTCTCTCTCTCTCCTCTCTCTCTCCTCTCTCTCTCTGCCTGTCTCTCTCTTACCAAAGCTGAGCTTCGACTGACGTAGTATTTTCATTATATCTGAGTCAGTGTAAAAAGAAAACAACACAATGTTATATCTTCAATGTTTTACTCAAATTGAAATGAAAGAAAAACATTAAAACGTTTGTTAAAAGGTAATCCTTCTGACATTGGATGAATGTAATTAACTTTAGCTCTCTAGCTAGTTTATTCACGCAATTTAAACCAAAGTATAGCCTATAGCTGCAATATCAGTTAGTGTGCATGTTGTCGGACGTCCAGTGACTAACGTAGAGCGTTCACACAGGATCTGCTGCTCATATGATGTCCTGATGAACAGGAACACAAGCAGCCCGCTGGACTCAGATCTCTAGATACCTCATCACTCCTCCTCTGGACTCAGATCTCTAGATACCTCATCACTCCTCCTCTGGACTCAGATCTCTAGATACCTCATCACTCCTCCGCTGCTCCGATACAAGTCCGGGCTGCGGTGGTTTGTTGATACATGTCATCTTCTTCTGTTTGCTTTAATCGAGGCTACGTACTTATGCAGCGCCCCCATGGTCAGTAAATGGAAGTACTACAAAGAACCCCGTTTAGTGCAATTATTTCACAATGTTTAGTTATACACAGCTCGAAAAAAATTACCGAGGTCCGGACCTCGGTGACCTCAATGGTGGATACGGCCATGGCTGTACTGTTTGCATGTGAGAATTGATTAGACATCTTTTGTTACAAGAGGGAGAAAAAGTAGTTGTTAAGAAGAGGAAATAGAGAGAGGGAGGTGGAAGAATAGATACAGGGTAATAATGGTGGTGCAATCATTTCAAGATATTTTGATGTTTTTTAAAGAAAGACAGACTTTTATTAGTTATTGAACCAAAGACCCCTCGGTTCCCGAAACAAGTCCCTACAGACTGAGTCCCCCCACAAACTGCATTTTAAAATATGTTTTGGGGTGAAACATCCTGTTCTTGTGGGGAGAGATATGTATATCTTTTTTGTTTTTATGTTTCATGTGGAACTATGTGGGTTTGCTGTCCTGGCTCCAAGATGGTGGAATGAGCTCCCCATTGACATCAGGACGGCTGATAGCTTGCACATCTTCCGGCGCAAACTGAAAACTCATCTCTTTCGACTCCACTTCGAGCGATAGAACTATTAACGAAAGCACTTTTATACTAATAAAGTACTGGCTTATCTAAAGCCAGTTGAGTAGCACTTGAAATGTTTTTGCTCTATGAAACCTGATGTACTTATATGATTCTGTTTTCTTCAAGTTGTATTTTGTTGGTCCAACGCACTTATTGTAAGTCGCTTTGGATAAAAGCGTCAGCTAAATGCAATGTAATGTAATGTAATGTTACTACTTGAGCAGGTCTCCCTTGAAAAAGAGATCAATGATCTGAATGGGATTTATCTGTATAAATAAAGGTTTGAAATATTACTAAGACTACCCGGGGAACTTTTTTGAAGTCTTAACATTTTATGTAATTAAAATGTTTATATATTACTTTTTACAAATAATACAAATGTAATCGCACACCCATCTTCCAAAAATGAAACAGAAGATGTATATGCACAAAGACATGCACCTAAGGGGGCACCTTGTATCAATATTATGGGTAGCATATTTTCTTTTTTTTGCCATATTAATTTAAATTACAACCAATAATCACTATCCAATCCAATCCAACTTTATTTATATAGCACTTTAAAACCTTCAGACCAAAGTGCTGTACAGAGAGATATATCAAATCAATATCAAATCAGGTTTTATTTATATAGCACATTTAAAAAACGATTTTTGGTCGAGCCAAAGTGCTGTACATGCAAATAATAAATAACACAAATCGCAAACAGAAGACAATAAATTACAACAGCAAATATAAAATTCAAACACAGGGAAATGTCATGAGTCGTGCTCCGCTCTGACTAGAAGGCCAGGGAGAAGAAGTGAGTTTTTAGGGTTGATTAAAAAAAACCTAGGGTCTGGGCCGACCTCACATGCAGGGACACTATAACACAATGCACCACACCCAACGTATACACACCCTGAGGGATGAATACATCCTCTGGTTGTAAATTGAGGGACTAATTTGTTGAGCAACCGTAAACTCCCTTTGTATGCAGAGAAGACTTTTCTCATAGGCGGAAGATTATAGGTTCTTAGAAGTGTTTGCTGACAAAGAGCCTTTAATATGATGACATGAACATGTAATCCATCTTGGATCGCTGCCGGAGTATTTATGAGCCTCTGTTGACAGCAGCACACCTGCTCTCCCTGAGTCCAGACCTGGGAACTCTGCCCGCCTGAACTAGCACCGCTGCTGCCAAACACACCGCCATATTGGGAGAAGTGTGAGTCTGTGTGAGTGTAAAGAAAGGGGGCGAGTGTGTGGTTGTAACACACAGACAGAGGAAGGGGGAGAGAGAGATGTGTGTATGTGGGGGGTGGTTTGGATAGGTGGAAGTAAATCTATCTTTACTTATTTCCCGGTGCTACTGTATAAGAGCGGGGATTAGTGAAAGTCATTTATTACTCCATCATTCACCATAGACAATCCATTCAATGACAGAGGGGAATGGATATCTTGCAAAGTGGAGTTGGCAGAACAAGAGCCTGCTGAAAGATACAAGTTTAAATGTTGGCATACGATGGTGCGTTTTGTTGTATTAATGAGAGAAAAACACAGAAAATGTAAGTTTTATAAGGGTCAAAAATGCATTCAGCTATGGTATTTGTTTGTGGAATATCCCTGCTTTTATTATTATGCAGCCATTAACAAATATAACTGGAACATGCAGGATGAAGGATTCAATTGTACAGTGGAAACTTCAAATGAGCTCACATTCGAGACACAATGTGTAGGATTTTCATTAAAAAAAAACACGTATAGAAATCCTCCCATTCATCATTTACAACCCTCTAGAGGTGTGTCTGTATCTGCATGACCCCTTCACCTATTTCTCTTTTGGGAAGTTGCTGGGCGTCAACCTCTAAAATCGTAGCGACCAGGTGTCAGATTGTAAGCATACATCGGATAGTAAGCTATGAAAAAGGTGCACAAAACAAATATGTAGCGAGTATGTCACATTAAACGCTAAGCAACCAAAGTGTGTTCCAAATCAGAGGTGAGTGAGTCCCCCCCCCCCCCTAAAACTATGTTCGGACACATAAATGCACATTTCATACACATTGATAAACGGTATCTATACATAGTTTATATGCAAAGTTAATACTTTTTCAATTGTGTTTAAGACACTTGAAAACGTTCAGAATTTAAAAATAAAGGTTGCAGCAAAACTGCACCTACAACAATTGTAAAATGTTGTTTATAGGACAGATGTGTTTGTTATTTTAGAGTGGCTGAATGTAATCAGTACATCATAACACATCTAGAGAAAACACCTAAATAGATCCATCAACAGCACAACCAATAGTAGAAATTGTGTTTTTTTTCTACAGTATATATCATTGCTGTGATCTACCACTAGACCGCAGTAGTGTGCTACAGTCAGCATCAGTGTTGGTAATTGGGTTGAGGATTTGTGAAACACACACACACACATACCATGTATACATCACTTCAGGGGACATTACATTGACTTACATGCATTTTCTGGAGACTTATCCTAACCTTAACCAACACATGCCTAACCCTTACCCTTAACCTAACCCTTACCCTAACCCTTAACCTAACCCTTAACCTTACGAAGTCTTCACCCTAAAATTAATGATTCCCCTCATGGGGACCTCCATTTTGTCCCCATAAGGGAGGCGAGTCCCCACACGTGACTGTGTAAACAGATTTAGGTCCCCACAAGTATAGTAATGCTAGGCCACACACACACAAACTAAATGTAAACTTCGTAATGAAAAACAAGAGCAAAGCAAAATGTAAAATAAATGTCCTCTAACCAAATAAAAAACTGTGTCCTTTTCCTTTTAATGTTTTTGGCTATTTCCTGTACGATTCTCCGATCCCACCTGCACAGAGCAAGAAATAAAACAGCTTTTAATACTTTAAAAAACTTTTATATCAGTCTGCTGCTAAATCCAGTGGTGAAAGGCCTGTGCCTGTCTGTCACTTCATGTGGATTGAGTAACGACTGCAACTGCGTATGAATGTAAACACTTACCTCATCCCACCCTGTAACCAATCCACCGCTGAGGGAGAAGCTTAGCAGGCGAAATGATATTTCAGCCCCTAACATAAAGTTAACACACGGTTGACACACACACACGAGTGAGGAGGAATTGACTTGAAATGTCAGGACTGCTGACGGGCAAAAAGACTGCGAGAAAGGTGTTGAAAAGCGGGGCTCTGACCTCTGACCCGGGACACATAGCAGGCCGGGACAGCTGTGGGACTCCTCGACTAACGTGTTAATGGCGGAGCTGAGTTCAAGCGCTCGTTGACAGAGCTCTCATTTACACACACACACAACACACACACACACACACAGACACACACACACACACACACACACACACACACACACACACACACACACACACACACACACACACACACACACACACACACACACACACACACAGCTCTGATCAAATAAGAACGGATCTGTTTCAGCAGCTAATCTTAAATGTGATGAGGCTCACAGAGGCTGTGGAATATACATAAATATCTTTATTTGGGGATCAGGCGACGCCCCGGGGTATATCACAGTACAGCACACTATAGGAAGAACGAAACGGGACACGTTTTATGCCTTCATGTTAAACCCTGGCTTTAACGGAGACTTAAAGTAAGAAGGCCTAAGCGGTTACTTTCCGAACATCCTTCTGTACATAAATCTAGATTGTTTTAGACAGAAGTACTTGATTTTGTAACTATAGTAACACCGCAGTTCTCTTGTAATAAAAGATTATTAGCATCTCAATGAACTTTAAAAGATATATGAATTTACACTTGTTTAATCCCACTCCTTCTCCCAAAAACTAAATTACTAACATATATATATATATTTTTTTAGATGGAAATACTCAAGTGAAGTACTTCAAAAGTGTACTTGAGAACAGTATAGTAACTGTCCACTGAATGCAGGCGATGCATTGCCCCATGATATCTCTGCAGCACCCCCCACCCCCTTAAACCCATCCGAGGGAGTCCCTAACTCCCCTCACCAAACCCACCACCTCAACACTATATCCTATCACTTGCGTCCTAAGCTGGCTGGTATTCATCAGGCCCTGATCCAGTTGCACATGTACCACATTTAAGTCAAAAATGTATTGAGTCAGGATTGCCCCTTAGTTACGGTTCAAACAGATAAGAAATACAGGGGGGGGGGGGACTCAGAGGATACAGATGGCTATGCATTTAACAGGAATTTCTTATTTGCTGTTAATCTACCATGCTGAGGAGGAGTATTTCCTCTCCAGCTTCTGAACCAGGACAACCTCAGAGCGTTGCTGCCGTCCACAGGGCTGCAACATAAAGCAGGTTTTTATTTGGGAGCGTATATGTTCCAGGCTCAGTAACCTATGTATGACACATTAAGGAGATTTTCCAATGATTTTATATTCTCAGCAGTATTTTTCCCCTTGAGTCAAATGTTCAGTGTGTGTTTCCCTGAGTCAATATGTTGAAATAACCCAGTTTACGGCCTTCTGATGTTACTCCTTTAACCCTATGCCGTCAAATATACAGGCAAGGCTGTTTTTCTGACTTTAGTAAACATGTATCTCTTTGCAGTTGCTGAACAGACTTTCTCTATTTAAATTTGTATTTGATACGTCTTGACGATAGCCAAACTCTGACAATGTTTAGTAACTCACTTTGTCATACGTAAGAACCAGTTTCTAGACAGCAGGTGTTACTGGTCCTGGACTGGGAATGGACCAAAACATAATTCCAAATAAAACAGAAAGTTGTTTTACGCTTTGAGTTTTCTGTTACTTTGTACTTAGCTAAGTTAGCTAGGATCCCATCCAGGTTGCTAGCTTTATGTTTGTATACAATGCTAGTTTATCAGACAATTTCTATGTCAGGATCAGTTTCTAGACAACTAGGGTGTTTCTGGTCCTGGCCTGGTAATTGTGAAAAATGTATTTTTGTGTTTACCCTTTGATTTCTTTATCTGTGTACTTAGCTTAGTTAGCAACATTAGCTAGGAACCCATCTAGGTGAGTTAGCTAGTTTGCTAGCTGTGTGTATCCACAACCCAGTCTCACGGCATTTCGTGTTATAGTCACGACATTTAATCTATTGATTCGTGTTCACCAACACAATTTCCCCTTTTTTTTCGTGTCACACAACGATTTTAAAAGCAATGTATTTCTATTGGTAGTATATTTCGTGCCTGCAGCACGTCTTTTTGTCCGTTCGGGTCTTGGAAGACCGGAAGCTGTGTGGTTCATAAAAACATCTTCTTACTCAATATCAAGCCACGATTATTGTTTTTATTTTAAATCGTATAATGTCGGACTTTTTTTGTCGTCTGTGAGGAAAATAAATGGGGCTCAGAGCCTCAGAATACTGAAATCTATATTTAAAAAAAAAAATGTTCCTTCTAATTTGTTATTCTTTTCTAAATAACACACTGTTATTTACTCACCAATAACACACAATTATCCTTGTTTTTATTTATTTGTTTGATTCCATAATCTTGGGCTTTTTTTGGCGTCCGTCAGGAACTGAATTTCAAAATAAAAATAACCGGAAACAGACGTAGGCCTACTGTATAAGGGACATTTCGAGCATCATTGCGATACACAGCCACTGCACTGATTACCCAAGATTCTCAGCTATGGTTTAAGCTCGCTGATTGGGTGTTTTAGCCGCAATGCATGTAGGGATATGGTGTTAATGCCATATCAAATCCGAAAAACATTTCTGAGTTTAGGATGGCCGAAGACACTACACCAGGGGTGCCCAACCAGTCGATCGCGATCGACCGGTCGATCGCGGGGAGATTCCCAGTCGATCGCGAGATGTGTCTAAAAATAGAACAACAACATTCTGTTGTATGTTAATGTCCTGAAACATAATCTTCCTGTCCAGAATAATGCACTTGAACGCATCAAAGCTTTGTGATTGGCCGGCGTGACCCCATGTGTCGGGGCGTGGCTGGTGGGCATTGGGCAGTATTTCGCTGACGTTGTCCGTGTCAACAGAAGTGACAGTCCGCACACACACAAGACCGCAATTATGGCAGAAGCAAAAAAGCCCAACATAGGCCTATATAATTTTCCCTCCGAGTGGGAGGATGATTATTTTTGTATCTATTCCAATTCAAAGTCCATCTGTCTCATCTGCAATGCGAGCTGGCTTTATCGAAGAAGGGTAATTTAGGAGCGGCATTTCAAAACAGTGCACAAACGCTACGAGACGGAATTCCCTCCTAATTCTGCCCTACGCTCCAAAAGGGGAGGGGCCTGAAAGGACAGCTAAATGCACAGCAGTCCATTTTCACCAGGCCCAACAACAAGAGCAAGGCTGCAACCAGAGCATCTTATCGTGTCAGGCACGTTCTTGAGAAACACATGAAGTCTTTCAAAGACGGCGAAGTTGTGAAAGAAGCATTCCTGGAGGCTGCCGACGCGCTTTTTGGGGACAGTAAAAATAACAGTAGCATTTCAACAGGTTTTTGATATAATAAAAACTCAAGTTAGATACCGTTATTAATCAGCTGTAAGTTTTAGTTTGTTTGAACTTATTCATTATAATTATTGTACACAATGGTATAAGAATGCAAACATTCAGATCTGTTCTGTTTAAATTGATTATAGTCTATTATCAATTCAGTTCAGAAACTAGTGTTGCTTGCATCCTATTTTAAAGGCATTTATTTTTATACTCTACTAAAATGCAACAAAAAAAGGGTTTGATTCTATTAATTGTGTCTTTTTTTATTGCACTTTGGCAGCAGATTCCTGTGCAGCTTCAGATCTGAGTTGTCTTATTAGTAAGCCTAATTTATACTTTTGTAGCAACACTAATTTTATATAATGGCAAAGAAAGGGTTCAGAGTCTTTTCTTTTTTTCCTGTGTCATACTGTTCAATGTTTCTTGAAAACATTACCCACTGTAGTATGTGACGTTTGAATAAACTCCAACTCTGTATCAACAACACTGTTGTGTAACTTCAGTTAAATACTTGTATGTGTGTAGATTAGAAAGAGGTAAGATAAAGGATCTGCAGTATTTTATGAAGTATTCATCGTACAAAGGTCAGTTTTATACAAGTAGAAGTGTGTATTTACCTGATAGTAGGCTAGGCTGTCAGTAATGGCTATGCCTCTCTATTTGGACTGGTAGATCTCGGCAGACTGGCAACTTTAAAAGTAGCTCTCGGTTCAAAAAAGGTTGGGCACCCCTGCACTACACTAACCATAATTCCCAGCTATCGTTTAGGACTACTAGTGCGCCAAGGTTACACCGAGCGTCAAACAGCTGTTTGAAATGGAACGAAACCACGCCAGACTATCCAAAACTAGAATCGAACGCCCCCCCAGAACTACACATGCTGGCTATTGTGTTTCGCAAAATGTTCTATGGGACGTCTCTACTGAACGTTTTCGTTTTTCCCACAATTAGAAGTTGCCAGTATTAAACACATTGGTGTTATCAAATGTAAAACATATAATTAATAAATGGGTGAAAATCGCTTGTGTACATAATGCGCAGCATTAATATACCCACATGACAGCTCATTGTTACTTTGTAATTCTACTCCACTACAATTCAGAGGTTAACCTGGTATTTTTACTCCACTACATTTATTTGAGTTACTTTGCAGATTCTGATTAATGATGTGAAATATAAACAACCCTTAAATCAGACTTTAGTTACACCTGAGTAAAATTCAGGGAAGGTGATTGTCAAGTGCCAACAATCAGGAGAGATATTTGATAGTTGGTGCTTGAGAAGACTAAACATTTATCTGCAATTGACATGAATGGAAACGAGTAATAAAGTATATTCATTACTCGTTAAAAAAATGCGAAAATGGTGTTGGTGAACACGAATCAATAGATTAATTTCGTGACTATAACACTAAATGCCGTGAGACTGTGTTGTTTCATTGCAGGCCAGGGCTATGGGCAGTTTGATGTCCTTTATTTAATAAACTGAAAATGCAACACCATGCACACTGCAGATAAATGCATAGGCCCACATAATCACACATGCAATGACTTACAGGTAAACAAATGCGTGTAAAGACAAAGATTCACACGCTAGTGGAAAGAGTGAAAAGGAGGCGTGTGGCGCAGTGGTTAGAGCGTTGGTGTTCGAATCAAGGGAGCACAGGTTCAAACCCCACTGCAGTCAGCATGTCGACACTTCAGCCCAAATTGCTCCTGTGGGGATTGCCCACAGGATTGAGTATGTAAGTCTCTTTGGATAAAAGCGTCTAACAAGTGACATGTGATATAATGAGAGCACTGACATATTGATTGCCACAAACTCAGAAAACCAGTCCTATTGAAAGATTGGCCCCAAAACAAATGTGTAAGATAAATGTGTTTGCGAGAGTGCAGGGTGGAGCTTAAAGTGTGTGTTGGAGGGACGTCTTGGCTGAAATTGAGAGCGTCACTGGCATGCCTGCACCACAGCTGGTCAGATAGAAATAGAAGAGGCAGTAACTGAGTCCGGGAAAAAGGAGGAGCAGCCACTTTCCTCGGGGATGCATGTATGGATCAACGGGTCTCTCTGTCTGTCTCTGTGTCTGTCGCTTCAGACATTAGAGAGGGACTGGGATTTAGTTTTAGCATGCAGCGGGACATCAAGTCTAACCTGATGATATTATCATTCAACTGAAATCTGACACAGGTTGCTCGAAATACCTTTCATATGTATTCTTTCCACACAGAGAAGGTCTCAAGGAAAAGATTAGTTGTCTTATGAATAGCTCACACTAATTGAATAATTGGTGTTAAGACCTTTCCCACAACCCAAAGGCATATAGATGTGTATATGTTACAACAACAGCAACCACATGATCAAATAAACAAAATATCAAATCAAATAAGGAAAAGGTTCACAGAGAAATATCCAAGAAAATAATGTTGGACAACAAAGATCTAACAAAGATACTCAAAATAATTGCAAAAATATACTTGAAAGCTCACCATTTAACTTCAAACTGTGATGGAAAGAGACCATCACAAGAGACCTCCTCTTTTTTAGGTTTTACATGAAATAGAAACAAAACAACTAGTAACTTAATAATAACAATAAAAGGATGACTGATGCTAGTGAGGGATACCCTTTGGGTCGAATCACACCTAACAAAACCCACCAAAGCCAGTATGTGTGAATGCATTCATGATATCGAACATTAGCTTTGGATCTAGACATGCAGACTTGTACAATTCAATACTTTTCCTTTTGTTTGTATAAAATGCAACTTACCATCAAGTCCATACATACATCTGCTGGTTCCCATGTCCTTTGAAGATTGACCCATTGCTTACTACTTTCCAACATTAATGGAACAAATAAACAGTTAAAGTACAGGCGTGCAAAAGTACAAAATGAAAGGTCCAACTTCCTGCATGGTCTCTATATATTACATTTGATGTAAGTTTTTCTCTCAAATATCGGGCCGCTTTCCTTACATATTACAATACTTGAAGCAAGACCAAAAGGGGTTTGTTCGTTAATCCTCCCTGTTCACTATTCTACTCACAGCTGCCTGTGCCTGTCAAGAAAAACAACCAATGCAACAAACTCCCTCAAACGAGACCATCACCCCCATCCCTATCCATCTCCCAGTGTCTGTCTCTTCCTCTCGTCCCATCCCCCTCTTCCTCCTCTCATCCAGCGCTCCATCACACAGGAAGCCTGCTCTTCCTGAAAACAAGCATCAGAGCGTGGAAAGGGACAAGGCTGAGGGGGGTCGGTTGGTGAAGGGGGAGCAGAGGAGGATGTTTTTGTCGTTCCTCTGGCCCTCTGGTTGCTGCAGGCCTCTCTGTCGTCCATCCTGAGGAAGCCAGGCTCACGTCACTCTCTCTAGGCCTCGGGCACACACGTGCTGCCCGTTCAGGCCGGAGTGACGCAGTAGCCGCTCACACATGGGATTAAAACTGTGGAAAACAACTTTTCAAATTGTAAAGGCATTACAACAAGCAGGAAAAGCGGACACAAAGTCACTTCCAGTGCCTTTCTGTTACACAAAAGGAGTAAATGTGGTGGAGAGAGATATTTTTTAAGAGGGTTTGTGTTACACCAGAACAAAAGTCTCAAACGTTGCCAGCTAACCACACTCCATTTCCTGTAAGCTTGGGAATTCCTTAGAAGGTGGTTTTCCAGACATTCTCCTGGCCTTATAAATAGCTAAATAAAAATATGAAAGCTACTAGTAGATTATGTCTCCTAACCCTAACCCTGTCTCCTAACCCTAACCCTATGTAGTTGCAATGCAAAACCTTGCAATCATCAAAAATACAAATCATGGGATCTGGGAATTCTCCAATTGTAATGTTTTTAATGTTTTTATACAGGTGTCCAGCAGGGTGACACGTGACTTTAATCCTAAATATGCTTATCCCCCCACTGAAAACAAAGCCTGTGCAGAACATTTTGTTTCAATTCACAAAGTTAACCACTTATTTAAAACTGGTTACTTATACGGTTGTACGGAGTCATGTCAAAAAAAACGATTTTGCTGAGATGAGGAAATGTTGAGGTAAAACTGAATGTCCATCTTTGGTGCTCCCCAAGGGTCACATAAAAAGAAATCCAACCCATAAAACAAGCAACACTGTCCCAGCTGGTAATATACTACTAATTTAGGAAGGTTGAAACTCTAATACTGTCATCACAATTCTTGTCACACGTTTAGACTCGTTTTAAATAAACACCCACTCATTTGAGCTCTTCATATGCTAAATGTAGCATCATGTGGGAACAAGGGGACTGTGAGTCGAGTCACAGCCTGAAAGTGACAGAGTCCGTAATAACAGGATGTTTACAGAAACACTGCCAGGGAAGA